>NC_040037.1:18054582-18370175 GCF_003713205.1 Coffea eugenioides
TTCTTCAAACGTCCGAGTCTGAGTTCTTCACACGTCCGAAGATACTCAAAGGATGTCGGACGTCCGATAATCTCCTTTTGTGCGTCCGACATCATCCTCAGTACTCTTCATCCTCTTTGATCTTCTTTTCCTGTTTGGTGTCTTTTCTGAAAAGGATCTTCTACAAAATGTATTAGTAACATCCAAATGTTTTGTAATCATCAAAAGATATAAATTGAGATAAACAATCTCCCCCTTTTTGATGATGACAAAACATTTGGATAGAGCAAAAAAATATACAAACTGGGATATAACAGCTCCCCCTAACGAAGTGCATGAGTGTACAAGAAGAAACGCAATCAACACCATCAGTGCTGCTCCAACGCAACTCCCCCTGAAACTGACTTCCCCTAACTAGTTACTCTACATCATCAGTGCTAATCCAAATCCAATTCTCCCCCTTTTTGTCATCACAAGATTGAGTATCAGTTTTGGTACCAGCAGTACGATCCATCAGAAACATTATCAATATACTCATTAACAATGTTCAGCACAGTTTGGAATCAATCATTCAGCATATTCCAATCAGAAACATTCATAACAAACACATTCATTCAGCAGATTCCAACAACACACAACCATTCATAACAATCATTTAAAACATTCATAACAAACACTTAGTTATAACATTCATAAACAATAGAGAATATCCAGTTATACAGACCAGGTGTTCAACACTTAGTACAAAAGTGCAATGCAAAAGATGAACTATAGTCCTAGATTAAGGTGCAGTGACCTAGTAGTGCCTAGATGGTAATTTTTGATGATCCAGGCCTTCTCCTGGCCAGACGATACTGTTCAGGGTCCTCTTCTTCCTCAGTTTCTTCATTATCATCTTCATATGCTTCCTCAGTTGCTGGAGCCTTGCCTTTATCCTTAGGCTGAGAACTGGAAGCTGGTGTTGTCTCAGTACCAGTAGTTGGTCCTGTGGGCACAGATCTTGGCTCATTTACATTGTTCTCAGGTATTGGAGGGACAAGAAGGTTTCTTTTTTTCAATGAAGGAGGATTGTTGATCAGAGGTCATGGTCATCATGAGACCTTCTTCAATAAGCAAGACATGCTGTTTGAGATCTTCCAGCAAGGAAATGACTTCAGAATTGGATGCAAAGGATTTGCTAGCAGACTTTCTAGGATGAATGGTGAAAGGAGAGATAAAGTCTGACTGATCACGAGGAGTCCTAGGAGTGACAGGGGTTTCATGAAAATTTTTCCTTCTAGACTCAGCCACAGTCTCCTTATAGCACCAATGGCCTTCAAAAAATTTTAAGTTCTTTCGTTCAAAGTAAGCTTTTGAGAAAACTGATGAAGCACTGTCTCTGGGAGATTTTCCAGAAAAAGGTATTTCAAAATGGGCAAAGATAGGAGTCAGAAATCTGCCATAAGAGAGCTTCCTACGACTGTCAGTGCTGATTTTGAGCAAAAACTTGCACATTACAAAACCAAAGTCAATGCGGATTTTTTCAACAAAGCAGTAGAAAAGATAGAGTTTCATTTTGTTTGCATCTGTTCTGTGACCATCAGTTGGCACCAACAGATTTGAAATGATGGTAAAGATGATCAGATTCTGAGGACTGAGATCATCCAGTCTTGCTTCAGCAGGAGTATTGAATGTGGTTTGAAAATAGGTCATGAGTTTAGCATTATGAAAATGATGGTAGGTAGATGGAAACTCCTCATACGAAAAGAAATTTGCAATTTTTCCTTTGAAACCATGTTCAATACTGGTTTTCAGAATGGAATTCACAATGTCAGGGGTTAACATCATGTCTACAGAATTGACCCTAGAGATGAGTTCAGTGTGTGATTTATCCTTTCTAAGGTTAGCAAAGAATTGATAAAGCATGTCAGGGTAAAAGACATTAGGAATGGTCAGAAGATGAGTCCATTTCTGAAATTCAAACAGTTTAATAACTGGTTCAAGCTCAAGCTTACGAAATTCATAGGGAAGGATGAGCCTTTGGGTGATAAACCCTTTTTGAGAGACTAACTCAAATCTGTCTCTAGCTTCATCATCAATGAATTTTGGAGGAGGAGTGGGTTCTTCTATTGGCTGAGACACAGGAGCCTTTCCAGAACGTTTCCTATTTGAGGTTTGTGTGGCAGATGCCTCTACGTTTTGAGCCTCAATTCTTGTCCTTGGAGACTTCCTGGTAGAGGGTTCAGGAGTTTGCTGACTCCCAGTAGTGTTTCCTACATTCTGCTGATCATTAGAGGGATCAGCAGATTGCTTTTTCTTGGATTGGGGAGTGCCCTTCCTCTTTGCAGTCCTCTTTCTTTTAGCAGAGGATCTTGTGACAGTTTCATCACCATGGGTAGCCTGCTCTGGTTCCTCATTTCCACCAACAATGTTCCCTTCAGAGTTCTGCCCTTCCATCTGCTCATCAGATGATTCAGCAGTTGGAGTAACCAGTTTTCTTTGGGCAGTTTGCTTCACTTTATCACCACGGGTCACAATCTTCTTTTTGGGTGCCACAGAAGGTGGTTCCACGACTTCAATGTCTTCATCCCTAAGCCTAAAGGATCGTCCGGCACTAGTAGATCCTCCTCTGACTCTAACCATGATGCAATGTGGATATGATTGTTGATGCAGAATGTGGTGTACAGAGGAAGAATGCAGTAAAAGCCAACTAGAGTGCACTAAGAAGCCGCAAGGAGGGAGTTATGTGAAGTTAGGGCTTCGTATGTGAATTGGGAGTTTTGGGGTAGTTGGGGGTTAGGAGTGATTTTTATGAGTGATCAATGAGCAATAGAGGTGTAATTAAGTTGGTTGGTTCAATTTCTCGGAACTTGGTTTGAGGAGAGAGGAATTTGAATTTCAAATATTAGAGGAAACTGAAAGGTTGCGTCCGAGACTTATGGAGGAAAATGAACTGAGAAGAATGGGTAACTGCCTTATAGGACTCAATTTTTGAGTGTCGTACGTCCGAACGAAGTGAAGCGTCCGACACAACCGTCCGAACCAGGGTTTTTCTGAAACTTGGACGAAGAACACTGTCGGACGTCCGTTCCAATTCATCGGACGTCCGATAAAGATTGACTAGAAATAAGACTTAGAACATTTTTTCTGAAACACCCAATTTTGTCCTCAAGGACACAAATTGATCTAGCGGAAGAGCTTTTGTGAGGATATCAGCGATCTGTTCCTTAGAACAAATAAACTCAACACGGATCACCCCCTTGGAGACAAGATCGCGAATGAAATGATGCTTTATATCAATGTGCTTAGTCCTAGAGTGTTGAATGGAATTTTTTGTTAGATTGATTGCACTAGTGTTGTCACAGTACATGGGTACACATTCATATACTAAACCAAAGTCATTCAATGTGTTTTTCATCCATAACAATTGAGCACAGCAAGCACCAGCAGCAACATATTCAGCTTCAGTAGTGGACAGTGAGATAGCATTTTATTTTTTACTTAACCAAGAGACCAAGCAATTTCCAAGAATGTTGCATATGCCAGTAGTACTTTTTCTATCTATTTTACAACCACCAAAGTCAGCATCAGAGAATCCATACAAAGGAAGTTCATGACATTTTGGATACCACAAGCCAAAATTTAAGGTTCCTTTAAGATATCTCAAGATTCTTTTTACCGCATTCAAGTGTGATTCCTTTGGACAGGATTGAAATCGAGCACATAAGCACACAGCAAACATGATGTCAGGCCTACTAGCAGTTAAATAAAGTAAACTTCCAATCATACCTCTGTACTTCTTCTCCTCAACTTTTGTACCTTCTTCATCTTTGTCAAGTTTGGTAGATGTGCACATAGGTGTTCCAACAGGCTTTGAATCCTCCATTCCGAATCTTTTCAGCAACTCCTTGGTGTATTTTGTTTGATTTATAAATGTTCCATCTTAGGTTTGAATCACTTGGAGTCCAAGGAAGAAGTTCAGTTCTCCCATCATGCTCATTTCAAATTCTTTTTGCATGATAATGGAAAAGTCCTTGCACAAACTGTCATTAGTAGCACCAAATATGATATCATCCACATATATTTGCACAATTAAAAGATCTCGTGAGCTTTGTTTTGTGAAAAGTGGAGTATCTATAATGCCCCTTTTAAAATCATTTTCAATCAAAAATCCACTCAGATGTTCAAACCATGCTCTAGGAGCTTGCTTTAATCCGTATAAAGCTTTTGAGAGTTTAAACACGTGATCTGGATAAGATTCATTTTCAAAACCAGGAGGTTGGTCAACATAGACTTCTTGATCTATAAAGCCATTTAAGAAAGCACTCTTAACATCCATTTGAAATAATTTAAAAGTCTTGAAACATGCAAATGCTAAAAGCATTCTTATGGACTCCAGCCTGGCCACAGGTGCAAAAGACTCATCAAAATCTATTCTCTCTTCTTGAGTGTATCCCTTAGCCACCAGCCTGGCCTTATTTCTAACAACCTCCCCTTTATCATTCATTTTGTTTCTAAAAACCCACTTTGTGCCAATGATAGGATGGCCTTGTGGTCTGGCAACCAGGGTCCAAACCTTGTTTCTTTCGAATTGGATTAACTCCTCTTCCATAGCTAAAATCCAGTGCTCATCATTCAATGCATCAACAACATTTTTAGGTTCAATATGTGATACAAAAGCAAGATTATCTACTAAGTGTCTAGAGGAACGAGTTCTGACCTTTTCAGAAGGATCACCAATTATAAGCTCCCTAGGATGGTTATGAACAAATTTCCAGGTTCTTGGAAGATCATTAGGAGCAGTGGTATCTTTCTCATTCACTTCTCCAGCTGGACTGACCTGAGTGTCAGTATCCTTTGAATCAGTTTCTGGTGGGGCAGAGCCATGATTATTTGATTGCTAGCTTCTTTAGTTCTTCTTGAACACCTGTATCATCATCTTCACCACAACTCTTAGAGATGTCACCATCAGATTCATCAAAAGTAATGTGTATCGCCTCCTCTATAATCAGTGTCCTACGATTATAAACTCTGAAGCCTCTTTTGTTCTCACAATATCCCAAGAAAATTCCCTCATCAGATTTCTTGTCAAACTTTCCAAGATGTTCCTTGATATTTAAAATGAAACATTTACAACCAAATACTTTGAAGTAACCAACAACAGGCTTTTTGTCAAACATGAGTTCATAGGAGGTTTTGTTCAAAATTGGTCTTAAAAGAATTCTGTTCATGGTATAACAGGCTGTGTTTATGGTTTCAGCCCAAAAATATTTTGATAAATTGCATTCACTAAGCATGGTTCTAGCAGCCTCTTGGAGAGTTCTATTTTTTCTTTCTACAACTCCATTTTGTTGGGGGACTCTAGCAATAGAAAATTCATGAGTAATGCCATTATGATCACAAAATTCTGGAAAGCCACAGAACTTGAATTCTGTCCCATTATCACTTCTAATCCTGATAATTTTCAAGCCAAGCAGATTTTGTACTTTGGCAAATAATGAGGTAAAATTCTTAAAAGCATCATCTTTATGAGCAAGGAATATCACCCAGGTATATCTAGAATAATCATCAACAATCACAAAGCAATATCTCTTACCACCAAGGCTTGTAGTTTGTGTAGGACCAAACAGGTCAAGGTGCAGAAGTTCAAGTGGTTTTGAAGTAGAGACACATTTCTTGGGTTTAAAAGATACCTTAACTTGTTTTCCAAATTGGCAGGCATCACAAATCCTGTCCTTTTCAAATCTGATTTTTGGGAGACCTCTAACAAGTTCCTTTTTAGAAATTTCTTTTAGCAAGTCCATATTGAAGTGACACAGCCTTCTATGCCATAACCATGGGTCCTCATTTGCTACTTTTAGACATTTGAGATAGGAGGAATCAATTTCTTCAAGAACAACTACATATACATCATTAACTCTTTTTCCTTTGAAAATAATGTTGAACTTTTAGTCAAATATTAGACATTCAAGCTTTTTGAACAATACAAACAGATTCCTATCACACAATTGGCTAACACTTAATAAATTGTAGCTCAGATTATCAACGAGAAGAACATTGTGGATAAAGGTTTGACCATTCTTACCAACATCACCAATACCAACAGTTTTGGCTTTGTTATCATCTCCAAACGTTACCTTTCCACTTGCCTTTTGCTTGAGTTTAATGAATTGTGATGCATCACCAGTCATATGTCTTGAACATCCACTATCAATGAACCATTTTGATTCTTTAGCAATGTTATTCTGATTCACCTACACACAAACCCACAAGATAATACTTGGTACCCTTTATATGTTGGGTCCTTGAGAGTTAGTCTTATGTCTAACTATCCACATGCATCTCATGCCATTTCTCATGTTTTTCTTAACATAGCAGTTACTATTCATGTGACCAAACTGACAACAAAAATTGCATACTGACATTGGATCAATCAAATGAACAGGTTTAATGAATCTGACTTGCCTTCTCCTGTGAATAGCAAACTCATTTGCATTTTGATTCAGTCTTATTTGATGAGTATTAACATAAGGTACAGTGTCATTCTTTTGAAGATGGTTCTGTTTCAAATGGTGCAACAATTGGCATAACTCATCCATCCTTTTTCTTAAGCTACATTGCTCACTTCTGAATGTGTCACAGAAATTTTTCTTTTTGTAAAGTTCAGCAAGCATAACAGTTTCAGTCCTTTTCAGGTTGTCATTTTCATGCTTAAGACACTTGTTTTGTCGAAAAAGATTTGCATTGTCTTGTATTAGAAAGCTAATTTTTTGCTTTAGTTCCTTGTTTTTAACATAGGATTCTTTCAAGCTGTTATGCATTTTTTCTAGAAAAGAATTAACATCATCATCAGATTCACTATCACTATTGGTTTGAGAGTTGCACTGTGTTACCTCTTCATCTCCAATGGCCATGAAAGCCACTTGTGCAGATTCCTCTTCTTCTTCGACTTCGCCTTCTGAGTTGCAATCATTCCAGGTAATCTGGAAATTGTTGAATTTTGGTTTTCGTTCAACCTTGTTTTCCTTCTCTTTCTTCATTGGACACTCATTTGCATAGTATCCTGGTTGGCCACATTCAAAACATTTATCAGTTAGCTTCTTATTGAACTCCAGTTTCCCTCTGTTTCTGAAGTCATTAGACTGATTTGGGAAGGAATTGCTGGATCCGCCTTTCCTGAATCTTCTCTTGTTGAGAAATCTTTTGAAGCCTCTTGTGATGAGTGCAATATCACTGTCATCACCTTCCAAATCATTTTCATCCTGTGAGGCTGTTTCATCTTCACCTTGTGAAGCTTTCAGGGCAATACTCTTTCTTCCTTTTGTGTCTTCTTCATCCTGCATCTTAGATTTAAGTTTCAGTTCGTAAGAAGTTAGAGAGTTAATCAGAGATTCAATAGATAAAGAGTTTAGATCATTGGCTTCCTCTATGGCAGTCACTTTGCTTTCCCAATCCTTCGATAGAGCATTCAGAATTTTCCTGTTCTTTTTCCCTAGAGAGTACTCCTTCTCAAGCACCTCTAAATCCTTGATCAGATCATTGAATCTACAATACATTTTGTCGATATTTTCATGAGGCTCCATCTTAAAGGATTCATACTTAGTGACCAGAATGGACTTTTTTTGTTCTCTCACGTTGTCACTACCCTCATGAATTTCTCTTAGCTTATCCCACATTTCTTTGGCAGACTTACATCCTTTTACTCTAATTGACTCATTTGAGTCTAAGGCACTATAAAGAACATTCATGGCTTTGGCGTTCAATGTGAGATTGATTTTATCTTGAGCATTCATCTCAGCTCTTGTTTTTGGCCGTAACAAACCTGTTTCTGCATCAAGAAAGTTAGCATCATGCGGTCCTTCATTCACAATAAACCATAGCTCAATATCAATGGATTGCAAAAAGATAATCATTCTTTCTTTCCAGCTAACATAATTGAAACCAGTAAACATGGGAGGCCTAGTGACCGATTGTCCCTCAACAAACATGGCATGATTGGTTGTCATTTTTACTCCAAGCCGCTTGAGCTTAATCTCTAGGAGACCAAGCTCTGATACCAATTGTAAGGATCGAAGACAACCTAAGAGGGGGGGTGAATTAGGTTTTCAAAAAATAGCTAAGATATAGGCCACTTTTTTTTGAAAGTCTTCCTTTCTTTTCTCAAAGACCACCCAATGGACCAGATAACAAGAGAGCACAGGTATTTGTGAGATGAAGAGGAGAACAGTTTATGTAGAAAAGCAGTAAATGAAAGTAGAGAAACAAACCAGGCTTTAAACTCAACTGAGGTTTGAACTACACTTTTATATACCAAGTTACTTCAAGTTGAACAGTCTTGCAACCAATATCTTGTGTATAAGGGAGGGATCACTTCCTTCTTGCCCCAAACCACACTTGGTCAAGCAAGGAAGTTTTACAAACACTCGAAGAACCCTCACTAAGCTACACTATTGAAGAAGCTGTGTCACACTTGAAAAACTACAAGAAGATTGCACAAGCTAAGAGTACAAATGTTCCTTTTGAGTATTCTAACACTTGAATCACTCACGATCTGATGTAGACTTGATGTGCAAAGTTCTGCTGAGGTGGTTGACTTTGTTCTTTTTATAGGAGACCAGAAAATTCTTCAATTAATGCTGTCAACGGACAGAAGGCAACTGAAGAGTCAACTAGCCGTTGGTGCTGTCGGACGTCCGATGTTTAGTTTTTATGCGTCCGAACGAGATCAATGAGTTCTGGAAGTTTTCTTGAATCTCTTAGGACGTCCGATCCCTTATCATCATGCGTCCGATGATAGGATGCACACTTGGAACTTCTTCTTCAATTCCTTCGGACGGCCGATGCGTCCAGAGTGTTGCGTCCGAACATGATTAGTAATCATAGAAGCCCTGGCTTGTCTTCTTCGGACGTCCGAGTCTGAGTTCTTCACACGTCCGAAGATACTCAAAGGATGTCGGATGTCCGATAATCTCCTTTTGTGCGTCCGACATCATCCTCAGCACTCTTCATCCTCTTTGATCTTCTTTTCCTGTTTGGTGTCATTTCTGAAAAGGATCTTCTACAAAAAGTATTAGTAACATCCAAATGTTCTGTAATCATCAAAAGATATGAATTGAGATAAATAATATTAATATATAATTTTGCGTACGTGTATATTCAATCGATATTTGGACCCTATCGAATTCAAATCAGAAAGATCAAGTGTAAGGTCTGTCGAGTATATGAGTTGAATCCAAAACAAATATAAATAAACAGGTCCAAATTTGGAGTATTCAAATTCAACTCGGATCTGACCAGTTGGCAAGTCTAGCGCACAGTCACACGGCTTTGATTGAGGTTTTTATGATCCGTCCAGTTCAACGGAGTACAATAAATTCAAATTTGCTCGACACATGTTGGAAAGAATTACTCTCCAAGAAAGCTGCTTGTAGTAACCATGCTTTATATTGGGAAAGTGTGTAAAATATATATATATATATATCTGATGAGATTGCTTAACTTCATGATTATTATGTTTCTCTATTTATGATTTTATTAGTGTAGATCTATAGATTTAGATTTGTCTGATGAGACTAGTTAACTTCGTGATTACTATCTAATGTATTCAAACTTATTATAGTATTGATAGTATCGATCTATGAATTTGGAACTATCTGATGAACATAGAGCCTATAATTGCCAACCTCTGGTCCAGCTAGTAAGGCCATGGGATTTGGCAGTAAGACCTATAAAGATGTTGAGTTTCCTGTGGTCTAAGATCCAGGATGGTAAAGTGTTCAAAGGATCGCTTCTTCTTGTATTTTTTGATGGGGTTGTCCCTTGTATTTGTCAAAGAACCACGTCCTCTTAGCATGGTTATGTTCTGCATTAAATTCTGTCCTGAGATCCTGTTTGTCAATTTGATATTCCATGGTAAGTGCCCTCAACTCATCATGTTGAGAATGCCTGTCTATTATGGAAGAGTATGTAGGAGATCTAGAAAATCCTTCTTGCTTCGTGTCATCCGAGGATCCATCTTGGATCTCCGAAGAGGTAGGTCTGCTGGTTGCATATCTTGCTTGTGGAATTTTGGAAGAAAGATCCAGATCTTGAAATCTAGTTGAAATAGAGGAAGTTAATGGTCTTTCTGAGACTGATCTCATTCCCGTTGTTGAGTGTCTGGGTATGTCTATACTGGTTGTTGATGAAAATGATGCCCTGAAATTCATGGATTTATCAACTTTGATTTGGACAGCTCCAGAAGAAAATTTTTGGATGCTTGAAACTATCGTGTTTTGTATTGGATCTGCTGGTGCTGCTTCAGAGAGTATCCAGCTTTCTAGTAGTGTGATCTGGTTCCACGTAATTGATCTCGGAACTGTGATTCGAGATCTAGTCAGATCTGTTTAGAATAAGACTGTTTCTTCCTTTTGTAATATTTTCAGGGCTCCGGTCCTAAATAGATGGAATAAGGTTTTCAAGAATACATCTTTGATTCGCCCCAATATCAAATAAGGCTTCACTCACGTAGATCTATCAAATCCAGTCAAATTACCAAGCCAAGAGTTTATCAGAAGTTCACAATTTCTGGTATCTAGTCGACCAACAAATAATACTACAAGTCTTGATACAGGAAAAGACATAGGAAATCTCATAGACATAAGAGAACCTAAAATAAATATCTTAACTAAGACTCAACCTCTTACCAAATCGGTGGCTATTAATTGACAAACAAAGGTTATCTCTAAACAAGAAACCCATTCAAATGAGACCACTGATTCTTCATGAACATTTATCTCAACCTTGTTGTGAGGACCCGAAAATTTTCTTATTTTTATAGAATATTACTGGACTATTTAAATGATTATTCACTCATTTTTTCTCCAAATTATTTGTTTTCGACCATTTTAAATTTATTTATATGGAACAACGTCTCTTTTATAGTTTTAAAACGTTTTGTTGGAAAATCTATTTTTCAAAAATTCGTTTAGTTTGGAATGACGAGTACACGTTTTTCGAGACTATACTTGAATCGGGAGTGTATTAATATTGGAGAGTTAAGAATGATCAATGGTAGATTAAGAAAGGCTAATTAAGGAATTAATACTCGACTCATGTGAGGATTCACAAGAAATTTATTTATTTTGAAACCCTAATTTGGGCTTATTTAATGATTTAATTGTCCATTTATTTCGAATATTATTTTCTAAACCTATTGAACCTAGTTTCATTATATTTTTAAAGTGACTTGATTCAAAATTTAATTTTCGGAAGCACGTTTAGTGAGAATAGTGGATAGTGCTTGGAAATTTTAACCGATTGAGAGTGCAATAAGCTTATAATATTGGAGACTTATACAATGGACCTAAATTAGGTATTTTAATGTTTAAATACTCAAGTGATAGTTATTAGTATTATCGTTATAAGAATTTCTCGGAGGTTTCGCGTTATAGCGTTAAAATTGACGGTACGCGTTTTCACACGCGCGACTTTATTTGAGGGACTTTAGACCCTTATTTCGGGACAATTAAGAGTGAATAATATTTATATGAACATAAGTGCATTAGAGATTTAGTGCACTAGTGAACCAAACGCGAGAGAAAATCGAGTCCTAAACGCACCAAACGAGCCCTAATGAGAGTTGACCTTGGAGTGAATTTACACCACTCATTTTAATCTTCTCTTGGAAGCTAACCTTGATCAAATCTCACTCTCTCTTCTCTCTCTCCTATTGCCAGCCAGCCCCCTCTCCCTCTCTAACTCCATTGTTTCAAAAATTTCTTCACCAAATCAACAACAAAACTCCAACCAATCTTCACCAAACTTGTAGATCAACTAGCAAACTACTTGGAGGTTGTTTATCTCAATTCATATCTTTTGATGATTACAAAACAAATGGATGCTACTAATACTTTTTGTAGAGATCCTTTTCAGAAATGTCACCAAACAGGTCTGTGGATTTAAAGCAGAAAAAGAAGATAAAAAAGGATGAAGAGTGCTGAGGATGATGTCGGACGCACAAAAGGAGAGTACCGGACGTCCGACATCCTTTGAGTATCTTCGGACGTGTGAAGAACTCAGACTCGGACGTCCGAAGAAGACAAGCCAGGGCTTCAATGATTACTGATCATGATCGGACGCTCAACACATGAGTATCGGACGTCCGACAAGTGTTGTTGCTCTTCGGACGCAACACTCTGGTCGCATCGGCCGTCCGAAGGAATTGAAGAAGAAAGTCCAAGTATTCATCCTACCCTCGGACGCATGATCGGACGTCCTAAGGGATTCAAGAAAACTTCCAGAACTCATTGATCTCGTTCGGACGCATAAAAACCAAACATCGGACGTCCGACAGCACCAACGGCTAGTTGACTCTTCAGTTGCCTTCTACCCGTTGACAGCATTAATTGAAGAACTCTCTGGTCTCCTATAAAAAGAACAAAGTAAACCACCTCAAGACAACTTTACACATCAAGCCTACAACAGATTGTGAGTGTTTCTAGTGCTAGAATACTCAAAAGGAACATTTGTACTCTTTGCTTGTGTAATCTTCGTGTTGTTTTTCAAGTGTGACACAGCTTCTTCAATAGTGTAGCATAGTGAGGGTTTGCGAGTGTTTGTAAAACTTCCTTGCTTGACCAAGTGTGGTTTGGGACAAGAAGGAAGTGATCCCTTCCTTGTACACAAAAGATTGGTTGCAAGTTTGTTCAACTTGAAGTAACTTGGTATATAAAAGTGGTGTTCAAACCTCAGTTGTGTTTGAAACCTGGTTTGTTTCTTTACTTTTATTTACTGCTTTTCTACACAAACTGTTCTTCTCTTCATCTCACGAATACCTGTGCTCTTGTGTTATCTCGTTCATTGGGAGGTGTTTGAGAAAAGAAAGGTAGTCTGTGAAAAAGTGGACTATATCTTAGCAGTTTTTTTGAAAGCCTAATTCACCCCCCTCTTAGGTTGTCTTCGATCCTTACAATTGGTATCAGAGCTTGGTCTCCTAGAGATTAAGCTCAAGCAGCTTGGAGTAAAGATGACAACCAGTCATGCTATGTTTGTTGAGGGGCAATCTGTTATTAGGCCTCCCATGTTTACTGGTTCCAATTATGTTAGTTGGAAAGAAAGAATGATTATCTTCTTGCAATCCATTGATATTGAGCTGTGGTTTATTGTGAATGAAGGACCGCATGATGCTAACTTTCTTGATGCAGAAACAGGTTTGTTGCGGCCAAAAACGAGAGCTGAGATGAATGCTCAAGATAGAACCAATCTCACATTGAATGCCAAAGCCATGAATGTTCTTTATAGTGCCTTAGACTCAAATGAGTCAATTAGAGTAAAAGGGTGTAAATCTGCCAAAGAAATGTGGGATAAGCTAAGAGAAATTCATGAGGGTTGTGACAACGTAAGAGAACAGAAAAAGTCCATTCTGGTCACCAAGTATGAATTTTTTAAGATGGAGCCTCATGAAAACATCGACAAAATGTATTGTAGATTTAATGATCTGATCAAGGATTTAGAGGTGCTTGAGAAGGAGTACTCTCTAGGTGAAAAGAACAGAAAAATTCTGAATGCTCTATCAAAGGATTGGGAAAGCAAAGTGACTGCCATAGAGGAAGCCAAGGATCTAAATTCCTTATCCATTGAATCTCTGATTAACTCTCTAACTTCTTACGAACTGAAACTTAAATCTAAGATGCAGGAAGAAGAAGACACAAAAGGAAGGAAGAGTATTGCTCTGAAAGCTTCACAAGATGAAGATGAAACAGCCTCACTGGATGAAAATGACTTGGAAGGTGATGACAGTGATATTGCACTCATCACAAGAGGATTCAAAAGATTTCTCAATAAGAGAAGATTCAGGAAAGGCGGATCCAGCAATTCCTTCCAGAATCAGACTAATGACTTCAGAAATAGAGGGAAACTAGAGTTCAACAAGAAGCAAAACGATAAATGTTTTGAATGTGGCCAACCTGGACATTATGCAAATGAGTGTCCAATGAAGAAAAAGAAGGAAAACAAGATTGAACGAAAACCAAAGTTCAACAATTTTCAAATTACCTGGAATGATTGCAACTCAGAAGGCGAAGTTGAAGAAGAAGAGGAATCTGCTCAAGTGGCTTTCATGGCTATTGGCGATGAAGAGTGGATGCTCAAGACATATGACTGGTGATGCATCACAATTCATTAAACTCAAGCAAAAAGCAAGTGGAAAGGTAACGTTTGGAGATGATAACAAAGCCAAGACTGTTGGTATTGGCGATGTTGGTAAGAATGATCAAACTTTTATCCACAATGTTCTTCTTGTTGACAATTTGAGCTACAATCTGTTAAGTGTTAGCCAATTGTGTGATAGGAATCTGTTTGTATTGTTCAAAAAGCTTGAATGTCTCATATTTGACTCAAACTTCAACATTGTTTTCAAAGGAAAAAGAGTTAATGATGTCTATGTAGTTTTTCTTGAAAAAATTGATTCCTCATATCTCAAATGTCTCAAAGTAGCAAATGAGGACCCATGGTTGTGGCATAGAAGGTTGTGTCACTTCAATATGGATTTGCTGAAAGAAATTTCTAAAAAGGAACTTGTTAGAGGTCTTCCAAAAATTAGATTTGAAAAAGACAGAATTTGTGATGCTTGCCAATTTGGAAAACAAGTCAAGGTTACTTTTAAACCTAAGAAATGTGTTTCTACTTCAAAACCACTTGAACTTCTGCACCTTGATCTATTTGGTCCTACACAGATTGCAAGCCTTAGTGGTAAGAGATACTGTTTTGTGATTGTTGATGACTATTCTAGATATACTTGGGTGATATTCCTTGCTCATAAAGATGATGCCTTTAAGAATTTTACCTCACTATTTGCTAAAGTACAAAATTTGCTTGGCTTGAAAATTGTCAGGATTAGAAGTGATAATGGGACAGAATTCAAGTTCTGTGGTTTTCCAGAATTTTGTGATCATAATGGTATTACTCATGAATTCTCTATTGCTAGAGTTCCTCAACAAAATGGAGTTGTAGAAAGAAAAAATAGAACTCTCCAAGAGACTGCTAGAACCATGCTTAGTGAATGCAATTTACCAAAATATTTTTGGGCTGAAGCCATCAGCCTGTTATACCATGAATAGAGTTCTTTTAAGACCAATTTTGAACAAAACTTCCTATGAGCTCATGTATGACAAAAAGCCTGTTGTCGGTTACTTCAAAGTATTTGGTTGTAAATGTTTCATTTTGAATATCAAGGAGCATCTTGGAAAGTTTGACAAGAAATCTGTTGAGGGAATTTTCTTGGGTTATTGTGAAAACAAAAGAGGCTTCAGAGTTTATAATCGTAGAACATTGATTATAGAGGAGGCTATACACATTACTTTTGATGAATCTAATGGTGACATCTCTATGAGTTGTGGTGAAGATGATGACACAGGTGTTCAAGAAGAACAGAAGAAGCTAGCAATCAATGATCATGACTCTGTCTCACCAGAAACTGATTCAAAGGATACTGATGCTCAGGTCAGTCCAGCTGAAGAAGTGAATAATAGAGATACCACTACTCCTAATGATCTTCCAAGAGCCTGGAAATTTGCTCATAACCATCCCAGGGAGCTTATAATTGGTGATCATTCTGAAAAGGTCAGGACTCGTTCCTCTAGACACCTGGTAGACAATCTTTCTTTTGTATCACATATTGAACCTAAAAATGTTGGTGATGCATTGAATGATGAGCACTGGATTTTAGCTATGGAAGAAGAGTTAATCCAATTTGAAAGAAACAAAGTTTGGACCCTGGTTGCCAGACCACAAGGCCATCCTATCATTGGCACTAAATGGGTTTTTAGAAACAAAATGAATGATAAAGGGGAGATTGTTAGAAATAAGGCTAGACTGGTGGCTAAGGGATACACTCAAGAAGAGGGAATAGACTTTGATGAGTCTTTTACACCAGTAGCCAGGCTGGAATCCATAAGAATGTTTTTAGCATTTGCATGTTTCAAGAATTTTAAATTATTTCAAATGGATGTTAAGAGTGCCTTCTTAAATGGATTTATAGATCAAGAAGTCTATGTTGACCAACCTCCTGGTTTTGAAAATGAATCTTATCCAGATCACGTGTTTAAACTCTCAAAAGCTTTATATGGATTAAAGCAAGCTCCTAGAGCATGGTATGAACGTCTGAGTGGATTTTTGATTGAAAATGGTTTTAAAAGAGGCATTGTAGACACTACACTTTTTACAAAACAAAGCTCACGAGATCTTTTGATTGTGCAAATATATGTGGATGATATCATATTTGGTGCTACTAATGAAAAATTGTGCAAGGACTTTTCCATCATCATGCAAAAAGAATTTGAAATGAGCATGATGAGAGAACTGAACTTCTTCCTTGGACTCCAAGTGATTCAAACCCAAGATGGAACATTTATAAATCAAACAAAATACACCAAGGAGTTGCTGAAAAGATTCGGAATGGAGGATTCAAAGCTTGTTGGGACACCTATGTGCACATCTACCAAACTTGACAAAGATGAAGAAGGTACAAAAGTTGAGGAGAAGAAGTACAGAGGTATGATTGGAAGTTTACTTTATTTAACTGCTAGTAGGCCTGACATCATGTTTGCTGTGTGTTTATGTGCTCGATTTCAATCCTGTCCAAAGGAATCACACTTGAATGCAGTAAAAAGAATCTTGAGATATCTTAAAGGAACCTTAAATTTTGGCTTGTGGTATCCAAAATGTCATGAACTTCCTTTGTGTGGATTCTCTGATGCTGACTTTGGTGGTTGTAAAATAGATAGAAAAAGTACTACTGGCATATGCAACTTTCTTGGAAATTGCTTGGTCTCTTGGTTTAGTAAAAAACAAAATGCTATCTCACTGTCCACTACTGAAGCTGAATATGTTGCTGCTGGTGCTTGCTGTGCTCAATTGTTATGGATGAAAAACACATTGAATGACTTCGGTTTAGTATATGAATGTGTACCCATGTACTGTGACAACACTAGTGCAATCAATCTAACAAAAAATCCCATTCAACACTCTAGAACTAAGCACATTGATATAAAGCATCATTTCATTCGCGATCTTGTCTCAAAGGGGGTAATCCGTGTTGAGTTTGTTTGTTCTAAAGAACAGATCGCTGATATCCTCACAAAAGCTCTTCCGCTAGATCAATTTGTGTCCTTGAGGACAAAATTGGGTGTTTCAGAAAAAATGTTCTAAGTCTTATTTCTAGTCAATCTTTATCGGACGTCCGATGAATTGGAACGGACGTCCGACAGTGTTCTTCGTCCAAGTTCCAGAAAAACATTGGTTCGAACGGTTGTGTCGGACGCATCATTTCGTTCTGACGTCCGACACTCAAAAAATGAGTCCTATAAGGCAGTTACCCATTCTTCTCAGTTCATTTTCCTCCATAAGTCTCGGACGCGACCTTTCAGTTTTCTCTAATATTTGAAATTCAAATTCCTCTCTCCTCAAACCAAGTTCCGAGAAATTGACTTAACCAACTCTATTACACCTCTCTTGCTCATTAACCACTCATAAAAAGCACTCCTAACACCCAACTACCCCAAAATTCCCAATTTACATGCGAAACCCTAATTTCATATAACCCTCTCTTTGCGGCATTTTAGTGCACTCTTGTTGGCTCTTACTGCTTATTCCTTCTATACACAACATTCTGCATCAAAAATCATATCCACATTGCATCATGGTTAGAATTAGGGGAGGATCTACTAGTGCCGGACGGTCTTTTAGGCTTAGGGATGAAGACATTGAAATTGTTAATCCACCTCCTGTGGCACCTAAAAAGAAAAAAGTGACCCGTGGTGGCAGAAGCAGACTGCCCAAAAAAAAATAGTTACTCCAACTGCTGAATCATCTGATGAACAAATGGAAGGGCAGATCTCTGAAGGGAACATTGCTAGTGGAAATGAGGAACCAGAGCAGGCTACCCAAGGTGATGAAACTGTCACAAGGTCTTCTAGTAAAAGAAAAAGGACTGCAAAGGGGAAGAGAACTCCCCAATCCAAGAAAAAGCAATCTGCTGATCCCTCTGTTGATCAGCAGAATGAAGAAAACACTACTGAGAGTCAGCCAACACCTGAACCCTCCATCAGGAAGTCTCCAAGGACAAGGACTGAGACTCAAAATATTGGTGCATCTGCCACTCAAACCTCAAAAGGGACACGTTCTGGGAAGAATCCAGTATCTCAGCCTGTACCTGAACCCGTTCCTCTACCAAAGTTCATCGATGATGAAGCCAGAGACAGATTTGAGTTAGTCTCTCAAAAAGGGTTCATCACCCAAAGGCTCATCATTCCTTTTGAATTTCGTAAGCTTGATCTTGAACCTGTCATCAAACTATTTGAATTCCAGAAATGGACTCATCTTCTGACCATTCCTAATGTTTTTTATCCTGACATGCTTTATCAATTTTTTGCTAATCTTAGAAAGGGTACATCACACACTGAACTCATCTCTAGGGTCAACTCTGTAGACATCATGTTAACTCCTGACATTGTGAATTCTATTCTGAAAACTAGTATTGAAACTGGTTTCAAAGGAAAAATTGTAAATTTCTTTTCGTATGAGGAATTTCCTTCTGCCTATCATCATTTTTACAATGCTAAACTCATGACTTATTTTCAAACCAAATTCAACACCCCTGCTGAGGCAAGATTGGATTATCTCAGTCCTCAGAATCTGATCATCTTCACCATCATTTCGAATCTGTTGGTGCCAACTGATGGCCACAGAACAGATGCAAACAAAATGGAACTCTATCTTTTCTACTGCTTTGTTGAAAAAATCCGCATTGACTTTGGATTTATAATGTGCAAGTTTCTGCTCAAAATTAGCACTGATAGTCGTAGGAAGCTTTCCTATGACAGATTTCTGACCCCTATTTTTGCTCATTTTGAAATACCCTTTTCTGGCAAATCTCCAAAAGACAGTGCTTCATCAGTTTTCTCCAAACCTTATTTTGAAAGAAAGAACCCAAAATTTTTTGATGGTCATTGGTGCTACAAGGAGACTGTGACCGAGTCTAGAAGAAAAAACTTGCATGAAACCCCTGTCACTCCTAGAACTCCCCATGATCAGTCAGACTATGTTTCTCCTTTCACCATTCATTCTAGAAAGTCTGCCAGTAAGTCCTTCTCTTCCAACTCTGAGGTCATCTCCTTGCTTGAAGACCTCAAACAGCATGTTATGCTTCTTGAAGATGGTCTCATGATGACCATAACCTCTGCCCAACAATCCTCTTTCCTTGAAAAAAGGAATCTTCTTATGCCCCCTATACCTGAGACAAATGAGACTGCTCATCAAAAAGAACCAAGATCTGAGCCCACAGGGCCAACTACTGGTAATGAGACCACACCAGCTTCCAGTTCTCAGCCCAAGGATAAAGGCAAGGCTCCAGTAACTGAGGAAGCATATGAAGATGATGATGAAGAAACTGAGGAAGAAGAGGACCCTGAACAGTATCGTCTGACCAGGAGGAGGCCTGGATCATCTAAAATCACCATCTAGGCACTACTAGGTCACTGCACCTAAATCTAGGACCATAGTTCATCTTTTGCATTGCACTTTTGTACTAAGTGTTGAACACCTGGTCTGTACAACTAGATATTTTCTACTATTTATGAATGTTTTAACTAAGTGTTTGTTATGAATGCTTTGAATGGATGTTATGATTGGTTATATGTTTTTGAAATCTGCTCAATGAATTAATGTTTCTGTTTAACATCTGCTAAATGATTGAGTCCAAACTGTGCTGTACATTGTAAATGAATATACTGATAATATTTCTGATGGGACGTACTGCTGGTACCAAAACTGATACTCAAATCTTGTGATGATAAAAAGGGGGAGAATTGGATTTGGATTAGCACTGACGATGTTGATTGCGTTTCTTCCTGTATACTCATGCAATTCGTTAGGGGGAGCTACTCTGATGATGTTGATTGCGTTTCTTCCTGTATACTCATGCACTTCGTTAGGGGGAGCTGTTATATTTTTTCCTCTCTATCCAAATGTTTGGTCATCATCAAAAAGGGGGAGATTGTTTATCTCAATTCATATCTTTTGATGATTACAAAACAAATGGATGCTACTAATACTTTTTGTAGAGATCCTTGTCAGAAATGTCACCAAACAGGTCTGTGGATTTAAAGCAGAAAAAGAAGATCAAAAAGGATGAAGAGTGCTGAGGATGATGTCGGACGCACAAAAGAAGAGTACCGGATGTCCGACATCCTTTGAGTATCTTCGGACGTGTGAAGAACTCAGACTCGGACGTCCGAAGAAGACAAGCCAGGGCTTCTATGATTACTGATCATGATCGGACGCTCAACACATGAGTATCGGACGTCCGACAAGTGTTGCTGCTCTTCGGACGCAGCACTCTGGTCGCATCGGCCGTCCGAAGGAATTGAAGAAGAAAGTCCAAGTATTCATCCTACCCTCGGACGCATGATCGGACGTCCTAAGGGATTCAAGAAAACTTCCAGAACTCATTGATCTCGTTCGGACGCATAAAAACCAAACATCGGACGTCCGACAGCACCAACGGCTAGTTGACTCTTCAGTTGCCTTCTACCCGTTGACAGCATTAATTGAAGAACTCTCTGGTCTCCTATAAAAAGAACAAAGTAAACCACCTCAAGACAACTTTACACATCAAGCCTACAACAGATTGTGAGTGTTTCTAGTGCTAGAATACTCAAAAGGAACATTTGTACTCTTTGCTTGTGTAATCTTCGTGTAGTTTTTCAAGTGTGACACAGCTTCTTCAATAGTGTAGCATAGTGAGGGTTTGCGAGTGTTTGTAAAACTTCCTTGCTTGACCAAGTGTGGTTTGGGGCAAAGAAGGAAGTGATCCCTTCCTTGTACACAAAAGATTGGTTGCAAGTTTGTTCAACTTGAAGTAACTTGGTATAGAAAAGTGGTGTTCAAACCTCAGTTGTGTTTAAAGCCTGGTTTGTTTCTTTACTTTCATTTACTGCTTTTCTATACAAACTGTTCTTCTCTTCATCTCACGAATACCTGTGCTCTTGTGTTATCTCGTTCATTGGGAGGTGTTTGAGAAAAGAAAGGTAGTCTGTGAAAAAGTGGACTATATCTTAGCAGTTTTTTTGAAAGCCTAATTCACCCCCCCTCTTAGGTTGTCTCCGATCCTTACAGAGGTTGGATCTAGCTAACCAAAGGGCTGCATTTCACGATTTCTTGGAGCCTCTTGAGGATCGAAATTTTCTGATCTAAAGCACTAAGGAGGTATAACATAATCCAACACCTTAATCTTGGTTTATGGTAGTAGAAATGCATCTCTAAGCACTTGCATGTAAGTGGATAGCTTGATATTGTTGGAAAATTTGAAAAGTGGGCTCTATGAACTCTCACTCTTGGGTTGTTGCTGATAAGAGGTTTAATGTTGGATTTAATGGTGGTTTAGTGGTTAAAATGATAGATCTATGGAGTATTATTGTTGGAAACTCAAAGTTGAGGCCATGACAAAAATTTCTGAAACTGCCCTTGCTTTGTTCGGCCATGATAAGGCCAATTTTTGATGATCTAATGGCTTGAATCTGATGTTTATATGTTGTATTAGATGTGTAAAAATTTTCATTGGAAAACATTAACGTTTGGTTGGGCAAATGAATTTATTTGTGAACTAGTCAAGCTGGAAAACTGTTTTCGGATAACCCTGGCATTTGAAACTAGACATCCATACCTTTCCAACGGTATAAAATGTACATTCTGGTTCCATGTGTGGGAGCCGAACCATTTGTTTTAAGATAGCTGTCCTGTTTTTCTGTTCTGCTGGAATGATTTGTAGAGGCAGAAACTTGAGGCTCAATTTCGAGCTGGTTATTTGCCAAATTTCAAAACGTTTTCTTCTGTGAATTTTTAGTCCTATGAATGTATTTTCCAACGCCATAAACCATGCTCAATTCCGAGTTAAGTCGACTGAGTTGTGATCAAAACAAGAACACTGCTCTGTTTTGGAAAAACCTAGTTTTGGACAGATTTGAGATGAGACTTGTTGTGGTCTTACTAAATGAAATTCTTGGTGTTAAACACCTACCAAATGTACCATGAATGTTCCTTAGACTTTTCTTTCACATATGAACCATGATTGGAGGATTTTCTTAGCCAAACGATTGGATTTGGAAAGAAAAGGATTAAAGGCAGATTGCCTTAAGAATTTTTCCAAACTTTAGTTGGTTCGTTGACTACCTTCCCGAAGGTATTTTTCTGTGAAATTTGATAGAGATATACCCTTCATATAAGAGTAAAATACTGCCAATTTTGGTACCAATCCAAGTTCGTTTCGATACCTAACTAAACTTCCAATGTTGGAAGTTCAAATCTGGAAATTCTTCTCCAGTCTTGAATTTTCCCCAACTTTGAACTACCGTATCTCGGTACTCGAAACTCCGATTCTTGATCTGCTTGCTCTGCTATAAACCTCACTTGCAACTCTAATTGAGTTACAAATTTCAGAGGCCGGTTCGTAACGTGTGAATTTTGCCGAATTTTCAAAGTTGGCCAAAATCCAACTTAATTCTGCCTTGTGAACCGAGACAGTACCTTCAAGCTCATTTTGAGCACTTTCCACTTCGATTCATGGAAAAGTGTCTTCTAGGAACTTGTAGCACTTTCTAAGAGGTTTCCAACGGTATAAAGTTTTCCAATTCTCGACTTATGTCGAGTGAGTTACGATTTTTCAAAGATTCATAACAAAACTGAAATTTTCCAACTTTCAAGGAAATAGAGTTTTTCAAGAACTCTTTATTCTTTTGATATTATCTAAACGTTTTATCCCCAATTTCCTAGATAAAGACTTAAATACTCTTGAACGTTATCAAACCCCACTCGAACCTCGATTTACGAGTAATTGAGGTTCATTTTCACGAAATTCCCTAGATTATTATAGTGCACGAATTATTTCTCGATGATTGGGTTGTGTGAATAATAATTCACTATTAATTGCTCAGGCGCACACGAGGACCTTCAAGAGGATCCTACGGTGGACACTTGAGCTTTTCTTGACCCTACTTGCACTTAATACTAGGTGAGTGTCAAGTGTATGAATACTTGTACTCTCTGGACTTGATTCCTGCTTGGCTTGCCTGATTACATGCTTAGCCTACTTGGTTTTGAAAATGGAGTCGAGTGTGTATTTTATCGCACTCGTTCTCATTTGAAACAAATAACTCATGCTTAACATGTTTTGCCTGGTTTACATGACCTGAAATACATGCTTAAACTTGTCGAATGCTTTATTATATGACATGGTATGCTATGGCTGCATACGTCGTTGAAGTGAATCTCCTCGACACTTACATGATACATGGGGGACGTCCAAACTCATAGACCGACTTTGGAACTCGAACCGGCATGGGCTTGGTCGGGAACCTCGGTGAGCCATGAGATTCACATGATAAGCTTGATCTATTGGAGAGATCTTGCTTGGCATACTCGTGGAGTATAGCCTTTTAAATGTCGTGCGGGTCCGAAGCGGTGTATGGTGGACGGATGAGAAGTAAGTGGAGATCTACGGTTTGGAAATATCAACCCGGTTGACGGAGAGTCATCACGGGAAGATATACGAATGAACTGGCAAAGCAAGTGGAACTTAGCTCTTGAGAGCTACCATAACCTTGAATTGTTTCCGTTTACATTTTTGTTGGCATTATTAATTACTTGCAAGCTATCACTTGAATTGTTACTTGGGCTTGTTACTTGAACTATGTGCTTGCATGTGTGTTCTTGGCCTCACGAGCGTTTTGCTCACCCTGTAGATTTGTTTTCCTTAACAGGTTTGAACTCGGAGGTGTACGGGAGAAACCCTCCTGATGTACTTTTGTCTAGGGTTTTTATCATATTTTGACTATGCCCTTGGTTTTGGGTTGTATTTTTGGAATTGAAATGTAGTATTTGGACATGATGTATATTTGGGATTTAAGTTGTATTTTGAACACCGATGTACGGGTTGGATAATGGATGACCATGGTTACATTTGAACGCTTCCGCATCATTTGTATTTATGTTATGGTACTTGTGACGTTTAGATTGGTAATAAGCTTGAATGTTTTGCGTGAGTCCTGGCGAGAGTTGGGCAGGCGTTCCACGGATACCCTTTGGTTCGCCTTAGGGAGAAATGGGGGCGTCACACTTGTCCCATGCATCTAATCTCCCTTCTAGAAGTACAAGCAGCAAACTTATTTTTCGAAAAAAATCAAAGGAAAATTCTACAAACAATAATCAAGAAGAAATCTCCAAATTATTTATGTATTCTTTCATAACCTACAGATGATTGCAGTCTGATAAGCTGAAGGTACTTAATATAGAGTACCCAAGTCTCAAGAAGGAATCTTATACAAAGGAAACTTGATTCTCCAACAAATACAAGGGACAAACAGAGGAGACATGGATGTTTAACAAAACTAAAGAGACGGTCTGTGACAGCCCCACCTCCCCCTAAGGCGAACCAGAGGGTTCGGCGGGCCGCCTGCCCAGCTCTCGCCGGGACTCAGTTGTTCACTACAATCCTCAAATGAATTACAAAAATAAACCTCAAATATTACAATATAAATCTCCAATATACATCAAATTCTCCAAAAATTACATGTCATAAGCGAAGCGGAAACAATTCCCCAAACTATACATAAAATGATTCCAAATCCAAACTGTACAAGATATAGGCCATCCAGACACATGAATAAGCACAACTAGTCCTTCCTTCGCTTTGAGCCCTGTGGAGGGGAATAAAATATTTTTGGGGTGAGTTAGAAGCTCAGCGAGTAACCAGTAAAATCAGTAATCAAATCGGTTTAACAATAGTTCATTTCAATGATGCCATAAATCAAATGATAAGTCCAGAAACAATTACAACATTTACAAAACATTAAATATGGAGTATCAATAATTCAAGAAACATGTACAATTGAAAGCGATAGTAACATTCATTAAAGGATACGTTCGTTCTCCTGTCATTTCCCCTTATTCCTCCAATCTTTGGAAAATGCGTTTTTTCTTTCTTTGTCTATATTAAACCCGCGCTCGTTTAGTCATTCATTTCATTCACCACCTTCCCAGCCATTGGCCGGGCTCCACCAGACTTCAAGGTAATACTCGAGTATACCAAACGTTCACCCAGGTTCCTAATCGCCCGACCGAGTCCGCTTCTGACTCGAGACGACCGGTAACAAGGGGCAATGGCCAGTTCAGCCCAAAAGGCTTACATTCATGCGCAAGTAGCATTTAATCATTAACCATTGAAAATTTCACATTTATTTAGGTCGAGTGCGATAAAGTACACACTCGCCTGGAAAACTCGTTTTAACAATCATTGAAAGCACTTAACACATTATCAATCAATAATAACAAGCCAATAAGTCAAAGAATACAGCAAACAAGGAACACTCATATGCAAGCACGCATGATATGCAAGAAAACAGTTCAAAAGTAACTTTGGAAACAGTTTATAGGTAAATAATGCAAGAAAACGGTTCAAAAGTAACTTTGGAAACAGTTCAAAAGTAAATAATGCAGGAAATGGTTCATAAATAAATTTAGAAATAGTTTGAGGTCACTCACCTCCATGGCTCAGAAATCATCCATCATATAACATTGCCTTGCTCAAAACCAAGTCTTAGATCACAAACTCAATGCAACCAAATCCCTTCAAAGTTCGGACAGCACTTCCCCTAAATTTGCTAACTTTTCCAGCCATCATAGCTTCATTATTTCCTCAGCCAGTCCCAAAGTCACACGAAATATAAATTCTTCACAACGGCCGTTCAATAGGCTCCCAATAGTACAAGTACAATTCAAGCTCTAAAATATTCCCATAAACACAATAAAACTCGATTACAAATCATAAACGAATTCCAAATACCACCAAAATAGGGCCCCATAAGAATGTATAAGCACTAGAGTAAACCAGGAAAATCCGGAAATGGAGCTAGCTTTAACCCTGAAAAAAAAATAGTTTTTGACGTCATTTTGCGGTAATGGCACCAAAGGCAATACGATTGTCGGATAAAGGTAAAAGACCCACCGTTTCGAAGCTAAGAGATAGGGCTACAATATTGTAGAAGGTCACTCAACCCAGTTTCGAGTGTAACCAGGTCAAAAATGCAAGATACTACACCAGAATCACAAAAATAGATTCACAGAACGCATTCTAGCGGAAACATCATAAATCAGGCTATCCAAGTCCAAATCCAGAAATTCCAAAACCAGCTGAAAGATAAGAAACAGGGATACATTTAATCAGAAGACCTCAACAACTAATTCTGAAGTAATTCCAGCCAAAACAACCAATTACAGGCGCAATTCTTACATTCGGGTAAAACCAGGACAGCAAGGGTAATTCGCCTTTTCTCATTCTACGGTACTCCGATTGACCTGAAATTTTGTAGGAACCTCTAAAATGTCATTCCCTACAACTTTTATGTTTTAAGCCAAGGCCAATTCGGCCTCTAACTAGGAGCTATAAATTCGGGCAGAATGTATTCATCATAACCCTAACTTTCCAAAATTTCTTCCAAAACAGAAATTGGTTGCAATTAACCACTTTTCCCACCTCCTAGAGTCATTATATACCATTTCCAATCATTATAGATAGCCACACAATCATGCTCATATTAAAACAGAAAAATCCCCAAAAATTATAAAACTTCATCACCTCAACCACAAATCAAGAAATAATCCATAATATTGCATCTCATACCACCACTAATCATGATTTAAGCATCAATTAAGGGAGGAGGGTGGTTCTTCACAACTCACCTTAGAAACAAGAGAGAGAGAGCAATAGGTCCTCTTAGCTTTCCAAATAACTCCACAAATCAACTCACAAACACTAAGTGAAGAGGTTTTATGGAGAGATTGCAAGATTAAATGGTTAGTTTGTGAGATTGGGCAAGATTGGAGCAAGAAACTTGGAAGCTTTTCTTTCTTTTCTTGTAGGAAGAGGTTCGGCCAAGAAGCTTTGAAATTTGGAGAGTTTTTGGTCAATTTTTGGTTTTATTTAGTAAAATGGTAAAAAGATGAATAGTAAGTCAAATGTAGGAATAAATCTCCAAGTGACACATGTCACTTTCATTAATTGTTTGCCTAAATTTTTGTCTCTCTCACACCTATCCACTTGGCAACCTCTAAATATCTCATAACACCCGATAATTTAATTCCAGTATCCAAAACTTAACCTAGTTGGCCGAATTTTTCCGAACTTTTCGCACTAATGGGTCCCACGTCCGGTATACACTCTTAATTTCTCAAAAACTAACCGATACTAGAAAAATCATCTAAAAACTATATTTACTCATAAACTTTACCTGGGGAATTTTTCTAATAAAGAAAATGTAGAAAAGGCGGGCGATTAAATAAAATAAACCCTAGAAAATTAGAAAATTTTCGGGTTCTCACACTCATACTTTTCGGGGCGTTACACGGTCTCAGATATAAGAAGTATTTTCTCAAACAAATTTGACCAAATCTCAAATCAACATCCCAAGTAGGGTGATATTTGAGATGATCGAGTAAAAAGGTACATTCAGCCTTTATATTCTCCAAAGAAGAGGATTAATCATCCTTGCACTCAAATAAAGGAGGTAGGATTGAAGCAGGCTACCAAACAAGAAATTCAGGCAGAACCTTCATCAACAAAATTGGTCATTCATGAAATCAAAATTGATGAAGAAGCAGCCTACACATATGCCAAGGATATTCTTACAATCTATCCAATATCTGGAAAAGATCTATTCAGATCTTTACTTAGTTTATCCTTAAAACTTCTCTTACAAATATGGCTTTGGTACCAGGCGGGACGAGGAATTAGACCCTTAAATAAAAAAATAAAATAAATTAAGTAAATAGCATAAGAGTTAGGAAGTGGGTTGCAGTCGGACTGTCATTGGTTAGTTTAGGTGGTAGAATCGGCCATGGATGGTTAATATAAATAGAATAAATAAAACAAGTAAATGAATATGAATAGGCGGCTTAGGCAACCATTTGATAGAATGATATTGAATATGAGTTTGAAAGTGAACTTACAAAGATTGAATCTTACTCAAGGCTTGCTTCCTTGTTTGAATCTAAAAACTAAAAACTAAGACTAGTTTGTAGAGAGTGAGGAGAGAAATCTTCAAGCTAGAGAGAGAAGTAGTCTTGAAAAATAGTGTCTAAGAATGGTGTGTATGAATTGTGTTCGTTTGAGGGGTATTTATTGTAAATTTTTCGTGTTACTACAACAGTGATTTTTACTATTTGTTATAGTGTACAGTACCGCTATAGTGCGCACTACAGTGCACAGTTTATTTTTTTATTGCCGTGTTTGTACAGCAACTTGCCAGACTACAACAGTGACCTCTGGTGCTATAGTGAGATTTTCTGACTTTTTTGATCTTCTTGGTTGAGTCAGTTTGAATATTTTTAGAAGCATTTGTTTGTATCAATAAACAGTTACTGATAATTCTTCTAATGCTTCCTTGATCCATTTCTTGTAATGCTGAGTATTAACTCCCTATTTCTCAAGTAGATACTTGTTGAGAGCCATCTTTTGAATATTTCTTCTTTATATGAAGCATCGTTCCTTCAAAATTTGTATTGAGTAGTTTGAGTCTGATACCCCAACATGGTTGTATTTGTGTATGTTGTAGCAAGAAATTCTCTCACCAATACCTTGGTTGAAGTATATGGTATCAAAGTTTCTAATTCTGGATTCTCTGCGCTCGTTTGCAATGTAGTGATATTCCATCCAGAGGTGTAAAAAAGCATCATCTCTAAGTTTGATCTGGAAAGGTTGAATAGCAGGGTCTTCAGCAACTAAGAAATGGATTTTCATCTTCTTTGGTTTCTTGAATCCAATTTATTGTTGAGTTTTCATCGATTGCTTGGAACTGGTTTGAGATTGATTCATCAACAATCCAATTTGAGGTTGATTCAGTAGGATTCCAATTCCAATTTGATGATTGGCCTTCATTGGCTTCATTCCAATTTGATGATGTTTGTCTTTCATTAGTTTGATTGTTGGATATTTCTTCAAAAGAGGTTTGTACCCAATTAGAGTATCCGTTGAAGAGACAGTTGTTTGTTTGTTTCTTTTCTAATGAACTTCCTTAATATGTTATATTTCTGCAAAAAGAATTAGTTAGTTTAGGATTAGGAGTTTGGAATATTATCCTTTTATGAATAATTTGGAAAGGGACCGACTAATTGAAAAAGGATGTCCCTAATATAATATTGCGGGTCAAATATTTGGTAAAAAAAAGGTATCTGAGAATTTGTTTTGGATATTTGGAAATTTGAATTTGATAACAAGCTTGGGATGGTTAGTCATTCTAAGGTTTTCTAGAAATTGGTTTGGAATGAGGTTTTCAAGAATATAGCTTTGATCTGCACCTGTATCAAATAGGGCTTTGGTTTCGATTATATAATTGTTAATAATTAGTAATCGTATTTGAACCAAATATTCCTGAAGTATCTAGGATGGATTGTTTGGGTTTATAGGATAGGTTCTTTCTTGTGAATTCTGGAAAGTCATTGGTTGAGTAGAGATTTTACTAGAACTTTCTAGGGAATCACAAGATTTTAGTTTACAAGGATTTGGTTTGGAAATTTTGAGGTCGTCTTTTTCTGGAATATCAAAGAGAAGGCTTTTAGTGAAGGGATTCAAAGCCAGGTTTAAACATTCTTTGAATTTGTTTAGGTAGGATTGTCTTTCTTCTCTTTCAAGAATGATGTTAAGAAAAAAAGGGTCTTGGTCTTTGGCCAACATATTGACCATAGGTCCTTCTTTTTCATCTTCATCACTGGTGGTTGGGGGAAAAGGTGTTGAAATATAATTGTCATAATCTTCTTCTCATTCTGATTTGATCAGAAGATTTGACATTTGGACTCTGTTCTGGCCTGCTAGTTCTAGGTTAGATTTGTAATGCTGGGCTCTATGTTTAGTTTTATGGGTTTTGAAAGTGAATAAAGATGGTTGTTTTGTAGGAAAGAAAGAGTTTTCAAAACTTTTTATAGGTTTGGACTATTTATTGGGCTGGTGGCTAGATAGTCCGAACTGTTTGTAAAGGGATCCAAGGTTTCTTTCTTGGACCCGTTCTTCTACAGGTCATTTGGGAATCCAACCTGCTTGTTGGATCTGCTCATAAGTTGTTTTCTTCCAAGGCTTAATCTTCTTGTCTTGATATTTGAGAAAACCTTTGAGGAAATCTTTCTTTTGAACCTTGCTTTTGTCTGGCCTTATCAAGAATATATGTTGATCTCTTCTGAAGTTTGGAAATGACTCTGATAAATCTGAATCACCATCAGATGTGAATATGTCTTAAATGTCTTCGATGGATATGATATTGAATATCGATGTTGCCACTGTTTCTGGGAAGATGTTCCTGTCTTAATCAGGTTCATCCTTGATGATTGTAATGATATTTTAAATAATATTTTTGTCTTCTACGATAAGATGTCCTTCCCACCATTCTTTGAATTGCCCAATAAATCTTGTGAATAGGATATGAGTAGCTAACTGATTGTAGCCGCTGGTTGTCATCTGTTAAAATATTGTAAGACTATAGTTTCTATCTATGCTCCATCCAAAGATGTTGTCTGTTTTGTATAAATGTCGAAGGATATTGGGTCTTGTTCTGAAAATATCAGAATTGATTGTTTGAAGATGGTATAAATTTTGGATGTTTTCTCGATCAGGAGTGTAATTTTGTAAGAAAGGATTTGAATATGGTTTATCTAGGGTAAAAGACCCTTGAAAGTTTGGTATGGTATTAATCAAGGTGATTTTTCGGATTTTAAATGGGATAAGAAAGGAGTATTAATCAAGGTCTTGTCCAATCCTAGCTTTTTGGTTTTCTAAAGGTTTGAAAAGTAAGTTTAAAAAATGGACATTTGTAAGAGGAGTTTTAGGGATAAACTATATAAAGATCTTGAATAGATCATTTCCAGATGTTGGATAAATTGTAAGAATATCCTTGGCATGCGTGTAGACTACTTCTTCATTAATTTTTATCTCAACTTCATGAATGCCCAATTTTATTAATGAAACATTCTACCTGAATTTCTTGTTTGGTAGCCTGCTTCCATCCTATCTCCTTTGTTTGAGTGGAGGAATGATTAATCCTCTTCTTTGGAGAATATAAAGGCTAAATGTACCATTTTTGCTCGATCATCTCAAATATCACCCTACTTGGGATGTTGATTTGAGATCTGATCAAATTTGTTTGAGAAAATACTTCTTATATCTGAGACTGCCTCTCTAGTTTATTAAAGATCCATGTCTCCTCTGTTTGTCCCTTGTATTTGTTCAAGAACCATGTTTCCTCTGTATAAAATTCCTTCTTGAGACTTGGGTACTCTATACTAAGTACCTTTACCTTATCAGACTGCAATTGTTTGTAAGTTATGAAAGAATATATAGATAATTTGGAGATTTCTTCCTGATTATTGTTTGTAGAATTTTCCTTTGAGTTTTTTCGAAAAATAAGTTTGCTACTTGTACTTCTAGAAGGGAGATTAGATTCATGCGACAAGGTTGAGATAAATGTTTGTGAAGAATTAGTGGTCTCATTTAAATGAGTTTCTTGTTTAGAGATAACCTTTGTTTGTGGATTAATATCCACCGATTTGGTAAGAGGTTGAGTCTTAGTTAAGACATTTATTTTAGGTTCTCTTATGACTTTGAGATTTCCTATGTCTTCTCCTATATCAAGACTTGTAGTATTATTTTTTGGTTGACTAGATACCAGAAATTGTGAACTTTTGATAAACTCTTTGTTTGGTAATTCGATTGGATTTGATACATCTATGTGAGACTTCGATAGATCTATAAGTTTGTTTTTCAAGAATTTTTTCGGATATGGTAGGTTTATAGATCCTGGTGTAGATGTATGGATTGAAAAAGGTTTTGGTGAGTCTGATAGGTTTATATGGGTTGATTTAGATGGACTCATAGATTCTAGTGTGGGAGTTGTTAAGGATAGATCTATGGGTTTTGACTTGGATTGGGCTGGATCCATGGGATCTGATATGGAATCCTCAATTTCTATTGTTTTTGACATAGATGATTTAGGTTTTGGTGTAGTTTGGTCTAGATCTATGAATTATGTTGTAGATTTATGAACATTTGTGGTTTTTCAGCACAGATTTTGATATAGTTTGGAATGGATTTATAAGTTCTGGTGCAGAAACCTGAAACGTTTGAGACTCGTACCTGTCAAAGAAATGGATATGTTGTTTTTTTTCTTAAAAAGTCATAAAAGTTTTCTTGTATATTTTTTCGGGTTTCTCCCTGATATTTATCAAAAACTTGTTTTCCTTTAAATTGATTGTGGTTTGCAAAGAATTCAGATCTAAGTTTTTGTTTATCAATTTTGAATTCAAGAGGTTTGTTTTCTAGTTTCTTTTGAATAAGAATTGATTGCTCAATTCGAACACTTCTGGTTCAAAGATCATCTGTTAGTTTGTTGTTTAAGTAGGATTTGAGAAGACTAGAATTTGTTTCATAAGAAGCCATAAACAAAGACAAGTAAAGAAACAAATAACCTTAAAATAAACGACCTTATAATCCTCTTCTCTTTGGTACAAAATCCTTCGAGATCTATGGAGGATAACTATATTTCTAAACCATTATGACAAAGATAGTAAGGACACTACAAGGATAGATCTAATCTTTTGAAAAAGATTAACCATGCACGATGACTATATTTCCATCATAATAAAGGTAGTGAGGATGTTACAATAGTAGATCTAATCCTTTGAAAAAGATTAACTACGCACTTCAACTATATTTCCAAACAAAATTATAATATTAGTAGTATGAACCTATGAAACTAGATATGATCCTTTGAATACTTCACCATCATGAATCTTGGACCACAGGAATCTCAACATCCCTATAGGTCTTACTGCCAAATCCCATGGCCTTACTACCTGGATTGGAGGTTGGCAATTATAGGCTCCATGTCCATTAGATAGTTCTAAATTCATAATTCGATACTATCAATACTATAATAAGTTTGAATACATTAGATAGTAATCACAAAGTTAACCAGTCTCATCAGACAGATCTTTTCTTATAGATCTATACTAACAAGATCATAAATAGAGAAACATAGTAATCATAAAGTTAAGAATCTCATCAGATAGATCTAAACTTGTATATCTATACAAGCAACATCATAATTAGTAAAGAAAAATAGCCATTTCCCCACTTCGCCCTCTAACTTTGATACCAAGCGGGACGAGGGGTTAGCCCTTTAAATCAAAAAATAAATTAAGTAAATAGCATGAGAGTTCGGAAGTGGATCGCAGTGGACTACCACTAGTTAGTTTATGCAGTATAATCGGCCATGAATGATTAGTACAAAGAGAACAAGTAAATGAATATGAATATCAGACGGCGTAGCCGACCATTTGACAGAATAAGGTTGAATATGAGTTTAAAAGAGAACTTACAAAGTTTGAAACTTGCTCAAGGCTTGCTTCCTTGTTTGAAACAAAAATTAAAACTAGTTTGTAGAGAGAAGGAGGAGAGAATTCTTCAAGAAAGAGAGAAGTGATCTTGAAGAATGGTATCTAAGAATAGTGTTCTAAATGGTGTTGAGATTGAGGAGTATTTATAGCCAATTTTTTGTGCTGCTACAGTACCCTCTACTGTGATCTTTACTATTTACTACAGTGTACAGTACCGTTATAGTGCACAATTTGTCTTTTTGTTGCCGTATTTGTATAGTTACTTTCCGGGCTACTGAGAATTAGTTGCTTGTTTGCATCTTTGCGTCCTTATGAAATTTGTGAGAAGATTCCATAACAGTCATCTTTGTTCTGTTGGCCTTCATATTCGTCAAAATTTCCTTCGAAGATGGAGGTCTTTTCTGTGTTTGAAGTTTTTGTTTTTTATTGATCCAATTATAGAAGTATGTCTTTGAGTTGTTTAATATACTCTTGTTTGTCAGTAATTGATGCTAGTTTGGCTGCTGAAATAGATTTTTGTTGCAAGAATTGGCTAGTTTGGCTGTCTCCGAGTTTTATTGAGTAAGGATTCCTTTAGAACCATACTTGGATATTTGTAGTTTGGATAAAATCTTATTGAATGTTGGCCACCATTTTGAATATCCTTGTCAGACTAATAATAGCGGAAGTTGAGTTTGCTGTATATTCTTATATTTTCATTGGTAGACCCATGCTAAAGAAAATATGGAAAAGAAGTGCATGTTGATTGGTATATAATTATTTGGGGGTTCAAACCTATCTTCGAATAGTTTGTAGCTTTGTTTTAGATCTAGAGGAAGGATTTTCAGATTGGGGTCCAAGTGCTTTCCACCATGCTACAAATCATGCTGAAAAATCATATTTGTTTGTTTTCAAAAAATAGAAAAGATAAGAGTGTTGGTTCAAATTGTTTTGAAAAGTAAAAGTATAAAACCAAGCTACCTTATAATCCCAATAAGTATAACTTGGAGGATTAAAGGTAGTGGTAAAAGGTTTGAGTTTACTCAAGTTTGCTCCCCATTCTAATGGTTTAATAACTTTTAGTGTTTGAGCACTGGAATGGGTATTAATGTATTTTCCGGTAGGTTTTCCATTTTTGTTTTTAACCTCTGTCTGGTAAGGTTTGAGAATCAAGGATTTTGAATCTCTAACAATGAGTTTGTAATATTCTCGTGTCTTAGTAAGGGTTTGTGGTATGAAATTATAAGTGTTTGGGAGAATAGTTCGAACTAGTATGTTTTGGTCATGATGCCAATAATCAAATTCTATTTGGACAACGGGAATGTGGGTACTTGATTTGACATGTTAGCTAGAGGCTTTGTTTGCTTTTGGTTCAAAGTTGGCTAGGGTTCTAGGTTCCTGGATGGAAATAGGTTTGGGCTTGGTGTTTTGGGTCAAAACCATTTCAAGATGGTTTTGTGTATCCCAAATGGGGAATCCTAGTGATTCAGGCTAATATCCTAGATTCAGCCCATTGTTTGATTGTTTGAGACAGTCAAAGTATATTTGTTTTTCATCTTCTTCTTCAGCTATATCAGCCCATGTTTTGGGAGTGGCTATGGATATGGGTTGAGATGAAAAAAGGATTTGAAATCTATTTGAGGGTGAGTTTGAAGAGGGTTTCTTTTCCATTTGGGATGAACTGGATGAACTTGAAGATCCTTGTTTGATTGTTTGAGAAGAAGGTTCTGATTTATCTGAGGATTTTTCCTACTGTTTCTTTTTCCTAGACATTTTATCTCCCCTGCAAGAATTCACGAGTTAGATAATCAAGAATACAGTTTGAAAATCCTTTAATGTATTCAATGTCAAAATCAAAGATTGATAAAATCGCTAGCCATCTTGCAAAAATTTATTTAAAGGCAAGGTTTCTAACATCTTTTTTGTAAAACGTCTTTAGCTGATTTCCAATCAATCCGAAGTAAAAACTTCTAATTTAGTAATTCAATCTAAAATTTTGTAATACATAAAACTACTGCTAATATTTCTTTTTTAATAGTAAAATAATTTTGTTGAGAATTATTCCAATGATTAGGAGCAAATGCAATTATTTGTTCTTTATTATTTTTATTTATTAAGAATATCATCAATCCTAAGTCAGAAGCATCCGTTTCCACAACTTTTTGAGCTGTTAGATTTGGAAGAGTTAGACAAGGAATGGCTTTGACTTAGGTTTTCTGACTGCTTCTGTATGAACATCTGTTCACAAGGGCGGAGTAGTTTTTAGCCTGTCATATAATGGTTTTGCTAGGCTACTAAAATTTAGTATGAAATCTAAGACATAGTTTAAACATCTCAAAAATTTCTGCAGTTGTTGTTTGTCAAGAATTTGGTCAGAAAATTTATCAGCAAACTGAATTGACCTGTTTATGGGGTTAATTGTTCCTTGGTGAATATGATGTCCAAGAAACATTATTTTGGTTTGAAAAAGGCTGATTTCTTTTGGGATACAACCAGACCATTTTTCTGGATAATAAGGCAAGTATTTAAGTGTTTGAAGTGTTGTTCAATTTTTTTGATAATACCAGAACATCATCAATATAGACGATAATGAATGAGAAGTAAGGGTTGAATGTTTCATTCATAATTCTCTGGAACTTTGAGGGTGCATTCTAAAGTCCAAATGGCATTACGTTCCATTCATAATGCCCAAATAATACTGTAAATGTAGTCTTGTGTCTGGCTGCAGTATGAATTTGTATTTGCCAAAATCCAGATTTCATGTCGAATTTTGAAAATATTTTGGCAAAATAGAGCATTTGAAGTTGATCATTCTTGTTTGGTATGGGATATCTAATCCACCGAAGAGCCTTATTCAAAGCTTTGTAATTAATTACAAGCCTTGGAACTCCTCTTTCAATCTTTGATTGTTTGTTGACATAGAATGCTGGATTGCTCCATGGAGATTGACTTGGACTAATAATCCCTTTGGATATGAGGTCATTAATCTCTCTTTGACAATGTTGGAGTAGTTCTTGATTCATCTATATAGGTCTTGCCTTTGTTGGAATATTCCTTTCCTCAAAGTCAGGTTCATAAGGAAGATGGACCGTGTGTTGTTTTCTGTCCCAAAATGCATTCGGAACTTCTGCACAAACCATCCCTTGGATCCTTGTTTGTAGATTCTGGATTTTTGCTGGATTTCTGGTTTCCTGAGTTGTTCATCTATCCTTTTGTAAGCAATTTCTTCTTTTAAAAAATTGATCTAACTGTTTTTGAGGGATAGATAATTTAATGTTTTTTTTTTACTGTTTGTCTAGAAAAGGGTAAGAGGGCGTCTTGGCCATAGTGACAGGTGCCGAACTTGTGCAATAATAATAAATAAAACCTAACTACCACCTGAAACAGTAAATAATCAATTCTAGTACTGGAGCAGGGACTCTAGGTGTGCAATGGGTTACTTGATTCACCCTGTTCCCGAAGAGTTTGCTTAATCCGATATACCTGAATTAATTATTTAACTGAACTCACTAACTAGTAGACAGTGGTAAGTAGGGTCATCTCCTCAGGGACTAGAGAGAAATTTGTTTCTTTTCAAGTCGAGCCAAATGGCGGTTTTCACGATTAAATGCTAACTAAATAAATTAACTACAGAAAATAATTAATTAAAAGAAATACTTAGAGAAACTCTAGCCAAGGGTACACTTCAGAAATGGTTCATGTACTGATCATTGATTCACAGATAATTCCACATTTATTAATAGATTTGTTATAGTTGCCATACACGCGATGAACAACCAGCCTTTTCTTAATTTCTCGATAGTCAAGGTACGACCGTTGACTATTTCTGTAACCCAAAAATAATCCTAGGTACGACCGTAGAATTTAATTTCTGGTTTGCATTAAGCCTTAGAAAGACCCAATCCTAACTAACAAACTCGCTACGAGTGTTTGTTTAAATTAGATCATATATTCCCCTGACATAAACCCAATCACGCCAGTTGCTACTGAGATAGAGATAACGAACAATTACGGATTCAATTACCCCTATTTAGCAAAATAGCCTATATGAACAATCAATTATTGCGCACTAATCAATCATGCATAAGGCTATAACAATTAGAAACAGGAAATATATAAATACCAATAAAGGAAGAAATAAGCGGTTTAGATCTCACAGTAATTGTCGAACCAATTCATCAGTTGTCCCCTTGACTAGAAGAAGAAGTTATTTCATCTTCATGGAGGAAATTCCATGAAAAATTGCAGAAGTCATTCTCGAAATAATTGTTTTTTCTTAAGGTGATTCAGTTCGGTGGAATCATGAAAGAAAAGCAAACTATAAAAGATGACTAACTGTTCTAAACAATTGTCTCCAAAACAATTGTTCTCCAACCATAGAAAACGCATGGGACGGCCAAAGATGACCAAGTCCCGTCTGACCAAAAGTTGTCTCCTAATTGGGATTATATATTCCCCATACTATGGAAAGAAAAGAAGTAGGAATCAGCCGAGAAACTAGCTTTCTCCCTACTTTTTTGCTTGTGGCGGTTGGCTCTCCCGAGGCTCCCTGGAGTCCTCCTCGCAATTGATCTCTATCTCCTCTTTGACCACGGCCAACAAACTAGGAGATTTCCTAGTTGATACATTCCTTATTTGTGCTGAACTATCTTTTGTAAGTTCAAATCATATTCGGTAATTTTTCACCTTTTTATCACATTTTGCTCCAAATTCCTGTAATAAGCACAAATACCAAAAGTGAATAAAATCTGATAATTAATCCATATTTGGTAAGGTAATAGGGAAAATTAATTACAAATTAAATAGCAGAATTATAACCTATCAATTCCCCCCACACCTAAACCATGCTTGTCCTCAAGCATAAGAACAACAAATCAAACAATCAAATTCAAACAATGGTTGTTGCTCAAATCTTATATTGCCAAGATACAATTAAAACATATGTCAAGTATTAGTGGTAATTTTAAGCAATATCTCTCCAGTTAGCTTTCAAGATTAAGGACTCTTCCAATTTATGACTAACTAATCTAAGAATATAAAATATTCAACCAGCATCCATAAGCAAATGGTTCGACTATTAAGCAAAATCTCAACATTACAATTCATGGAACAGCGGGCTAACAATTCATTCAAATACTTCCACAATTTTCACTATTAGCATATATTTTTTCTTTTCTAGAATATCCCCATTTGATTGATTTTTTCAGGGGGAATGCTTAGTTTTTAGCCATTCAAGCGTTTTGACGCGAACTTCAACATTGGTCAAATGAAGGAGCCCGGTTACTCAGCCATCATCGCTTAAAAATCACATACTCATAATTATCGTCGCTTTTTGACGCGAAAGTCGACACTTGTGGTGAAGACTCCCGGTTACTAGGCAACGATACTAGCGGAGTATAGCCTAATACTATTCATAAATAAGCACCAAAAATAAAATTAAATACCACACAAACCCGCTTCATTTCTTAAACATGGAGAACTAAGATTAATAGTTGAACCAATTTGCACAAAAAAAATGCTAGACAAATATTTACAATACGTGGAGAAATTAACCAAAAAGTGTAAAAGTCACAAAATCTCAAATATTCACCAAAGAGATACCCTTAAACTCAACCATGTCATACTCAACACCTTAAAGTGTAAAATCTTAGCAATAGAAAAATTTGAGACATCTAACCATCATTTATCAGGAATAATCACAAATATGCATAAAGATAGGCAAAAATTGGATAAAATTCGACAAAGTCAAACAAAAATGCCTACACTTGCACTTTTTCAATAAAATGCCAATACTACTCCCCCCACATCTAAATCTTACATTGTCCCCAATGTCAGCAATAAAGAATAAAATTCAAAGCAAAAAGGGACAACGAAACTTCCCTAAGCATGTAATGGAGGGTCTCAAACAACTATGGCATAGGTGGGAATGGTCGGTTCTTCCTTTTATCCTTTGTTTGAGCAGAGGTGAGAACATGCAATGAGGGATTGAGGATAGGAAGAGCGCCGGTGGTCAACGATGGCTAGCAGCGGCAGCTGAACGAAAACGGTGGCTGGAGCGGGCTGGGGAGGTGCTCGGTGCGGTGGCGACGGAGCAGCAGCAGACAGCCAAGCGGGCGAAGGCAACAGTGGGAAAGGGGGGAGAAAGGGGAAGAAAGAAAGAAAAAGAAAGAAAAGGAAAGAAAAAGAGATGAAAGAAGAAGAATCATGGGTTTTTTTTTTTTAAGAAAAGAACCCCTGTGTTAGGCGTGGGCACGCCTAACTACCTTCGAGTCTTCTGACCAACCGTTCGAAATTAAGATTCTTAAGCGTGACCACCTGGGGTGGGCACGCCTAACTACTAGAGAGTCTTCTGACCAATTTTTGGAAATTGAGTTCCTTAGGCGTGACCACCTGGTGTGGGCACGCCTAACTACTGTAGAGTCTTCTGACTGCAGACGAAAATTGCTTTCTTTAAGCGTGACCATTTGGCGTGGGCATGCCTAACTGCTGGGTAGTTTTCTGTCCGCCAAATTAAAACTTCCTTCCTTAGGCGTGACCACCTAACGTGGACACATCTAACTGCCAACTTCCTGCCACAAAAGTAACAAATCACTAAATGCAACTAACACTTAACAAAAACTCCAAAAACATAAGAAAACTAAAATAAAGGCCTTGGGTTGCCCCCCAAGTAGCGCCTTTTTTTAATGTCTTTGGCTAGACATTGCCATGTTTATTCACGGAGGATAAAATTGTGTAGCTCGTTTCAGTGCTTCATCATCTATGTAATCCTAATAGCCCTCGTAAATAGAGTAATTCTTGAGCACACGAGGTACGATTTTCCATGGATCAGTAGATGGCACCAAACAAACAAGTGATGACCTTAAATCTTCACTCACTCCTCCATAAAGAGCACTTATTGGTTCGAGATATTTTGCCATCATGACTCTTAACTTATTCCTGTCATGAAATTCAAAATTTTCTGACATAACAAAATCAATCTCACTAACAGGAATTAAAGAATAAGAATCAAGAGAATATTGATTAAGGAATGGAGGAGATGTCATCGCATTTGGCGATTGTTCACTGGATTCATTCACTTGACCAATTTGATGTTGGGGTCTCATTTCTTGCACTTCAACTTCCTTTTCAACTGCATCTTTAGATCTGTCTTCTTGAGACTCTTGCAGTTCCATGTCATTTGTCAGGATAATTGCACTCTCATCTTCCTCATGGTCGATAATAGTCTGTGAGGGCAATTTTTCACTCATTCGAGAAGTCAATTGTGTTATTCTAGATGTCAATTGATCCATTTGATCTGCCAGGTTACGCATGCTCACTTGTGTATCTTGATGAAAATCTATTGTCTCCTGATGAAAATTCATTGTCTCCTGTTGAAGTTGACGTGTCTCTTGTTGAAGTTGACGTGTCTCTTGTTGAATTTGATATGTCTCCTATTGAATTTGATATGTGTTAGTAGCTATTAATTCAACTGTTTCTTCAAGAAACATACCTGACATGGATGACGGTTCTTGAGACTCTTGTTGTTGAAAATCTATTGGCCTGGTCGCATAATTAAAATTGGGATCATCCCACCATTTTTTATCATACTCGTTTGAATAAGGATCATACCACGTTTGATATTGAGGTGAAAAATCTCCAAAAGTATCGATTGGAGTACTTAGACCATCTTGAAATGCAGGGCATATGTCGGTTGAATAATTTGAGGCAAAATAAGCTCCACAATTTGCAACAGCCCATTGATCATTAGAAAAAGCATGAGTCTCATAACCCCTTGTAGAATTAAAATCCAGTCTATCACCAAAATACGGAATGTTAGCAGCCATAAACTATATTTTAAAAAAAATAAGAGAAAAGAAAAAAAAAATGAACTCAAAAAAGAAACAATAAATCAGGCACCAGTCTCCGGCAACGGCACCAAAAATTGACAGGTGCCGAACCTGTGCAATAATAATAAATAAAACCTAACTACCACCTGAAACAGTAAATAATCAATTCTAGTACTGGAGCAGGGACTTTAGGTGTGCAATGGGTTACTTGATTCACCCTGTTCCCGAAGAGTTTGCTTAATCCGATATACCTGAATTAATTATTTAACTGAACTCACTAACTAGTAGACAGTGGTAAGTAGGGTCATCTCCTCAGGGATTGGAGAGAAATTTGTTTCTTTTCAAGTCGAGCCAAATGGGGGTTTTCACGATTAAATGCTAACTAAATAAATTAACTGCAGAAAATAATTAATTAAAAGAAATACTTAGAGAAACTCTAGCCAAGGGTACACTTCAGAAATGGTTCATGTACTGATCATCGATTCACAGATAATTCCACATTTATTAATAGATTGGTTATAGTTGCCATACACGCGATGAACAACCAGCCTTTTCTTAATTTCTCGATAGTCAAGGTACGACCATTGACTATTTCTCTAACCCAAAAACAATCCTAAGTACGACCGTAGAATTTAATTTCTGGTTTGCATTAAGCCTTAGAAAGACGCAATCCTAACTAACAAACACGCTACAAGGGTTTCTTTAAGTTAGATCATATATTCCCCTGACATAAACCCAATCACGCCAGTTGCTACTGAGATAGAGATAACGAACAATTACGGATTCAATTACCCCTATTTAGCAAAATAGCCTATATGAACAATCAATTATTGCGCACTAATCAATCATGCATAAGGCTATAACAATTAGAAACAGGAAATATATAAATACCAATAAAGGAAGAAATAAGCGGTTTAGATCTCACAGTAATTGTCGAACCAATTCATCAGTTGTCCCCTTGACTAGAAGAAGAAGTTATTTCATCTTCATGGAGGAAATTCCATGAAAAATTGCAGAAGTCATTCTCGAAAACATTGTTTTTTCTTAAGGTGATTCAGTTCGGTGGAATCATGAAAGAAAAGCAAACTATAAAAGATGACTAACTGTTCTAAACAATTGTCTCCAAAACAATTGTTCTCCAACCATAGAAAACGCATGGGACGGCCAAAGATGACCAAGTCCCGTCTGACCAAAAGTTGTCTCCTAATTGGGATTATATATTCCCCATACTATGGAAAGAAAAGAAGTAGGAATCAGCCGAGAAACTAGCTTTCTCCCTACTTTTTTGCTTGTGGCGGTTGGCTCTCCCGAGGCTCCCTGGAGTCCTCCTCGCAATTGATCTCTATCTCCTCTTTGACCACGGCCAACAAACTAGGAGATTTCCTAGTTGATACATTCCTTATTTGTGCTGAACTATCTTTTGTAAGTTCAAATCATATTCGGTAATTTTTCACCTTTTTATCACATTTTGCTCCAAATTCCTGTAATAAGCACAAATACCAAAAGTGAATAAAATCTGATAATTAATCCATATTTGGTAAGGTAATAGGGAAAATTAATTACAAATTAAATAGCAGAATTATAACCTATCAATTCCCCCCACACCTAAACCATGCTTGTCCTCAAGCATAAGAACAACAAATCAAACAATCAAATTCAAACAATGGTTGTTGCTCAAATCTTATATTGCCAAGATACAATTAAAACATATGTCAAGTATTAGTGGTAATTTTAAGCAATATCTCTCCAGTTAGCTTTCAAGATTAAGGACTCTTCCAATTTATGACTAACTAATCTAAGAATATAAAATATTCAACCAGCATCCATAAGCAAATGGTTCGACTATTAAGCAAAATCTCAACATTACAATTCATGGAACAGCGGGCTAACAATTCATTCAAATACTTCCACAATTTTCACTATTAGCATATATTTTTTCTTTTCTAGAATATCCCCATTTGATTGATTTTTTCAGGGGGAATGCTTAGTTTTTAGCCATTCAAGCGTTTTGACGCGAACTTCAACATTGGTCAAATGAAGGAGCCCGGTTACTCAGCCATCATCGCTTAAAAATCACATACTCATAATTATCGTCGCTTTTTGACGCGAAAGTCGACACTTGTGGTGAAGACTCCCGGTTACTAGGCAACGATACTAGCGGAGTATAGCCTAATACTATTCATAAATAAGCACCAAAAATAAAATTAAATACCACACAAACCCGCTTCATTTCTTAAACATGGAGAACTAAGATTAATAGTTGAACCAATTTGCACAAAAAAAATGCTAGACAAATATTTACAATACGTGGAGAAATTAACCAAAAAGTGTAAAAGTCACAAAATCTCAAATATTCACCAAAGAGATACCCTTAAACTCAACCATGTCATACTCAACACCTTAAAGTGTAAAATCTTAGCAATAGAAAAATTTGAGACATCTAACCATCATTTATCAGGAATAATCACAAATATGCATAAAGATAGGCAAAAATTGGATAAAATTCGACAAAGTCAAACAAAAATGCCTACACTTGCACTTTTTCAATAAAATGCCAATACTACTCCCCCCACATCTAAATCTTACATTGTCCCCAATGTCAGCAATAAAGAATAAAATTCAAAGCAAAAAGGGACAACGAAACTTCCCTAAGCATGTAATGGAGGGTCTCAAACAACTATGGCATAGGTGGGAATGGTCGGTTCTTCCTTTTATCCTTTGTTTGAGCAGAGGTGAGAACATGCAATGAGGGATTGAGGATAGGAAGAGCGCCGGTGGTCAACGATGGCTAGCAGCGGCAGCTGAACGAAAACGGTGGCTGGAGCGGGCTGGGGAGGTGCTCGGTGCGGTGGCGACGGAGCAGCAGCAGACAGCCAAGCGGGCGAAGGCAACAGTGGGAAAGGGGGGAGAAAGGGGAAGAAAGAAAGAAAAAGAAAGAAAAGGAAAGAAAAAGAGATGAAAGAAGAAGAATCATGGGTTTTTTTTTTTTAAGAAAAGAACCCCTGTGTTAGGCGTGGGCACGCCTAACTACCTTCGAGTCTTCTGACCAACCGTTCGAAATTAAGATTCTTAAGCGTGACCACCTGGGGTGGGCACGCCTAACTACTAGAGAGTCTTCTGACCAATTTTTGGAAATTGAGTTCCTTAGGCGTGACCACCTGGTGTGGGCACGCCTAACTACTGTAGAGTCTTCTGACTGCAGACGAAAATTGCTTTCTTTAAGCGTGACCATTTGGCGTGGGCATGCCTAACTGCTGGGTAGTTTTCTGTCCGCCAAATTAAAACTTCCTTCCTTAGGCGTGACCACCTAACGTGGACACATCTAACTGCCAACTTCCTGCCACAAAAGTAACAAATCACTAAATGCAACTAACACTTAACAAAAACTCCAAAAACATAAGAAAACTAAAATAAAGGCCTTGGGTTGCCCCCCAAGTAGCGCCTTTTTTTAATGTCTTTGGCTAGACATTGCCATGTTTATTCACGGAGGATAAAATTGTGTAGCTCGTTTCAGTGCTTCATCATCTATGTAATCCTAATAGCCCTCGTAAATAGAGTAATTCTTGAGCACACGAGGTACGATTTTCCATGGATCAGTAGATGGCACCAAACAAACAAGTGATGACCTTAAATCTTCACTCACTCCTCCATAAAGAGCACTTATTGGTTCGAGATATTTTGCCATCATGACTCTTAACTTATTCCTGTCATGAAATTCAAAATTTTCTGACATAACAAAATCAATCTCACTAACAGGAATTAAAGAATAAGAATCAAGAGAATATTGATTAAGGAATGGAGGAGATGTCATCGCATTTGGCGATTGTTCACTGGATTCATTCACTTGACCAATTTGATGTTGGGGTCTCATTTCTTGCACTTCAACTTCCTTTTCAACTGCATCTTTAGATCTGTCTTCTTGAGACTCTTGCAGTTCCATGTCATTTGTCAGGATAATTGCACTCTCATCTTCCTCATGGTCGATAATAGTCTGTGAGGGCAATTTTTCACTCATTCGAGAAGTCAATTGTGTTATTCTAGATGTCAATTGATCCATTTGATCTGCCAGGTTACGCATGCTCACTTGTGTATCTTGATGAAAATCTATTGTCTCCTGATGAAAATTCATTGTCTCCTGTTGAAGTTGACGTGTCTCTTGTTGAAGTTGACGTGTCTCTTGTTGAATTTGATATGTCTCCTATTGAATTTGATATGTGTTAGTAGCTATTAATTCAACTGTTTCTTCAAGAAACATACCTGACATGGATGACGGTTCTTGAGACTCTTGTTGTTGAAAATCTATTGGCCTGGTCGCATAATTAAAATTGGGATCATCCCACCATTTTTTATCATACTCGTTTGAATAAGGATCATACCACGTTTGATATTGAGGTGAAAAATCTCCAAAAGTATCGATTGGAGTACTTAGACCATCTTGAAATGCAGGGCATATGTCGGTTGAATAATTTGAGGCAAAATAAGCTCCACAATTTGCAACAGCCCATTGATCATTAGAAAAAGCATGAGTCTCATAACCCCTTGTAGAATTAAAATCCAGTCTATCACCAAAATACGGAATGTTAGCAGCCATAAACTATATTTTAAAAAAAATAAGAGAAAAGAAAAAAAAAATGAACTCAAAAAAGAAACAATAAATCAGGCACCAGTCTCCGGCAACGGCACCAAAAATTGACAGGTGCCGAACCTGTGCAATAATAATAAATAAAACCTAACTACCACCTGAAACAGTAAATAATCAATTCTAGTACTGGAGCAGGGACTTTAGGTGTGCAATGGGTTACTTGATTCACCCTGTTCCCGAAGAGTTTGCTTAATCCGATATACCTGAATTAATTATTTAACTGAACTCACTAACTAGTAGACAGTGGTAAGTAGGGTCATCTCCTCAGGGATTGGAGAGAAATTTGTTTCTTTTCAAGTCGAGCCAAATGGGGGTTTTCACGATTAAATGCTAACTAAATAAATTAACTGCAGAAAATAATTAATTAAAAGAAATACTTAGAGAAACTCTAGCCAAGGGTACACTTCAGAAATGGTTCATGTACTGATCATCGATTCACAGATAATTCCACATTTATTAATAGATTGGTTATAGTTGCCATACACGCGATGAACAACCAGCCTTTTCTTAATTTCTCGATAGTCAAGGTACGACCATTGACTATTTCTCTAACCCAAAAACAATCCTAAGTACGACCGTAGAATTTAATTTCTGGTTTGCATTAAGCCTTAGAAAGACGCAATCCTAACTAACAAACACGCTACAAGGGTTTCTTTAAGTTAGATCATATATTCCCCTGACATAAACCCAATCACGCCAGTTGCTACTGAGATAGAGATAACGAACAATTACGGATTCAATTACCCCTATTTAGCAAAATAGCCTATATGAACAATCAATTATTGCGCACTAATCAATCATGCATAAGGCTATAACAATTAGAAACAGGAAATATATAAATACCAATAAAGGAAGAAATAAGCGGTTTAGATCTCACAGTAATTGTCGAACCAATTCATCAGTTGTCCCCTTGACTAGAAGAAGAAGTTATTTCATCTTCATGGAGGAAATTCCATGAAAAATTGCAGAAGTCATTCTCGAAATAATTGTTTTTTCTTAAGGTGATTCAGTTCGGTGGAATCATGAAAGAAAAGCAAACTATAAAAGATGACTAACTGTTCTAAACAATTGTCTCCAAAACAATTGTTCTCCAACCATAGAAAACGCATGGGACGGCCAAAGATGACCAAGTCCCGTCTGACCAAAAGTTGTCTCCTAATTGGGATTATATATTCCCCATACTATGGAAAGAAAAGAAGTAGGAATCAGCCGAGAAACTAGCTTTCTCCCTACTATTTTGCTTGTGGCGACTGGCTCTCCCAAGGCTCCCTGGAGTCCTCCTCGCAATTGATCTCTATCTCCTCTTTGACCGCGGCCAACAAACTAGGAGATTTCCTAGTTGATACATTCCTTATTTGTGCTGAACTATCTTTTGTAAGTTCAAATCATATTCGGTAATTTTTCACCTTTTTATCACATTTTGCTCCAAATTCCTGTAATAAGCACAAATACCAAAAATGAATAAAATCTGATAATTAATCCATATTTGGTAAGGTAATAGGGAAAATTAATTACAAAATAAATAGCAGAATTATAACCTATCACATAGTTTTGTATTGTAATACCCTCATCAGTGGTTAAATATGTAATGAGTTTGGTAACAAAGGTTGTACCAAGTATAACATTGTTGGTTAGGTCTTTTGCTAAAAGGAAGGTTTCTTTAATGGATACGGATGATAATTGGACTAGGACATTTGAAAGTTTGAATTGAATGTTTAACTGAGAACCATTGGCTCCTCTAAGACTCTTTTATTTTTTTCAAAGAATCTTGTTAGGATAAGTCCTTCTTGAATACAGCTGAGATCAGCTCCTGTATCAAACAAAGCTTCTGTTTCTGCAATATAATTATTGCTAATAACTAGTTTTATAAGAACAAAGTATTTTTTATAAGATATTATGTTTGACTGAGAAGGATCTTCAGTAGTTTCTTTTTGGGTTGTATTTTTAATTGTTTTAGCTTCTCGTTTGAGAGAAGCAATTTTTGTTTGAAGATCTTTGGCAGTTATATGTTTGGTACTAGGTTGAGTTTTGGTCAAGACATTTATTGTAGGATCTCTTATGTCTATAGGGTCTCCTATGTCTTGTTTTGTATTAAGACTATCAGTATTGTCAAAATTGTTTGTTGGTTGATTGAATACCAGAAATTTTGAACTTTTGACGGACTCTTGGTTTGATAATTCAACTGGGTTTGGTTTTGATGGATCTATTGATTCTGTTGGGAGTTTGTAAGAGGATTTTAGTATAGGAGTTGTTAAAGATAGATCTAAAGATAGATCTATGGGTTTTGACTTGGATTGGGCTAGATCCACGAGATCTAATGTGGAATCCTGAGTTTCTATATCTTTTGACATAGAGGATGCAGGTTTAGATATAGTTTGAACTGGATCTATGAGTTCTGGTACGGATACCTGAGATGTTTGAGACTCATACCAATCAAAGAAATGAATATGTTGTTTTGTTTTCCTCAAAAAGCCATAAAAGTTCTCTTGTATATTTTTTTGGATTTCTCCCTAATATTTGTCAAAAAAATTGTTTTCTTTTCAATTGATTGTGGTTTGCAAAGAATTCAGTTCTTAGTGTTTGTTTATCAATCTCGAATTCAGAAGTCTTGTTTTCAAGTCTCTTTTGAATAAGAATTGATTGCTCGATCCGAGCAATTCTGGTTTGAAGATCATCTACTGGTTTGTTATTTAAGGAAGTTTTAGGAGAGCTAGGATTGGTATTATAAAAAGTCATAAACAAAGACAAGTAAATAAATAGTTAAATAAACAAACAAAAAATCTTAAAATAAACAACCTTATAATCCTCTTCCCTTTGGCATAGAATCTTTCGAGATCCATAGAGGATAACTATATTCTTAAACCATTATAACAAAGATAGTAAGAACACTGCAAGAATATACCTAATCTTTTGAGAGAGATTAAACTATACATAATGACTATATTTCCATTATAATAAAGGTAATAAGGATGTTACAAGAATAGATCTAATCCTTCGAGAAAAATTAACTGTGCATGACAACTATATTTCCAAACAAAATTATAATATTAGTAGTATGAATCTATGAAACCAGATCTGATCCTTTGAACACTTCACCATCCTGGATCTCAGACCACAGGAATCTCAACATCTCTATAGGTCTTACTGCCAAATCCCATGGCCTTACTGCCTCGACTGGAGGTTGGCAATTATAGACTCTATGTCCATAAGATAGTTCCAAATTCATAGATCGATGATACTATCAATACTATAATAAGTTTGAATACATTAGATAATAATATATAACATTGGGGTACTTCTAACATTAAATATTGAACTCGTCCACCAACAACATTGGGGTACTGTTTGAACATGTTTTCAAACTCAAACAGAAAGTGAATGAGTGAAACTTAGGGTTCAAGGTCAAAAGGTTTGATTGGGTAGATCGGTGTTCAGAATTCAACGACATCAAAATGATGTTATAAGTAGATTAGTAAAATATTTAATTAGTTAATATACAAAATTTCATGTAAATACATGTTGCATGAACAAAAATTTTACTTTTCTATTTCTATTTTTTTTCTAACACATACTATCTATTCTAGAAATTTTCATATTCAACTCCAATTGACAATTTAAAAAACTTTCAAATCTATAATCAATGACTCTAGAACTGAGTTATTCAAATGCATTTGGAAAATATGAAAATTAAGGCAGCAAATTAAAATAAGATTAAGTTTATGGGAGTACTTATAGTTTTCCAAAACAGTCGTGAGTCAAACAAAAATACTAAAAGGTTATGGGCATCATTGTAATATTGTCTCTTTTATTTCCTCCACTCAAAGGGTTTCCGGTTAGGAATGACAATTAGGATGGATGCCCGCACGAGAGGACTAATAGGGCTGGGGATAAGGCGAGAGACGGAGGAGTATACCCTGCCCCATTCCCTAACCCGCCACCCGTTCAAAAAAAATAAATATATAAATACACACGCACATATATCTATATAATTATATACATAATATTTAACTCAATTAGTTACAAACTTATAATAATGATATTATTAGTTATATGTATTATATTGTATATTAGCATATGTAATATAATTGAAACTATCAATTATACTAATAATTATACATGTCTACTAATAGAAATTATTAATTATTTATTTAAAATTTATTAATATATTTATGCTGAATTCCTAATTACAGTTGGCACAATAACACTTTTTTCTCAAAAAATCACAATAATGAATTAGTGATTGTATTTGTACCAAACATAAAAACTTGACTATTTTAGTTGTATTCATTTCGTTATGTTGGATTGTAATCAAATAGTTTTTATTTTATTATTTTTATAAGTTTCAAATGTGAAATTACAAAGGATAATAATTTTGTGATGCGTTGATATTTTAATACTTAATGATTTATTAAAATTTTACTATAATAAAATTATATAACAAATTTTTATTAACCCCGTAAAAAAAGCGGAGCGAGATGGGGGACAGGGGCGGGAGAATTTAATGGGTAGCAGGGCAGGCCAACGCGGCCTCATTGCCATCCCTATTTCCGGCTTTACGTTTCCGCAGCCGTCATGGTCATTGTTCAGTTTTTTCTTCTCCAGATCTCAACTCCTCTCTTCCTACTTTAAATATCTTATACCTTGCCGCTTTTTTTTTTTTTTTTTTTTCATTTTTCATTTTGCAAAAGCAATTCTCCTGCTCTCTTTTTCTCTTTACTGCCTTTGAAATTGGGTCAAATACAGAAAACCTTCTTGTGATTAATCGAACATTCAAGTTAACTTCCTATACTTTTGATACCTACACAAAACCTCCCTGTGCTTTTGGTTAATATGAAAGTTTTCTGGTATAGTTAACAGTCATAAAGGGTAATTGATGATTTCATTATAAGAAAATTCATATTATATAAAACGGAAAAACAAAAAAATCCTTTTCTCTTCTTTCCATCCAGATGCCCTTAGAGTTTATCTCCTTCTCATCACCTGACCTTCCTTTTTGTTTTCATTTTTTTCCTTTTAATTTGATTCCTACTCACGTCTGAATCGCCATAAATTCGTGCAAGTATTATTCAAGTAATTTCAAACATAAAATGTACTTATAACCCAGAATCTTATAAACCAAAATAACGGTGTCTTCAAAATTTTAGATTTGGACGGAGTTATTTATCTTCTGCTTCATTTGTGCTTATATGGTGCCAGCCTATTTATGTTATGGATAAGTTCAGGATGGTTTTGCAGTATGGCTATTTTAACCAGATTCTCTGCTCTCTGGTCATTTTTCGGAAAAATTCAAGGACAGCATCGTGCTGTATGTATATAACCAACTCCTGGGAATCATGGCACGTGATTCTGTTCCAGGTGGCGGTGGCTACTTGCTGCGCAAAAGAGCGGTTATTTGGAGAAGATAGATTAAAGAAGAAAGAAAGCATTTTTTTTTTATATTATGGTATTACCCTAAAGTCTATGTGAAATAATAGTTTTAACACCTGGTATTTTTTTTTTATATTATGGTATTACCATAAAGTTTAACACCTGGTTTTCCTCATGATCTAGTTTTAACCATGTTTTAAAGGATAATTTAATAATTTTATTATTTCATTTAAAAAGTTTGACTGTCTTCTTTTGACTGCTAAATTTGATGGAAATACTATCTGTTTCACTTTTCTAAACATCATAAGGAGATAAAATATAGATTTCTAAACTATAGGGTGTTAATGTATTCGTTTAACCATGAGGAGCCTTTTTCTATTTAACCCTTTGAAATTCAACAACCTTACTTAAAAAAAAAAAAGGAAACCATCTCGCTTGTTTATTTTTTCTCTTTTTCTTTCTCTTCCATCTTTTCCATTCCTGATATTTTATTTTAGATCAGTTCATGATAAAGAACAGATCTGTTGTTAGTTTTTGTCCAAGAGATGATATTGAGATGGACCCATGAGGTAATTTATGGACAAGTCAAAAAAGTATCAAAAAAGAAAATATGTAGGAAGAGTGACAAAATGGTAATGAATTTAGTTATCACCGGCTATGCTAGTCCCGATCAAACCCGAGTTTTTGGACCAGTTTTGACCGATTTTCTACCATATGATTTTTGGAGTAAACTCGAATCCAATGCCTCTCTAATTTTCAGTTCGACCAGTCAAATCAATCGGTCCGATTCGAATTTGAAAGAGCAGCTGTTTGAATAGTGTTAAAATTTCCTTTTTCTTTCTTTTTTTTTCCTATGGATATTTAACTGTGTGACTAATGAAAGTGCCGGGGTTTGGTTTTTTGAAAAGTGAAGCTATAACGGAAAATTGAATCAACTAGAAGGAGATTATAATGAGATGTATCTATTTAACTTCAGAAAACACCAAATCCAGACTTCAGAAAGAAATGAAGTTATATCGAGCTAATTAAAGGATAATAGGTTAATTTAAGAAAAGCTATTAAAATGTTGGAATAAATCTCAAGATCCGTTCAAATTGCCAGACCACATGAATACGACACTTATCCTACTGCTGAAATGAAAAGGAGATTTCAATGTGTAGTCATACTTGCCTAATCACGTAACCGGTGCATCAAAGTCTTTTGCACAGGCCAGTAGCAGAAACCATTTATTCTTTTAACTGACACGGCATTTGAAACTTACCAAAAAAGTTTGTCTCATCTATCAAAAAAGTCTTTGGACTGTCTCTTTTATCCAAAAAGCACGCGGAAGACTAAGGGATGGAACCACTGAGCTAAGCTCGATGGAACCACTGAGCTAAGACTCTTCTTGGAGTGTAGGTAGGGGTTCAAATCCCACCTATAATAAAAAAAAAGGTTTAAAAATTGTGTCAAAATACTTCTTTAATTTAGTGAGATCTGTGTATTTATTTGCAAAAAAAAAAAAGAAGACTAAAGGAGGATGGAAATCCACTTAAGAGATTGTAAATAAGAGATTTTAAATTTTAAATTTTTATTTAAAAAATAATAATTATTTTAAAATAAATCACGGAAGACTGTCTCATTTAATTATTTAAACAAAGAAGTCATTGGACTGGTACAAGTCCATTTGGGACAGGTACAAGTGAGTTTGGTTCCATTCCTGCATAGTTGTTGTACTTCTTTCAAAGGCTAATTCGTGCACGTTTACGAAACAAGTTATATTTATATTGAAATGATGCACGCAAACAATATTTAGCTTGATTAGAAAAACTCTTGTCACGTACAGCCTATTTTACACTTTATCACCAAATGTTAATTTTTTTCACTATAACCCAAAAACCGTTTAATCAACTCAAACATTGTATAACAGTAATGTGAACAAGACTTTTACAGCCCAAAGGGTTCATTGGTGTTCATTAGAGTAAATCCCCTTTGGTGTTCTACTCTTTATCCCCTAATATTGGGAGTGTTTGGATAGCAAATTTGTCTATTTATTCCCAAAACCGTTAGTTAACTCTAATGTTTAGCAATATTCAAAATAAATAATATCTACGAAACATTGATATACTTGACATAATAGTGTAAAAATATTATTATATATATGAATTTTTGCTTAATTAAATTTCATCCCATAATTAAACAATTTTGGAATTTGAGGAATATGTCTTACTCATTTAACGTGATAAGGGAAAAATAAATAAAAATATTACTAAAAAATTTAACTATGAAAATTCTATTAAAGATCTTAAAATGCTCTGATAGCATATTGGCATAGTATTTTAGAGAACAACCCCATAAGTTTTGAAAGCTAAATTTGCCATGCTTCTCTCCTTCTTTACTGCTATCAATAGCATACGTGTGTGTGCACGTGCACGTGTGTATACACACTTTCATATAAGAAAAAAATATCTACCAATTAAAAAAAGTGCAACCATATGCACATTCAATATGACACTGTCTAGAAATTTTTAGCCCTCTAACGTAATTTCATATTTTAATTTTCAACAATATTTTGTATTTATTTTTTAGATTATCACATGAATTGAGAGCGATTATCACTCAATCTAAAAAAAAAGGTGTAGTCATGAGATGAAATTTAACTAGACTCATATACATAAAAATATTTTTTTTCATTATTATGTTTGGGATCTTAATGTCGTTTAGATGCATTTGTCCTAGGTGCTATAAAATATTGGAATTGAGTAACAGTTTTCGGAACAAACAGACAAATTTAGAACAAAAAACAATTGATGTTAGAATGTTAAGTGCATAACATTCTATACCCTAAGCGAGTTTACTCTAGCCCTTAGCAGTATAAGAGTCTTTCTATAAAAACTTAGAGTTGACTAATGATTCTGTGGGTCAACCGAGAAAAACACAATTAACGTTAGGGCACAAAGTAAAAAAATAGCTATGATTTAGGGAGAGTTTTTGTAATTAACTTTAAAATTTACACGTAAACAAAGTTATATGGTTGTATGCCAAAATATTATAAAGGGTAAAATACCAAAAACCTCCTGTGGTTTGCCAAATGTATACTTTATCTCCCTATGGTTTGGAAACCTACAATTTAACTCTCTACCGTTTCAACTAAAGTGAAATCTAACAGAAAACTTCTAAACTAACGTTTGAACGAAAAATGCCAAAATTGCCCCTCTATAAGTCAATTCCTCGGAAGAATGTTTCGTGCATTTGAGAATGGGTAAAATACCAAAAATCCCCCTGTAGTTTGCCAAATATACACTTTACCTCCATATGATTTGGAAACACACGGGGGTATCTTTGGCAAGTGAAAATATTATCGCAACCACAACTCTCAGCAGAAGTGCGTGGAACTCAAATACTGTTATTGTAGATGTTTTCTATCAGATTTCACTTTAGTTGAAATGACAGGGAGTTAAATTGTAGGTTTCCAAACCATAGGGAGGTAAAGTGTACATTTGACAAACCACAGGGAGGTTTTTGGTATTTTACCCTATTATAAAATGTACAACAATTATCAATTGCAAAAAAATTCCAACTATACCTAATCCCTACATACGAATGGCAATGGGGTAGGGTCCTACCATGGCTACTACCGAATCTTGAAAAACACCCCCTGCACCTCCCATATTTTTCCAGCTGGTTCCATGGTAGTCATTTGTATTCCAATTTTCACAAAAAAAAAAAGAGAAAAGCTCGTATTATACTTGCATGAAAAAATCAATCCAGATATTCAACTCTAGCATTAAATATTGAGAAAACAACAAGTTTGAGCTCAATGTAAAACTCAAAAAGTATTACAAAGTTTCAGACAAAAAGTAAAAATAAAAAAAGAAAGAATAAAGTGAGGTTAAAAAAATAGAATAACGATATGTCTATATATATAATATGGGGCATAATGGAGAAAGCGATGAGGCAGGGGTGCCCTCCCCACCCGCTGCTCTGTATAAGTTAGGATGGATTAAAAAAAAAAGTCAGGATGAATCAAATTAATGATGGATTACATTCGTAAATCGTAAGCCAAGTTTGTAGGTAATGGTTTCAAATGTTTATCGTCAATGTGTTATGCTTTCATGTTGCATCATTTCCAGTCTTCTTTACAAATATTTTCAACCTTAAATCAAGTTTGCCAGTAATTAATTTTTCAGATTTTGAATTTTTCCATAATTTTAGTTTTTTAACCCATTTCATCGTACTATCTTTTTTAGAAATGTTCTATATTGTTGTAATGATTTAGTCTCCATTCTAAGTAGAATAATATCTCTAATATACAAAACATCCAGACAGGCTTTTTTTTTTTAATTTTACATAAGAGTGGTATTATTTCTAGGGATAATTTCACAAACCTCCCCTAAGGTTTATCTTAATATCACTTAGCACCCTTGTGGTTTCAATTATCTCAATTAGCAACCCTGTCAGATTGATCAGATCATATGTCTCCAGCATGGCTTCTGAATTAACAAAATTACCCTATCGGAAATCCTAAATTTATTAATTGAAGAGCCCAAAAAGGAAAAACAAATTTGGAAATAAAAAAAATAATGAAAATGAGTAATAAAATTGCCAATAGATTGGCACCAATTTCTATTACTATAGCAATCGAAGGCAGGAACTATCCGGAGCTTAGCTCCTAATACATCGAAACCCGTCAAAAGGATAAGTCTAGCAAGAATTCATATTTCTCTTGCTCTCCGTAGGAAAACAGGAATATGGGAGAAAAATACTAGTGAAAGTTCTTCATCTAGTGAATGCATACACGCATCAGTCCATTAGATGCATACAAGCATCTTGAAATAGATATTTCCTCGTTAAAGCTCATATTAAATGCATCATTATCATCAAAAAGCAATTAATTTTCATATGTGTCATTTTCTACCATTCATGTTGAGATTGAATTCAGTATCTTTAGATGAAATAGCTTCACATATAATATTCAAATGCTCTTGTATTTTATCATGGCATCAGGTAAATTTATCCATTATTGCATCAACCCTATCGATTTTATCATCATATTACTTAAAACGGCAGGAAGTCTCACTAGTTAGCTTTCCAAAATTTGAATTCACTTGATTAGCAATTATTTCTAAATGTGAATCAATTTTTATTGGCCATCCTTTCTAAATCTAAATCAAATTTGTCAGCTAACTTTTCTATAGCTTACTCTCAAAATGATCTTGATTTATGTTGGACACATTAGGGTTGGAAATCAAAAGAAAATGAAAAATCACTATAAGCATGTTGATTATTCCAACCATAGTCATAAGAATCACCCCATTAAAGTTGCTTTGATCAAAACAAGAATTGTGTAATGTCCAAATTCATCATAATAATTCACATTTTATACTTGTCTACATATATGAGTATTATAATTACCTTTACATAAGTCACGAATCACATGATTAGAATTGAAGCATTAACATTCCTTTTTCATTCAATCATATGCATGATATTGTCCAATTTTATATTTAATATCAACTGATCAAATTTAGCATTGAAAGCTCTTAGACCATCTTCAAATAACATACTTTTAGGTATCTTTTGGTAACCTCTATTGTTAGAAAAGGGAAAATCGCAGAGGTCCGTTGCCGAGCTTCGTTCTCTTAAGTTTTGATCCTTCTTCGTTAAATATCTTCCTTAGAACCTAAAATCCTTTCAAACAACTCAAAAACAAGATTAATCAATAAGAACAACTTAAAAACACAAATAAAATAAGATACTAAACACAAAACAAAAACTCAATAAAACACTTGAAATGACAACCAAGACACTAGACACTACAAATACAATAAAAGCAATAAAAATGTCTAAACTAATAAAATTACTCTCAGCACAGATATTGAACTAAACCTTCCCTGGCAACAGCACCAAAAACTTGATGAGATTTTTGCTTCGCTTCAAATTTTAAAAACCTAGATATCCCATTTTCTGCAAGTATACATACTATTTATTGAGTATAGTGGATATCAGGTGTCGATCCCACAGAAAAGATTGTCAATTACTAATAGTTTTCAAACCTTCTATTATTTAGACAATCACAAATAAAGTAAATTAATTTACTCTACTAACATGCAAGAAATGTAGTAAAAATGACAATGAAAATTTACAATGAAATTTCTAACTACTCTTGCAAGTGAAAATTACCAGCTAAATGAGTTGACTATCTTGACTAAATCATGGCTAATTCCCTAATGTAAGTGATACCCACTTTTGCCAATGTACCAAGATGAAATTTATACTTGTGCTCTAATTTTACACCTAATTTCCTCATTAACCGCAAGTGTACGGGTCATGTATTGTGGTACAAAGGAAATAGAGTGGAATCCCACAAGAACCACTTTTGAAGTACTAAGGTTTAATCACACTCTCTATTATCTAAACTACTCAATAATCAATCGAAAATAAGCAACAATAATGATAAGCCAATTCAAAGGTTAACAAACAAATTTGGAGTAACTCAAATAATACAAGTGTCCTAGGGAATAGAATCCACTAATCATGCTCAATCATTGAAGAAATAATTAACTAATTCTACTTTTCTTGTCTTTCTAGGGATGCATTTCACTAAGACAATCGGAACTCGCTTTCGCCGTTGAACTAGAATTAGCTAATACTTATGTTTCTTTACTATTGTGGTGAAATCTCAAGTATCAATTAGATCAAGCACAAGAAATCTCATACACATCCACCTAAGTGCACTACTACTTTCATGTGCCTACTCCATATATTCCATTCATTCATTTTTCCATTATTGTCAACTATTTTCATAAATTAACAACAACTAAAATGGCTTACAAATGGTGATTAAACATTTACAAGTGTTAAAGCATGAACAAGTGAACCAGCAAGTACGAGATATAGCAATAATCAACTAGATCTAGCCATAATCAAAGCATAAATAGCTTCATCTACCCCTAGAACAAGAAGATCTAGTTACACATAGTGTATTTCATAATAAAGCTCATAACTTCTATGAAACGAAACATCTTTCAAACAAATAAAGAGAAAAGGGAGGAAGAGTTGCTCGTTCAAATGAAGAAACAAGATCTCCTAGCTTCATCAACTTTATAGCCATCCAAATATTTGATTACATCAAGTGTTCTTCAAGTTTCTCCAAGGAAATAAGAAAACTAGACTAAAAACTAAAACTAGAGAGAAAACTAAAGAAAAACCCTATTTTTTCTAACTCCCTTTTATCCCTTTCTTGTTTTACTTATCTTCCTTGTTTCCTTTACTTTTTCTTCCCAAATAGCCCTTAAATGAAATCTCCGATATTCCTTCTTCAAGTGTACAAGATGCTTTGGTAGCTTTTCAGCTGAAATTCATTGTGAATCGAGAGTCAAAAAGCAAGTGTAAAATGTGCACAAGTTGTTCTACAAATTGCAGAGGAGAGAGATGGATCCGAGCCCTCGAATCTGAGGGGAACCAAGCTAATCCGAGCTCAGATTTAAGGTTTCTTCAATTTTTTCACTTGTTTTGCAAGCAAAATGCGAGGCCTCTCTCATAGGGATTTGAGCTCGGATCCCTAGCCCTTGGATCTGTTCCTTTAGCTTCTGACAAGGTCTCGGATCTTAGGGTAGTGGGATGCATCCAAACTTGAATTCAGATCCCTAGTTTCCAACTTCAATTTTCTTCCTTTTTCTCGTGACTTTCTCTTCTTGTTTCACTTATGCGTTATCCTTCAAGAAGTACATTGCATCTTCTTCAACTCAAACAAGTGTTTCATGCATTAATAACCTACAAACACCACACATTTATGCATTAATCCACTCATTTTGCAAAATAAGAAATTGAGCACAAAGCACTTAATAAAATCAAGAGTATATCAACACCAGAACTGTAGATAACTCATCACACGCCAAACTCTACATCAGAATATAAAGATAAATAACACGATTATTTTTTTTTATAAGTATAGAATCAGACGCAAACCATACAGAATAAGAGCAAATCAACTTCTAAACAATAAATAATAAAGCAATATAAACAACACAAAACAGGTCCAAACACATACAAAGAAAAACAGATAGTGAAAATAAAAAAAAGAAAAGAAAAACAAACAAAAACAAAAACATAAGAAACAAAAAAAAAAGAAAAAAAAGAAAAATAACACATTTTTAAAAGAAAATAAACAGAAATGCAAAGTAAAACAAGGTAAAGCAGAGATGCAACACCGGACATCATATCACGGACCACATTTTTTTTTTAGTTCACTAAGCGCACTTGAAGAAATTTCAACCAAAAGGGCTTACCAAATGGCCTCTGAACCCCTAAAAGCATGCCAAAGGCTTGGCGTGTTAACCATAATGAAACACACAAATGAAATATTCACTTATCAACTCCTACACTTGAATCATTGGCTTGTCCTCAAGCATACAAAAAACCATTAAGCAATGATTCAAGTGCCAAATAAAGACATATGTTTTATGAAATTCAATTCTCATAACTCGACCATCAATCATTATGCAATTCTTCAAAAGGCACTTAATACTCATAATACTTAATAAAGGAGAAAAATTATATATAAATTTAACCATATTCAAATCAATCTCTCGTCCTAACTTGGCTCCACAAATAAGCAACTCACACAATCACAAAGTAATACTTTCTCCTACAACCCTCTTCTTCTCAAAATATTGCTAACCAAGGGAATCACACATACACACTAAAGTAGCAACACTTAAAACGTTGCAAATGTCTTTTGACACTAAGATATATCAACATTTTTAGGTGAAAACTCCTGATTACTTAGCACTTATACGTCAAATTCTCAACACCTATCCAATTCAAATACCTTTTTTTACGTATAAATCAACATTTTTAGATGAAGACTCCCGACTACTTAGTACCCAAATCGACAGTGTAAATTTAGTACTATTTCTTTTCTTTTCTCTCTTTCCTTTTTTTTTGAAGAAACATTCAACTCACTTATTCCACCCCTCTTTTATAATGAAGATGGTAAAATATTACCAATAGACTGTATCAATCAACTATTTGTAAATTAAAATAAAGGGAGAGATCTAATTAAATATGGAAATAAAAGCATAATTATTCCCACTTTATTAAATATACTTTCTAAAATCCACCAATCATAATCACATAATAACTAATTACAAGTCACATAAGAAATGAATTCTTCAAAAGTATATTTGAATTTTGTCAACAATTAGCGTAATTTGACAATCCATAGCAACTTCTTGGATCATAATGCAATTTTGGAACAGATTTTAGAAAAATGTTGATAGAGTTTCCTTTTATAACTGGACGAAACTCCCTACCAACAAACCTAGATTTCAATAATAATTTCATACAATCACCATTTTCACAATCATTTCCAACATCTCATAACAAAAGATAAGTACTAACATGCACTAATGACCACAAAAACAAGCAAATCAATGAAACCCTCCCGCATACTTAATATTCACATTGTCCTCAATATGAAGGGAGGGAAAAGAAACTAGTACTCCCCTAGAACGATGTAGAAATACAAGTTGACATCACAAACATCCATAATCTACTTAAACTACAGGGGAGGGTATATTGCAAAAGGGACATAAGTTTAGCAAAAATACTAAAGATATAGAAAGCTCGAAACTAAACAAAACAAAAGCACTGAAAGACATAAAAAACTAGGCCATATGGCCTCCAAATCCCGAAGCATCTTCATGGCCTCCATCCATAGGTACTTCTTCAGTGTCTCCTGCCTTATCTTCATCTCTTGGCACAAGAGTCAATGTAGCTTGACCCTTGCTAGGAATAGGAGTAGGAGTGGGCATAGGCAAATATGGAAATGGTCCTTCAAAGCGTGAAGATGCCAATCATGCCTATCTAATCACTCTGAAGATGCCAATCATGCCTATCTAATCGCTCCGTCATATGCCGCTTATGTTGGTCGATCCTCTCCATCACCTTCGTCTCCAGACGACATATAGCATTAAACACCTCTTGCCATTTAGACTTGGAAGAAGGTGGTAGAAGTGGTAAAGGAGTAGAGAAAGAGGGTCTGGACTGTTGTGCTCCTTCTTCTTGAGCATTTGGTTCCGGCTAAGGGTGAGGTGAAGGTTGCGTGGAGGTAGAAGCCTTGTCGGTGGTGCTTTCTCTAAGAAAGTAAGCTCCAAAATCCATTGAAATTTTCAATGATTTCAATAATGTGATAATGACTTCATCAAAAAATTTAGTAGCAAAGTTTTTTCAGCACCAATGTTGACCTTGTGCTTTTCAAAAAGTAGGGACAGGAGACGAGGGAACCCAAAACAAGAGTCTTAGGGTCTTATGCGGGCCGTGATACATATGTAGTTAATGATAATACTGGGCAAAGGAAGGCCAATGAGTTGCGGTCCCATTCCGTGCATCATCTTATCCAAGAAATAGATATCACTATTGCGAAGCTCTCATTTGCCACTTTTCTTGGGAACAATATTATGGGCAAATAGATAAAATATCATGTGGTATTGAGTTTCAAATGAATCTGCATATACCATCTTCTTCTTCGCACTTCCTCGATCTCCATATTAGCCCTTGAGACGTGCCATCACGTTTTCAATCTTCCAAGGGTCTCTTACCTTAAAACTCTTTGGTCAACTTCACATTAATCCCATCATTCTTAACCTTGATGTATTTAGTAATTGTCTCCTGTTCGATGACCAATCTGGTGCCACAGACTCATGAAATGATCTGATTGCCACTATACCTGTGTTTGTCCTCTACATTAGCATAGAAATCTCTCACCATATTTGAATAATAATGCCTTGACAAATTGACAATGTTCTTCCATCCAAATCGAGCAAATGCCTCGGACACCTTATAATGATCATCCACCTCAGGCACAAAATGTTTTTCAATTATAATCTACTTTGCTAATCTGGCCTCATACACTCTTTGTGTGGACCCGAAAATTTTCTTATTTTATCTTCTATTACTGGCTTATTTAAATATTTATTTACCCGTATTCTCCGAATAATTTATTTCAACCATTTTAAATCCATTTACATGGAACTATGCCTTACTTATATTTTTAAAACATCTCGTTAGCAAATTTAATTTTTGGAAGCTCGTTTAGTAAGAAATAGCGAATACACGTTTTGAGGCAATATTCGACCTGTGAGTGCTATGATCTTGGAGATTTGAGAATTCACGCTTTATTTCTAAAATAGTTATTTTTATGATTATTTACCCTAGTATTAGTTACTTATATTATTGTTACAAGAATTTCTTTTAAGTTTCGCTTTATCGTGCGCGAATTGGAAGTTCGCGTATATCGAGCCGGAACGACTAAGTGGAGATTTAAGAAACTAATACTAGACTACTAAGAGTGAATAATTATAATGTTAAAGGAAGTACATTAGAGATTTAGTGCACAAGTGAAACAAATCCGAGAGAAAACGAACACGAAACGCGCGCGCGAGTACTATTCGTAGTTGACTTTTGCTCAAAATTTTAATCACAAACACTCAAGCTTCTCCAAGAAGCTTCATTCATCAGCTCTCTCTCTCTCTCCTCTCACCAAGGCTGGCCGAAACCCTCAAGGGAAGAAAAAGAAAAGCTCTTCACAATTTTACTTCAAAACTTGCTCCAAATCCTTCACAAATCACCATCCAACCTCAAAATCAATTGGGAATTCACTTAAGCTAGAAGAAAGACTTCATCTTGGCGGTTTTCTTGGAGTTTTAGTGATCAAAAAATTCTGGTTTCTCTCAAAGCTAGGAGGTAACCATCCAACCTTTCATTCTTGGCTTTAATGGGTTTTATTCTTAGCTTTGAAGCTTGTAGCTTCATTATTGTTGTTGTTACTTGGATTGGATTGGTTGATGTGGGCTCTATGAATTACCACCTTGGTTGTATGGGCTGATATGATGAGTTAATGCTTGATTTGAGTTGTTTAAGTGTTGGTTAAGATGATTATGAATATAGAATCGAAGGAAGTCGCGTAGGATTGATGACCGAAATCTGTCCTGTTTGTGCCATGCTTTCAGTTCAAATTTTTGATGCTCAAATGACTTTGAAACTGATGTATATATGTTGCGTATGGTGTGTAGAAAGTTTTTACCAAAAATCATTTGGATTGGTTGGATAAAAATTGAATTTTGGCAAGAACAAATCTGGAAAATTCGTGTAGCAGTGGTCCACTGGCAGTGTTCTTTAAAACGAACATATCTCTCTGTTTAGAAGTCGGAATTGAGTGACGTCAGCGGTATTCAAAACTAGACATCCGTAGTTTTTCTAACGGTGTAAAATGAACCTTCTAATTCGAACTGAGTCATCTGTAGTGATTGATCAAATTCGGCTACCCTGTTCTGTTAGCCTATCCGAGAGAAAGGGTAGAGGCTGCATTTTGTGGCTCTATTTTCTCTCACTTATGAATTGATTTTGAAAATTATTTGTTCTGAAATATAGCCTATGATTTTAGTTTCCAACGCCACCAACCATTCTCAATTCCAAGTTGTATTGAGTGAGATATGGTTCTACTTCCAAACTGCGACAAAACTGGAAAACCCTTCTTTTGGGCTAGCCGACTGGTTTGGTTGTTAGTGAGGTGTTTTATTTTGAAATTTTGATGTCAACCAACTACCAATTGTTTATGAAACGTTTCTTGGATCTTGGTTTCCACAAATGAAACCAAAATGGGACTGATTTTATAGGGTAAAGTGTTTGAAAAGAAAAAGAAAGCTAGAAGGCAGATTTGCTTTGGGAAATTTCTTGAATTTTGGTAGTTTTGTTAACTACCTTCCCGTACGAGTTTTTACATGAAATTTGATAGAGGATTATTCCTCATATGGAAGCTGAATTTTACCAAATTTGGTATTATTCTAAGACCATTTCGATACCCAAATGATGTCCCAAAGTTTACTTTCAAATCTGGAAATTCACTGTTTCATAGTGAAAATTTACCAACTTTGAGCTGCTATATTTTGGCACTCAAAACTCTGAATTTAGTTCCGATTGTTGTGTTTGAAAATTTTTTAGAACTCTTATTGTAGTAAAAATTTCAGGAGGCTAGTTCACTTTCTGTGAATTTTGCCAAATTTCCAAAGTTTATCGAAAAACATGATCGAAACTGTCTTGTATGCTCAAGTCAGCCACTTTGAGCTGAAATTTGGCTGTCTTTCGTTTAGAATCTTGGAAAGATGTCTTCTGGGAACTTTTAGTATTTTGAACCAAGATTCCAATAGTATAAAGTTTTTCAATTTTGGACCTACTGAGTGCAAGTTCTGGATTTTCTAAGTTTGTCGTACAAAACTGAAATTTTCCGATTCGATGGGAAATGAGTTTTTGGAAACTCTTCCCTATCCTTCGATATTGATTGACCGTTTTAAAGTTGATTTCATGAAGGAAATCAGTTTTTTCTTGTGTTATTAAACCCCATTTTTGAGCCTCGATTTATGAGCAATTAAGGCTCTCTTTCATGATATTTTCTTAATATCGTACAAGTGTACAATCCTCCTTGTTAACAAGGGGTTTATAAGTGATAGTGTGTGATAGTAAATTGTTATTTGTTCAGGCGCTCAAGGGGACCTTCAAGAGGATCTCGAAGCGGACGCCTAAAAGTTATTGAGCACTTACTCCCTACTTTGACTTGGTGAGTCTCAAGTGTGTGAAAAATTATTACATGCTTAATTGTTATTATTGATTGAGTATTTTGAATATGCCGAGTCGAGTGTATACTTTATCGCACTCGTTCTCGTTTAAGTGAAGTGTAACTGAGTTGCTTGAATTGAATTACTTGAAGTGAATTGAGTGAAGTGTTACAATAGTGAATTATGCTATGGTTGCATATGTCGTTGGAGTGAATCTCCTCGACTCCTAGTGATACTCTAGCCAGCAAGGGCTTGGTCGGGAAGTTTGGTGAGCCATGGGAAAAGTGTATAAGATTGATCTATTAGAGAGATCTCACTTGGCATACTCGAGTAGTACTATCCCCTTATATAAAAGAAGTGCAGGCCCGAAGCAGAGGGAGTAACGGTGAACGGGGAAAGTGTAAGTGAAGTTCTACGGATTATAACCTACCAGATTGATGGAGTGTCAACTCGTGGAGGTTCTGGATCGAGCAAGTGGAAATTAACTCTTGAGAGCTCCTGTATCCTTATCAAGTGTGTTTTATTGTTAAATGTGAAGTACTTGAATGTTACAGCTTTTATTCTTGTTCAAGTGTTATTGTTATTTGTACTACGTGTTTTGCATGTTTTCTTGGCCTCACGAGCATCCGCTCACCCCGTTAGATTTGTTTTCCTTTACAGGAGCTTAACTGGAAGGGATTATGGAAAAGCGTTCTTGATGGCTATTTTGACTAGAATTTTGGAATATATTTGTCTAGATATCTTTTTGGGAAGTTGTATATTTTGGAAAGTAGATGTATTTTGAACTTGTGATGTAAGATTGAATGTTTATGTATGGAAATGACTTCGTACCTTTATTCCGACTTTCATTGTTAGTATTAGTCTTTAAGTTCGGACTGGATTTGTATTGAGTCCTGACGAGAGTTGGGCAGGCGTCCCGCCGATACCCTTTGGTTCGCCTTAGGGAGAAGTGGGGGCGTCACACTCTTGATTTTCAAGGGAAGTGAATCGTGTGGTATCATATTCTGGGGGCTCTTTTCTTGACTCGTTGATTCTTGTTTGCGTCTTGAACAAGGTAGTGGCTCAGGTAAAGAAGATTCTTCCTCTGAAGAAGGTGTTTTTTCAGGGCTCGAAAAAGAAGTCGTCTCATGAATGATAGTCCGTCTTGTTTGGACCAGGTACCTATGTCAAAAAAAAATAAATGCTAGGAAAATAGTCACTATGATTACCAAAATTTTCTAAAATTCACTTTCTAAAATTGCCTGAAATGCATACATCAATGCACTCCACCATAACATCCCAAAACTTTAACAATTCATATGTAGCTATGTTTACAACACTTAATCAAACTTAACAAGGTTCGCCCAAATTTTCACATGTTAGCACAATTCGAGGAAAGACAAATAAGTTTCAAACTTTCACAAACTTTCCAAAAATATCACTACTTCAAGCATTTGGAAGCTAACACAAGCCAAATTTACCTAAATAAAGCATGAAAAATATAGGCAAATTTTGGCAAATTTTATTAGCTTAATAAATTAGAAAAATAAAATTCTTCATCGAAACTGCAAATGTCTCATAACTAAGCATAAAAAGAAGTTTAATGACATTTCTAAGCATAATAGAGCATAAAAACAATAAAAAATCACAACTAATATGCATGTCCCAAAAAATGTCAGAAAACTCAGAAAATTGAAATTTGGTAGTTTTAAAATACCAAAGTTGAGAAATCTTACCTCAAATGTGTAGAGGGATGTTAGAGGATGCTGAAGATGCCAAATGCAAGGAAAGCAAGCTCAATTTTAACCCCAAAGTGGCAATTTTCAGTTCGTCCTTTTCTCCCTTTTTGAAGATTAAAACCCTTTAAACTGTGTTTTTGATGCAAAATCTCTAAGAGTTAATGATCACAAGAGGTTGAAGAATGATTTTATGGTGGAAGATTTGAAATTATCGGTTGAAATTGTAGATTGAGCAAAAAGTTTAGGGTTTGGAGTGGCGGTTCGAAAAGAAAGGAGAAGATGTTTGAAAATGAAAAGTTTGGCTTTTTTTTTTTTAAAGTATTGAAGGGATCCAAGGTTGGATCCTATTGCAAGTTCTAGATCTATTGACCTCGGATCCATCCTTTCAGAATATCAGCCGAGGCCTCGGACCCAAGGCCAATTCCTTGGACCTGAGCTCAGATCTCCTAGTTTCTGTAACAATTGCAAAAACTACAATTTTTTAATTCTAACAGTTGTTTTCTGCAAAATCCAAACTACAGTCGGGATGAAATTTTGCACACTTTCACCACCACACGCAAGTTTAATGTACCCTAAATATCAAATTCAATCCTTTTAAATGAATTAAACACACTTAGATTGCAAATTGAGGGTTGAAGTTCTTCGATCATTTTTGCATTTTGACACTAGAAATGTACTTTTTGGAACTAAATGCAACTCAAATAAATACATGAACACATATAAACATGTTTACTCCAAAACTTACTTGAAAAATCATGAAATTGTATCTTTTGACGTAATAATGAGAAATTTAAGCACTTAAGATCTGAAACCAAGATTAAACCTCCCCTTTTCAACTTTAACTCTCCAAGTCAACTTCAAGGATGATTCTTCAAGATCAGCAATCTCTACAAAACCAATGAAATACAGTAAATTAAAAATCAAACCTAACAATGAAAAATACACTAAAAGCAAACTAACTAAAGGAATCGTTGGGTTGTCTCCCAACAAGCGCTTTGTTTAAAGTCGTTGACCTCGACTTGCACCATTCATTTTAATAATTAGATCAGTCTCCTAAGCAGCAAACTACTCCTTTAGGAACCCTCTCTTCGGCCAAGAAAAGTTTTAATCTTTGACCATTTACTTTGAATGTGGTGTGATTTTCACCCTTAATCTCCATCGCTTCACAGGGAAAGACTCGAACTACTTCAAATGGGCCAGACCATCAAGATTTGAGCTTGTCTAGAAATAATTTAAGCCGTGAATTATACAATAACACATTTTGACCTTCCTTAAAATGCTTTCAAAGGATATGCTTGTCATGCCAAAACTTCACTTTTTCTTGTAAATTTTGGCATTTTCGTATGAAATTAAGTGCAATTCCTTCAATTCGCTAAACTTAAGTAATCTCTTTTCATCTGTAAGTTTAAAATCAAGATTAATCACTTTAATGGTCCAATAAGCTTTTTGCTCTATTTCTACATTGCTTTCCCATAAACAAGTCTATATAGAGAGATTCCCAAGGACATTTTAAATACCATCCTATATGCTCACAAGGTATCATCTAATTTTCTTGACCAATTTTTTCTTGATTTGTTCACAGTTTTCTCCAAAATAAGTTTAATCTCCTGATTCGGCAATTCCGCTTGGCCAATGGCTTGAAGATGATAAGGAAGCGATGTTTTGTACCTACATACATATGTAAACAACAAAGTGTCAAATAGTTTATTACAAAACTGCTTACTTCCGTCACTTATAATAGCCTTTGGGACACCAAACCTAAATATGTTCCTTTTCAAGAATTTAAGCACAATGTTAGCGTCATTAGTAGGTGAAACAATAGCCTCTATCCATTTAGAAACATAAACAACTACTAAGAAAATGTACTTATTATTAAAAGGATTAGAAAATGGTCTCATAAAATCTATGCCCTAAACATCAAATAATTCAACTTTTATATATGTAGTTAAAGGCATTTCAGCCTTCTTAGAAATATTGCCGGTTCTTTTATATTGATTACAACTCTGGACAAAATTTCCAACATTTTGGTACATAGTAGGCCAATAGAAATCTGATTGCCATACCTTTTCTATGATTTTAGCTGTGCTAAAACGTCCTTCCGTCTCAAGGTTCTAATAATGCAATAAAATGCTATGTACTTTTTCTTCCGGAACACATCTTCTACTTATACCATCCACATAATATTTATAGAAAAATGGCTCCACTCAAAAGTAATATCTGGCATTATGTATGAATTTCTTGCTTTGGTGAGAAGTCAAGTAACTTGGTATCACTCCACTAACCACGAAATTAATTAAGTCAGCATACCAAGGTGACTTTTGAATTGCCAATAAAAAATCATCCAAAAATTCTTCTTTAACAGGAACTTGATCTTGTTGTGGGATATTCTCTAATCGGGAAAGATAATCTGCTACAAGATTCTCAAATCCCTTCTTATTCTTGATCTCCAAATCAAATTTCTACAATAATGAAATCTATCTAATTTGTCGAGATTCTGCATCTTTTTTATTCAAAAGATATTTAAGAGTCACATGATGAGTGTAAACAATGACTTTAGATCCCACTAGATAAGATCTAAACTTATCTAATGTAAATATCACTGCAAGCAACCCTTTTTCATTGTTGTATAATTGATTTAGGCCTCATTTAACATTTTATTTGCACAGTAAATGACATGCAACTTCCTATCATGCTTTTGACCAAGAATGGCTCCTACCGCAAAGTCACTAATATCACACATTAATTCGAAAGATAAACTCCAATTGATGATACTATGATTGGTGCGATAACAAGTTCCTTCTTTAACCTATTGAAAGCAAGTAAACATTCATCATTAAAGTGAAAAGGAACATATTTTGAAAGTAAATTACATCAAAATTTAACAATTTTTAAAAATTCTTAATAAACCGTCAATAGAACCCCGTATGTTAAAAAAAAAAAACTATGAATGCCTTTGACATTAGTTGGTGGATGCATCCTGTCAATCACTTTCACCTTTACTTGATCTATCTCAATACTCTTAGGAGAGATCTTATGGCCTAAAATAATGCCCTCACAAACCATGAAATAGTGTTTTTTCCAATTGAATACACGATTTGTCTCTTTACATCTCTAAAAAAATTAAATCTAAATTGTTAAGATAATGATCATAAGTATAACCAAATATAGAGAAGTCATCTATAAATATTTTCATAATTTTCTCATTAAAATTGAAAAAAATCGCCATTATGCATCGTTGAAACGTGGCGGGGTATTGCACAATCCAAAAGACATAATTATAAAGGTAAAAGTGCCATAGGGACAAGTAAATGTGATTTTCTCTTAATCCTTGGGTGAAATAACTATTTGATTGTAATATGAAAAATCATCTAAAAAATAATAAAAGTCATAACCCGCTAACCTTTCTAAAATTTGATCAAGAAAAGGAAGATGAAAATGGTCATTTCTAGTAACCACATTGAGTTTTCTATAATTGATACAAACTCTTCAACCAATGACGACTCTAGAAGGAATAATTTCATTATTTTTGCCACACAATATAGTAATTTCACCCTTTTTTTGCACAACATAAATAGGAGAAATCTAAACACTATCAGAGATCGAAAAAATTATAACTGTATCAAGCCACTTAAGAATTTCTTTCCTTACCACTTTCTTCATATCAGCATTTAACCTCCTTTGAATCTCAACCGCCGATTTAGCATTTTCTTCCAATAAGATCTGGTGCATGCAAATAGTTGGGCTACTTCCTTTGATGTCGAAAATGGTCCATTCTAAAGCTTTCAAATACTTCCTCAAAACTCTAAGAAACTTCTCAAGTTGCTCAACATTCACAATTACAGCTAATAAGTGTTTATTATTAGTATTATTAAGTAGTATTTTGTGCTCATTTTTAGTACAAATTAGGATGATTTAAGATGTAACTTGCTCCTTAAGTTTCTAAATTTTGTGAATTTCATTTGACCAACTTAATGTGCAAATGTTAGTTATATTTGCAGGAATGGAGAAGAGTTATTGAATGTTGAATCAAGTCAGATACATTTCAACTTTATTAGAGCTCGATTCAACAATAATTTGGAAAGAAAATTGGTTATTCAAGGCAATTATTCTTAGAGCAATGAATGAACAACGACATGAACATCTTGTATGAAGTATCAGAGATAAATTGGAGCAAAAAGAAGCAAGAAAACACAGCAAAAAGAGAAAACGCGACCCTTGAATATGCGAGCTGAGGTTGCGTCGCGTATACCAAGGTCGCATATTGTGCCCAAAATTTCTGCAACTTATTCTATAACTTGTTTTGTTTTCACATTACTTTTGAACTCAGTTCCAGACAAGAATTTCGACAGCATATGCTCAAGAAATCCTAAAGGGATGGAATGGAAGTTTTATGTCTTGTCATTAGACCTTTTTGACTCTCTTAATATTACATATATAAGAATCATTAGATAAGAAATGAGTTAGTCAATAGAAAAAGTTTTTATCAGATTTTAACTCTAGAGTTTAGAGTTAGTCTTTTCTTATTCTTTTCTAACAAGAAACTTGTGAGAACAATTGGAAACTTCATTGTACAACTCATTTTGTTGAAGAAATAGAAAATCATTAGGAGCTTGTTCATCATCTTGGCTAAACTCTTTTTTGAAGTAATTCAATGTGTTTATTGATGAAACTATGTACTTTCTTGTTATATATCATATGAGTAGTTAAATTTCTAGATTTAGAGAGTAGATGAAACATATGGTCACTTGATATGAGTTGAATATGATTTACAGTTGTTAACTCTTGTATTAACTTATTCATTTATGCATGTTTATTGTGACAGCCTCACCTCCCCCTAGGGCATACCCTAAAGGTTAGCAAACTGCCTGCCCAACTCTTGCCAGGACTACTAAGCCGAACACACGAAGGCCAAACCATTCCGAACGATAGTACTGCGATTAAACGCTTCAACGAAAATGAAGAACGAAGAACGAAAACGAAAAGCCGCGGCCACGTCACAATTCAGCCAAGACTTGGCCGGATTCAAGGCAGTGAGCAACTTTATTTTTTTTCGATTTCCCCTGCTAATCCGGCCATGTATCTGGCCAATGCCGGATATACGGCCAGATTCACTGAACAGTATTCCCGCCAAAAATTTTTCTTTTCTCATTCAAACTCCGCACCCGACCGATTCCCAAACAGATGCAAGTAAACTTTATATAAACCCAGAGAATGTAGATTCCCAACAATATGTCGAAGAAACATGATTAACAACTTATATACACACATTGGTAATTTTACAAGTCGAAAGGTGACATTTGATCAAAATACAATTAGGATTTTCAACTACAGAGGAGCTATACAAAAGAATATCTATACTGGCTCGAGTCTTTCTTCAAAAACATCACAGTTCCAACATATTGTTTCCTGTAAGGAAAACAAAGGCAACGGGGTGAGCTTTCGCCCAATAAGGTACCAACACGCAAAGTATTCAAGAATCACAAAAGTACAATTGTACTCAATCCAAATATAGCCATCAAATAAACAGGAATGACACCACACATAAACAGGAAGTAAAAGGATACAGACGGCTCTCAAGAGCCCATTTCCTCTTTTGCAGTACTTGATCCCAACTCGTTGACTCTTCGTCAACGCTTAAAGAACAAACATGACCGTAGACCCCATTTTACCCCAAATTCCGTCCACCACACATACCCCTTACTGGGCCAGAACACCAAACAGAACAGAGATGGTAATACTTGAGTATATTGGAAATCCAGAGTCTCCAATACCCAAAGATTCCCCAAAAATAGTCCCCATACCTTGTCAATTTTCCTCGACCAAGCCCTTGCTGGCTCGGTTCACTTGACTACCAATGAGGTTGAGCTCAGATTTAACAGGAAAGGTCGTTGGATACACATCCAAACGACATCAGATCAGGCACAACCGAGTGATTACAGTTATACAATAAACAGTCAAATAAGCAAGAGAGAGCGAGCGTGATAAAGTACACCCTCGTCTCATTCAAAATAAACAGAAATCACAGTTATTCAAGTCACAGATTTCAAGTACAAGTAAAGTAAGAAAGCAATAATCATGTGACTGGTATACTCACCAGTTCAAATAAAGTTAACTTCAAACATTTTCTCCTGAGGTACGCCTTGAATCACCGGCACGTCCTACGAACAATCAAGACAAACAATTGAGACTCGATTACGAGTCATATACCTATTCAATAAACTATTAATGCAAGACAAAATATAGTTTGGGAGTGAAAATAAATAACAATTGGTGTTAAAGGTATAAACGACCCCAAAACCTTTCATTTCTACCCAAAACCCACCTAAAATCAAAGGAACCAAGTAACTCCAAAATTGGACAGCACTTCCCCTAAATTTTCTTATTTTTCACCCTACAATCAACACCCAAAACTTGTATCAATTCTACCTCAATAGCAACCACAAATCATAAGCTATTACATGCACGTAATTAGGGTCACAATACCCTTCAAATACAACCAATTGGTAGCTCCACAACTAACCCTAATCATGCTCAAATTAGAAACCCTAAAGCTGAAATTTAGGAACACAAGCTGGAATTTTTCGTAGGTAAGTAAAACTAGCATATAAAAGCTCAATATTACACATAACAAAGCTATCAATCCATGGCCAATGCTCAAGTATCAAATAAGAGCAGAAAATTCACCATAAAACTGAAATTTCCCATGTCACCACTTTCTCCATGAAATTTTCCCATAAAACTACAAAAATCACGACCCTAAACCACTAGATGACAATTAATTGAAGAAAAGGGAAGATTCTAGCCAAGGTTACCTTGTTCCTCCAAGAAAAATGGAAGCTTAGTGATTTCTTCTCCAAAGTCACTCCACCAAAGCCTCTAAACCCTCTTAGTAAACAACTTTTACGGAGAAATTGGTAAACTTATTGGTTGGAACTCAAGATTGAAGCAAGAAAATTGATGGTGAAGATGAAGTTTTCCCTCCCTTTTCTCCCTCTATGGTTCGGCCAAGATGCAAGAAAGTGAGGATGAGTTTTGGTCAAATTTGTATTTAGTAAAGGTGGAGGAAAGTTAGGTCAAAGTCCAACATCCATTGATTTCATGACACTTGGCTTTTCCTATGGTTATTCTCATCCATTTGTCTTCCAAGATTAACCTATATAGTTAACCTCTTATCATCTCCTAGTACCTTGTAAAATAATATCCTTTTATGCAAAACTTCACTTAGTCGTCAAAATTTATCGCACTTAACGTACTAGTGGGTCCCACGTCCAAAATACTCTACTAATGTCACATGAACTAACTTTTACTAGAAAAATGTTCTAAAAACTACACTCACATATAAAAATATCTAGAAAATTAATCTAATGAAGAAAAATATAGAAAATGTATGTAAAGAAATAAAATAATAACTAGAAAATAAGAAAATTTTTCGGGTCCTCACATTTATCACTTATTGTTGCTTGATCATCAATAGTAATCTTTAGTTGTTATTATTCAATGAAAATTGATAATAATGATGGACCAATAGAAATGGAGCTTAAGGAGTAGACTCATGAGAATAGAGGTACACTTAAGTAGATTATCTTTGCATTTCAAGAAGAATAAAGAGTAGATCTAATGATTCACCATGAGAATAGGGAAAACTAAACTATTCTAAACCACTACATTATGAGAATAAGTTTTGGTAAATATGGAAATGTATTCCTAGTTAAACAAGAGTAGTAACAAGACGTAAATCTGTGACAGCCCCATCTCCCCCTAAGGCGAACCAAAGAGTTCGGCGGACCGCCTGCCCAACTCTCGCCGGGACTCACTCACTCACTACAGTCCTCAATTAAATTACAACGAAGCGAGTACTAATTTTCAAGCGTGGAACGTACACATACATTTATTCAATTCCAAACATTCATACAATCCCAACTATTACACAAGATGAATTCCAAATTCAAATTATACAGGAGATAAACCATCCAGTCACACGAAAAACTTAATACAAGCGCTTCCTTTGCCTCGAGCCCTATGGGGAGAAAATATATTTTGGGGTGAGTTAGAAGCTCAGCGAGTAACCAGTAAAATTAGTAATCAACTAGTTTCACAATAGTGCATTTCAATGATGTCATGAATCAGTAATCAAATGTACGTTTATTGCTCTTGTGAGCCCGTGAAATCACCGTACTTAGAACTCCAACGCTCAAACAGATCCAGTAAGTCGAACAGTACAAGGGAGCCATCGGTGCTCCAAATAAACAGTAGAGAGATGTTGGTTCTAAGCACAAGATTTTCCAAGCACTCAATGGAGCCAAAACATGTCATGGCACACACACACACACAAATGCTATGCAATCGAGTAACCAATGCAAGAATTAGTTCGAAAAGTAACTTTGCAAATAATTGTGGAATCACTCACCAACCACAGCTCATGAACCATCCATCATAGATCATTGCCTTGATCAAGTCCAAGCCTTGTGGTATTTTAATCACAATTGAAGCTACACTTATCCGATTGAAACGAATCTTATGGCATTACGAAGCTAAGACATATACCAACATTTCTTATGAAGACCTCCAAAGCCAAATTATACATATTCATGGTCAAAAATTGAAATCTTAGAGAAAAATGGAAACTGTCCGTGAAACAGGATTTAAGGGCAGTCAAGGGTATTTCGATCATTTCACAAGTTACAGTACTCCAATCGATCTGAAATTTTGCAGGTAGATAGCTAACTCATATATCTACAACTTTCATGTTTTGTCCACAAGCTGGTTCGGTCTAAAACATGGATAAATTTGCAGTCCAAGGTGAATCCAGAAACAAGGTAAAACTGAAATTACACTTCTAAACTAACCTTTGTATATAACCACAATTACACATACGAATCATAAGATATACCACATATCTAATTAGGCCACAATGCCCCTTCAATATGAGCCAATTGAGAACTCCAAAACCAATCACAATTAAGCCCTAATTCGAAACCCTAAAACTGAAATTTTCCGCACAAATCTGAAATTTTTCCGCAAACAACCACAACTAACACACAAAGGCGCCATTTGACACCATATCAAGCTATCATTCCATGACCAACCAACAATTATCATATAAAATCAGAAAATTCACTAATAAATCAAAAATTTGTCAAACTCTACTTAAAATCATGAAATCATCCCCAAAATCACTCATTTCCACTCAAAGCAAGCCAAAACCAAGAAATCACATAGACTTAAAATTTGGACAGCATTTCCCCTAAAATTTCAGATTTTCCATCCTACAAACAACCATTTAAATTTATCCAACACAACCACAAGTACAACTACAATTCATAAGCTATTCAACACACCTTATTAGGGTTACAATACCCTTCAATCTTAGCCAATCAAGAGTTCCACAACAACCCTAGAAAAGCCCCAAATTTTGAAACCCTAAAACTGAAATTGACCTACACAAGCAAGTGAAACTAGCACATATAAGCTCAATATTACACATAACAAAACTATTAATCCATGGCTAATCCTCAAGCATCACATGTGATAGAATTTTCATCATAAAACTGAAATTCACCATAAAACTACTTCAACCCATGAAATATTCCTCCTAAACCACATATATAACATCTCTAATCCACCAAGTAACAAGTACTTGAAATAGAAAGAAAGTTCTTGGCAAGATACCTTTAAATCTCAAGAAAATTGGTAGTTTAGTGCTTCCTCCTCCAAACCAACTCCACCAATAGCTTGCTATCACCTTCGATGTGAAAATAATCGGAGTAGATTTCAAAAATTAGAAGGAACCTCTCAAGATTTAGTGAAGGAATCAAAGGGAAAGAAATGAGGTTTTCTCTCTTAGTTTTGCTCCCAAGAGGTTCGGTCAGCTTGGAGGAGAAAGAAAAGTGGGTTTTAAAACCCCAAATGAAGTCAAAAGATGAAAACTTAATCATTAAGGAAAACTGTCCGCAACAGAATCCGGCCGGATAATCGGCCTGATTCAAGGCAGTGGGGAAATCAAAATTTTTTCAAAACTCCAAGCCAATCCGGCTAGGTATCTGGCCAAGAACTGGCCGGATTCTCCAAAAACATTTCTAACCAGAAATTTTTCTTTTTTCGTCTTTCGGGGCTTCACAAAATCTATTCATTTGTATTTTTGATACCATAAGTGGACTCTATTTCTCTAGAATCAAGTGTTTAGTGTCATTTCTCCATTGTTTACTTGCAAGTTATTTAGTTGATTTAGTGAGATAGTTAGTATTGTGATTTTAATCGCTTTTATTGATAAGTTATTCAAGATAATAGAGCAAGTGAAGGACCTAGTACTTGTAAAAGTTGCTCCCTATGGAATCGACCCAATATATGCCCTAAACTACTATGTGACTTGTATACTTGCAATCAAACAGGTGTATTTTGGAATTAAACTTGTACTTGTATCTAGAACATGTCAAGTTTTTGGTGCTAAGAACTTCTTTATTAGTTTAGAGATTTTTACTTTTTTTTTTAATTTTTGTTGTGTTTAGTATCCTTTTGTTTTGTTTAGATATTTGTTGAGTCTTTATGTTGATCTTAGTCCCTATCTTTTGATGTTTACAAAACAAATGGATGATACTAATATCTCTTCAAGATATACTTTCAGTTATGAAGCAAATCAGATTCAAAGATCAAACGCAATTGAAAAAAACAAAGGTTGTTGAAAGCTATCGGACGCTTGTGAAGACAGGATCGGACGTCCGATAATCATTGCGCAACTTCGGACGCATGAAGAACTCCATCACTGGACATCCGAAAAAAATAAGACATTCTTCCTAACTCACTGACCTCGATCGGATGCAAGTATCGGACGTCCGATAGGATCCTTCAAACTCGACAAAAGCTGTCGGACGCTCACAAAGACAATACCGGACGTCCGATAGAATTGAGATATTCTTTCTAACTCATTGTCTGCTTTCGGACGCAAGCACCGGATGTCCAATAGAATTGAAGAAAATCTCTTAAACTTACTGTCTGCTATCGGACGCAAGAAACCAGACTACCGGACGTTCGATACCCCAACGGCTAGTTGACTGTTCAGTTACTTTCTATCCGTTGGAAGCATTAATGAAGCACTTTATTGGTCTTGTATAAATAGTGCATGATCAGAAACTTCAAATAACTTTTGCACACTGAAGATACAAAAGATTTAGAGTGATTTTAGTGAGAAAATACTCTTCAAGAAAGATTTGTAGTTTTGGTGGTGTGAAGTTCATTGTAAGTTTTTCATTTGTGAGTGAATACTTCAATAGTGTAGCTCTGTGAGGGTTGTCCTGAGGGATAGTAAAACTTCCTAACTTGACCAAGTGGAGATTGGGGCAAAGAGGAAGTGAATCTTCCTTTGTACACAAGATTGGTTGTATTTCGTGAATTTAAAGAAGCTTGTTTGAATTGGTCTACAAGTTCAAGAGGAGCTTGGTAGTCAATTGGTTTGTAATTCTTCCCTTCTTATTTACTTATTGTTATATTGTGATCCTTAAATTGATTATCTCTTCTATTTCTCTCAAGTGATATTGTTCATTCATTGATTGATTCATTGTGTGATCACATAGAAAATATGGTAAATTTCATATTGAGCAAAAAGTGCCCATAACTTGATTAGTTTCTTAATCAACCTAATTTACCCCCCTCTTAAGTTGTCTTCGGGCCTTACACTTTATTTATGTATTTTTGTATGTGTCAAGTCAACTATTCTTCTTGACTAATCTTACTTTTGAGATTGTTTGAAAGCATTTTTAGATTATAAGGGGGTTAGTAACCAAAAGAGGATCAAGACTTGAGAGAAGGAAGTTTGGCAATGAACTCCTACAATTTTCAAGGCTACAACAATAGAGGTAACCATGAAATGTTTGAAGGTATGTCCTTTGAAGATGGTTTAAGGAGTTTAAAGGCTAAATTTGATGTTATAATATTAAAAATTCAGTTGGACACCATTATGCATGAGATTAAACAAAAGAGGAATGTTAATGTTTTCAATTCTTATCATGTGATTTGTGACTTATGTGGAGGTTATCATGCTACTCATACATATAGACAAGCACAAAATGTGGATTATTTTAATGAATTTGGGCATTGCAATCCTTATTTTGATCAATATGGTCCTAATTGGGGCAATTCTTATACTTATAGTTAGGGTAATCAATGTGCTAATAGTACTTATCCTTGTTTTATGATTACCAATTCGATGTGTCTAATATGAATCTAAACCATCTTCGAAATTAACAATAGAAAGGTTAGTTAATGCATTTTTACCTTGAAAATTAGAAGTAAATCATTAGCTAATGATTCTAATCCATATTGAGTTCTGTATGATTAAAGCAGAAAACGCAAGCATCAAGACGCAACTTCAGGTCGCATTTTCCTGTTTGTGAATTTAAAGCAGAAAATGCGACTTGAGAAAACGTGAGCATGGTTCACATTTTCAACTCGCATTTTAACCCCTTGTTTTAAAACAAGGAAATGTGAGTTCCCTGCTTCATTTTTTCTCTTTTTTTTTCTTCTCCTTGCGTCTTCTCACCCACACTCAAAACACTTCACAAATTCTTCTTTTATAAACCTTTTCCTTGTAAGAAATCATCCAAAAAACATCATTTGACCTCCACAGAACCTTTCCAACCGATTAGAATTCAAGAAAAAAATCTCAAAAATTGGTTGAAAGTTGGGGTTCATAGTTTCTAATTCCATCAATTGGAGGTCAATTGGGGTAATTTTCATAGACTTTTTGCATCATTTGCATAATCAAACATCACTCTACCAATTTGAGGTAAATTTCTTAAACTTAATTTGGTATTTTAAAATTCACCATTTGCATATTTTTTGAGTTTATTGACACACTTTGAATGGTGTATTTTTTATATTATTTGTTGATGTATATAAGTTCCATTATATTTAGTTAACATTTTTAAGCATATTTAGATGAACAAGTATGGGAATGTGATGATATATGCAATTTTTAATTTATGCATATTCCTATTATATGATCAATGTAATAATTGGTCTTAGAATGTTGTCAAACATAATTGGATGGTTTAAATTGCTAAAATGCGACTTGTTTACGATGCTTATATGTATACATTCCTTATATAGTGACATTTTAGCCAGTTTGATTGCTTAATCTTCATATAGAGTATGATTGAATGATGAATTTTGAATATATGAAAAATTTAGCAATTTGTGTGAAATTTTAGGGATGAAATTGAACATGTGCATAACGTCAATTTCTTAGATTACATTTTGCTGCTAATTTTATTGTTATATGGTGATATTATAATTATTTAGAGAAGGGGACATGCTTATACTTCATATTCTAGATAAAGAGGGTGATAAATTGTGTTAAATGCATCAAAATTTTGAAAAATGAGGTGTGATGATGTGAGAAATTTTGATGAATTATTTGCAACAACTCTTCATGCCTTTATCACTTTTGCATCTTTTGACCCTTACCTAGTTTGTTTCTCATTTTCATTTCTTAGGTTTAATTTCTAATGAATATCCAATGGAACTCATGGAGTTTTGGAGATACGCAGGCAACGATTTGTGACACTTCATGATACATCAATCGCAATATTAGGGGAGTATTACTTTCTTTATCTTGATTTTTCTTTTTATACATTGAGGACAATGTGCATAGATTTCAAATTTTTTCGATTTTATCCAAGAGTAACAAATTCCATACCATTAGTAACTCAAATTCCTTCTACTTTTGAGATAAATATATATGACTTGAAGACTTCTTTTCTCATTTAACTTGAAAATAACTATTAGGTGATTATTATTTGCACATTTATAGGAAAGTACATCTTAAAAAGCGGAAAAAATTTTGCCTACATTTTACAAATTTGATGAAATTTCTTCTCTTTACTTGATTTTATATAGTTAAGTAATAAATATGGTTAATAATTGTAATATTTTTCTCATGATTATTCTTTTGAAGGACTAATTATTATCTTTATTTTAAAAAAGCAAAAGAAAAGAAAAAAGAAGAATAAAAAAAATTAAAAGTTGTTCCACTTCAATGGTTCTTGTACTTAGTAACTAGAAGCCTTCATCTACAAATGTTGACTTTCACGTAAAACGGTACTAAAATTAAGAGTATGCAAAGCAAATTAAGAATGTGAAGTATTGAGTAACCGATGATTTTCATCTCAAAATGTCGATATTCACGTCAAAAGACACTTTCACAATTTAAGTAACATTTAACTATGTTATATAAATAAAATCCCTCTCTAAGTTTGAAAAAGACGATGATCATGAGTTTAGGAAGCATTTTTATTGACTTTATGAGTTGCTTGTGAAATTGGGTAAGGATGAGAAACTGACTTGAACTAGTTACAATTATGGTATAATTGGCTTTCCTTTACTTGATATTATGAGTACTCGACCTTAATTGAATGATTGCATAATGGTCATTTACCTTATTTTGAGAAGATGAAATTGAATTGTACACATATGTTATTTCAAAATGTTGGATCATTGGTGATTTGTATTTCTTATTGCTTGAGGACAAGCAATGGCTCAATTGTGGGAGAGTTTGATAAGTGCATATTTTTGTGTATTTAAGTGTGTTTGTTAGTTAATTTTGGTGTGTTTTATTTAGTTTTATAGCTAATTAACTAGGGTTCTAGTGAAATTATGCGTTTTATGGTTTAAGTGGTAAAAGTTGCATTTCTATGAATTTTAATGATGAAATTTCATATTTTTGTAGGTTTAAGGATTCAATCATCAACTGGAGTGAATTGCGAAGATAATTAGATGATTATTATTGATTTGAAATGATTTAAAAAAGATATAAAGTGCAAAATACTCAAAGGATGAAATGCAAGTTTTCTAGTTTTGACACCTGTTGGTATTTTAGCTATATCTTGAAATACAAGTATTAGATTGAGATAATTCTTATACCATTTTGAACATGAGATAGATCTACATTTGGTATGACGATATTGAAATCCCATTTAGTCATTTTCATTGTCAAAAATTGAAATACAGAGGTGAAATTTTGTTGTCGAAAATCGAAATAGGGGATTGACCATTTAAGGGTATTTTGGTCATTTATCAGCCCATAGAACTCCAAATTGAATGATTCTTGATGCATTGGAAAGTAACTCAAAGGACTACAATTTCATGTTTTGTACAAGAGTTCTTTCAACCTACTTCATTGAGAAAATATCAGGGGAAATTGGACCAAAAATAGAGCAAAGTTGGAGACGAACCAAAATGAGCAAACCTGAGAAAAGGCAAAACATGTGTACAATACGTGACCTAAGGTCACGTTTTTGTGTTTTGTGGCTACAACTTGTGCTTTTTTACACAAGTTTTTTGACCCATTTTTCTGCAAGAATTTTGATGGAAATAGACCAAGACATCTGCCAAAGAAGCTTTACTACTCAAATCTAACTTGTTTATGGGTTCAAGAAGAATCTTAACATGATTTAATACTTTGTATTTTGTATAGAATTCCTCTATAAATAGAGGCATTTGGGGAACATTTTCACAACTTTGGAAGGCTAGAGAAACTCCATAAAAATGTAATCTTCACTAGTTTTTCTTAGTTCATTAGTATAGTATAGTTACAGTTGTTTATCCTTCTTATATTTGTAGTTAGATTTAGATGAAGATTTGAAGAGCAAAGATGGAGAGTTAGAGCTCGTATGACAAGGGTGACTTCTCTCCAGGCACTTTCTCTTTTGCATTTGATTTCATGTTTAACTATAATACAAGTTTGGAACTTATTTTTTATGTTTAGTTAAAGTTTATACCTAGAGTTATGGATGAACTTTCTATGTCTTGTTAGTGATGTTTACTTGGTTATTTAGTGATATTATTTTGAACAAGTTATTTATCACCTTTTCTTTTCTAATCATGATTAATCAGCCATTAATTGTGATAATTTTAAGGCGTTAAGTTTGCAATGAGAATTGGGATTTAATACTAGTTCAAGAAAGTGATAAACCTAAGGAGTTCACTCACGAGAGTAGAGGTGCACCTTTATGGCTTTAGTGACTTGTTTCATATAATTTCATAGAAGAAATAAACTTGTACTTAATTTCATAACCATGAGAGTAGGTATGATTTAATTACAAGTATAGTTGATTCACTACAAAAGTAGGTTTCACATAGATTAGGAAATTACATCATAACTAGCTAAGATAATAACATATAAGTAACCGGTAATTTCATTTGTAAGGGTAGTGAGGAATTCCATACTTCTAGGAGCTTTACATTGTTATTTTTATTACTTTTATCTCATGTTTGTATTATATATTTAATTTCTTGTACTTGTGATAGTCTAAATAATAAAGGAGTTCGAAAACTATCGATAATAGACACTCTTCCCTGTGGGTTCGACCCTTAATATCCTATACTCAATTATGACTCGTGTACTTGCAAAAAAATCACGTGTGGGGTATTTATAAATCTATAAATGTAAAATTTGATTGTGGATGAGCTAATTGTTATATATATACCTCACGCTCATTAACAGACAATGTCTCATTCTCTCCAAGAAAGGCATACTTAAGGTGTTTTGGAAACAATTTGAGCTCTAACTTTGGTGCTTGTTTCCCGATAGTGATGGAAGTCCCTTGCTAACTCCTAGGCTCTCATATGAACTGCCTCTCTTGTAAGGTAGTTGGACATCTAGATACTTGGCCATTTCTTCCACCTCTTCCTCTTGTATACCTACGCTATTTAAATAAAGTTTTAAAAGAATTATAGTCGAGGTTTACTTGACTCATCTCTTCAATAATGCGAATGGAATAAACATGATCAGAGCACGAGGGATATTTTTTTATTTGCCTCAAGTCAAATTCAACCTCCTCTTCACCAACTTGAAATTTTAGTTTATCATGTTTAACATCAATGATTGTACCTGCAGTTGCCAAAAATGGTCTACCCAAAATAATAGGCATGCTCACATCCTCCTCCATATCTAATACAATAAAATCAACAGGAATGATAAATTTTTGTACTTTGAGAAGTACATTTTCTAGAATACCCATCGAATACCTAATAGAACAATCAGCTAACAACAATGAAATATTAGTGCGCTTCAACTCTGTGAAGACCCGAAAATTTTCTTATTTTTATCTTATTTTACTGGTTTATTTAAATATTTATTCACCTATTTTCTCTGAATAATTTATTTCAACCATTTTAAATCCATTTACATGGAACAATGTCTTACTTATATTTTTAAAACATCCCGTTAGCAAATTTAGTTTTTGGAAGCTCATTCAGTAAGAAATAGCGAATACACGTTTTTTGAGACAATATTTGAATCGAGAGTGCAATAATCCTGGAGAATTAATAATGAGTAATAGTAGACTAAGAAAAGTTAATTGATGGATTAGAGGTGAGTGAGTTAAAAATTTAATCTTATACCGCGATTGCGTTGAAAGTTTCCCGAAAGTCGCGCATGTACAAACTAATTGGAGATTTGAGGAATTAATACTTGTGAGAGCTCATGTTTTTATTTCTAAAATATTTATATTTTTTTGTAATTATTTGCCCTAGTACTAGTTAATTATTTTATCATTATATGAATTTCTTTTAAATTTCGCTTTATCGCGCGCGAATTGGGAGTTCGCGTATTTCGCGTCAGAACGGTTAAATGGAGATTTAAAAAACTTATACTAGACTACTAAGAGTGAATAATTATAGTATTAAAGGAGTTACATTGGAAGTTTAGTGCACAAGTGAAACAAACTCGAGAGAAATCGGTGATACGAAACCCGCGCGCGACCACTAGTGAGAGTTGACTTTTTGCACACAACTTAAAGTAGCTTTCCTTCATTCATTTTCCCCAAGTTTCACTACACAACTACTCCCTCACCATCTCTCATTTTCGGCCAGCAAGGGTAAAAGGGGGAAAGAAAATTTCATTCTTTGGCTCCAAGTTTGCTAGCTAATCATTATTCAAGCTTTCCTCACAAGCTAAAGACACCAAAAACCCTTCTCTTTCTCTCATTTTGGCCAGCCAAAACAGCAAGGAAAAGAAGAAAGAAAGCTCCAATTCATCTTGTCCAATTCTTGCTCCAAATCACCTCTAACTTTTCATCCAACTTACAAACCACTTGGGAATTCACTTAAGCTAGAAGAAAGACTTCATCTTGGCGGTTTTCTTAGAGCTTTTGGTGCCAAAAATTTCTGGTTTCTCTTAAAGCTAGGAGGTAACCATCCAACACCATCCAATCTTTCATTCTTGGCTTTTATGGGTTTTATCCTTGGCTTTGAAGCTTGTAGCTTCAATATTGTTGTTATTACTTGGATTGGATTGGTTGAAGTGGGCTCTATGAATTCCCACCTTGGTTGTATGGGCTGATATGATGATATAATGCTTGGTTTGAGTTGTTTAAGTGTTGTTTAAGATGATTATGGATAGAGAATCGAAGGAAAGATCGAAGGAAATTGCATAGGAACGATGGCCGAATCTGTCCTGTTTTTGCCGTGCCTTTATTTCAAATTTTTGATACTCAAATGACTGTGAAACTGATGTATATATGTTGTATATGGTGTGTAGAAAGTTTCTACCAAAAATCATTTGAATTGGTTGAGTAAAACTTGAAATTTCGAAATGTAAAGGAATCTGGAAATGTGTTCAGGCAGCTTGAATAGTGTTTCTTTGAACGAACATATCTCTTTGTATAGACATCGAAATTGAGTGCCGTTTGTGGAATTTGAAACTAGACATTTGTAGATTTCCAGCGGTATAAAATTCACTTTCTAGTTCGAAATGAGTGAGCTGTAGTGAGTCGGCAAATTTGCTGCTCTGTTCTGCTAGCCTATCCGAGAGAAAGGTAGAAGCTGCATTTTGTGGCTCTATTTCTCTCACTTATGAATTGATTTTGAAAATTATTTGTTCTGATGAAATGTAGCTTTATGATTCTAGTTTCCAACGCCACCAACCATTCTCAATTCCAAGAGTTATTGAGTGAAATATGGTTCAATTTCCAAACTGCGGCAAAGCTGGAAAACCCTTTCTTTTGCTGGTCGATTGGTTTAGTTGTTTGTGAAATGTTTTATTTTGAAATTTTGATGTCAACCAACTATCAATTGCTTATGAAATGTTTCTTGGACCTTGGTTTCACAAATGAACCAAAATGGGACTGATTTCATGGTGCAAAGTGTTTGGAAAGGGAAAAGAAAGCAAGAAGACAGATTTGTCTTGGAAATTTCTCGAACTTTGGTAGTTTTGGTAACTACCTTCCCGCACGAGTTTTTACATGAAATTTGATAGAGGAATATCTCTCATATGGGAGTTTAAATGTACCAAATTTGGTGTTATTCTAAGACCATTTCGATACCCAAATGATGTGTCAAAGTTATTCTTCAAATCTGGAAAATTTACTGAACATTCTTCAAATTTTGGCCAACTTTGAGCTGCTATATCTTGATGCTCAAAACTCCGAATTTAATTCCGTTTATTGTGTTTAAAACCTTGATTAAAATTCTTATTGTGTTACAAATTTCAGAGGCTAGTTCACTTTCTGTGAATTTTTCCGAATTTCCAAAGTTTGCCGAAATGCAAGACCGAATCTGTCTTATAGGCTCAAATCAGCCACTTTGAGCTGAAATTTGAATGTATTCTGTATAGAATCTTGGAAAAGTGTCTTCTAGAAACTTTTAGTACTTTGAACCAAGATTCCAACAGTATTAAGTTTTCGAATTTTGGACTTACTGAGTGCAAGATCTGATTTTTCTAAATTTGGCGCGCAAAGCTAAAATCTACCGATTTCTTAGAAAATGAAATTTTGGGAACTTGACTTCTTATCTTGATATTGATTTAGCGTTTTGATCCCAATTTCATGGAGGATACGAGTTTCTTTAGTAACTTTAAAATCCTCACTTTTGAATCTTGACTTTCGATAAAGTGAATATCTTATAAAGACATTGACTTGAACTTTAAAGCAAGTGTGTGTTCTTCTTTGTTTGATAAGAAATTTGTGAATGTGTGAGAGTGATTATAGGTCATTTTTCTTCAGGCGATCAAGAAGGTCTCGAAGAGAATCCCGAAACAGATCGTTAAAGACTTTCTCAATCACTTTTGTTTTGACTTGGTGAGTGTCAAGTGCATATTATGTGGTTAAGTGAATTGTTTTGCATCAATTATGTTAATTTGGAATTTTTGAGTCGAGTGTGTACTTTATCGCACTCGTTCTCTTTCAAATGAAAATTATATTCAAATTTGGCTATGTGTATTGTACTTGAGACCATCGATTGGAGCGTTGTCTCATCGACTCATATTCGTATGGTTATAATTCGTATTCGTGATTCGTATTTGGAATCGTCGAATGGAGCGCTGCTCATCGACTTATATTTGTATTCGTATTCGGGGGACGCCCAAACTCATAGGCTAACCTTACGACTCGAGCCGGCTTGAGCTTGGTCAGGAAGCTTGATGAACCATGAGATATTCGTAACGCCTTTTAAATGATGAGCGATGAACCATGAGCTTGATCAATTTGAGAGATCTCGCTTGGCGTACTCGAGTAGTATCGCCTTTTAAATGATGAGCGGGCCCGGAACAGGGGGTGTAATGGTAAACGGGATTCGTGAAGTAAAGCGGTATTCTACGGACTAAAAATACTTACTCAGATGACGGAGTGTCATCACGCGGAGGTATATGATCGAGACTCAGCAAAGCAAGTGGAATCTGGCTCCTGAGAGCTCCCGTATCCTTATCCAGTGTGTTTTGTGTTATTGTGTGAATTACTTGAATGTTATAACATTATTTCTCATATGAGTTTATTGCTACTTGAATTACATACTTGCATGATTTTCTTGGACTCATGAGCATTCGCTCACCCCATTGGATTTGTTTTCCTTAACAGGACCGGATGGGAAGATTTTTGAAGAAAAGCCGACTAGATTACTCTTTTGAATAGTACCTTGGTTGTAATTATTTAGTCGACTTATAATGGTTGTATTATTGGGATTTGATGTATCTTTTGAGAACTCACGATGTAAGATTTGAACGTTTACCTAAGGAAGCGACTTTGATGCAGTTTGACTTTTATTATGGGTTGTTTACTTTTAAGTTTGAACTAGAATTGTATCGAATCTTGGCGAGAGTTGGGCAGGCGTTCTGTGGATACCCTTGGGTTCGCCTTTGGGAGAAGTGGGGGCGTCACAGTTGGTATCAGAGTCTAGGATTCTGATCTTTGTAGTGTATCTTAGACTAAAAGTTTAGGATACCGGACCGTGGTTAAAAAGAATTGGTACTCGAGAGTTTCTTAACCGGTATTGGTGGAAAAGAGACTAGGTTTAGAGATCTATTTGGGAGATGTATTAGAAACTTTATTTTTGAGAATAGGGATTAAATGACTTAGTTATACTTTAAATGATATTTGAGCGAATTAGTGACTTTAAGTTTCTAACCTAGAATTTGTGGTTGTTTTGTAGAGATGGAGAATGGTAACGGAGGTCACGCTGCTAATAGTAATGGACATGTGGTGCCTCTTAGGTCTATTCGATATAAAGTGCATGAAGGAGAAGCTCGTATCCGATACTCGCCTTTTTCGAAGATTCCCCGTTGTCCCTATAGGACGACGTACACCTACCCTAATGAGCTGCTATTGTCCCTTGAAAATGAACGTCGGTAGTTGGGGAATACCAACGGAGCTTTTGTCCCGGAGATCGAGGAGCTGAGCGATATGGTGGACGCTCAGGGTGCGAGAATTGAGGAGTTAGAGGGGACGGTAGTAGACGAGACAGCTAGAACTGAGGCCGCTCGTAATGAGTTTCAAAGAGTTAGGGATCGATTAACTAGGATAGATGAGGAGATCCGAGATCGGGTTTTCTGGGATTCTAGTTGATACCACTACGTTGATTGAGGAGGTGATAGAGGCTTTCGATAGTCTGGCTCGTGAGGATGAGCCTTTTGAGAAGGACCCTGAGTAGGAGGTTCCGTCCGATAATCCTGCTGAGGATTAGACTTAGCGTGATAGATCTTTTGACATGTATGGTTAGGATTAGTTGGGGTGGTGCTAGATCTGAGACCATTGTATTTTGCATGACTATGTGGTCTACTTTTGAGACACTTGAACTTACTTTTGACGTGCATGACTGATTGCACTTTTATGGCACCTGTATGTCATATTTTTGTAAATGTCCCATGATTTGCTAATCTTGTATGGATCTTTAATTGTTGATATATGCTAATTATCATTATTTCAAATATTTTTTGCATTGGCTTGTATTTTAAGTATTTTCTCGCATAATTAATTCTATTCTTGTATTTGGGTATAACTAAGATCAAGGATGGACGAAAGAGAGGTAGAGGTCGGGGGCGTGGGTCGTGGGGCGTGGGGCGTGGGGCTAGGCAAACCCAACCTCTAGGGGACGATCAAGGATCCGCAAATAGGCCGACCCAAGGACAAGGACAAAGACATGTAGAGGGTGACCAGGTGGCTACTGCTATTAATCGAATGACCGATATCCTAAAATGATTAGCAGAGCGACAGGGTCCAGGGCAAATTAACCAACCCGGGACCCAGGATAGAGGGGATGATAGAGCCTTGGAGAGGTTTTTGAAATTTGCTCTGCCTAAGCTCATTGGGGGACCTGACCCTGAGTTAGCGGAGAATTGGCTAGAGAGAATGGCCAACATTTTTGCCTCCCTAGACTATATAGAAGAGAGGCGAGTGAGCTTTGCTGCCTTTCAATTTGAGGGCGTTGTACGTGCTTGGTGGGACTTGATAAGGGGAAAGTGGGAAAGAACGCAGACCCTTTGGATTTGGGAAAACTTTACCCAAGAGTTTAATGAGAAATTTCTCCCGCCATTGATTCAAGAGAAAAGGGAGGACGAATTCATAAAGTTGAGGTAAGGAACTTCTAGTGTGTGTGACAGCCCCACCTCCCCTTAAGGCAAACCAAAGGGTTCGGCGGACCGCCTGCCCAACTCTCGCCGGGACTCACTCACTCACTACAGTTCTCAAATAAATTACATCACTCACATCCAATTACATAGGGTACAACCTCAATAATAAATGAAATAACACTTCTCAAGCTTAGAACGTATACTTACATATATTACAATCTCAAGAAGTGGTACAATTCCCCGAATAAGACAAAAGTTCTCAGTTCTCAAGTAATTACAATTATAATATCAGGCTCAAATATTACATTTTCCAAAGTTCCCCGAATTCACATACCACAAGTGGATTGAGTTCGAATTCAAATTATACAAGAGATATTTCATCCAGTCATACTAATAATTCATTACACACGCTTCTTTTGCCTCGAACCCTGTGGAGGGGGAAAATATTTTGGGGTGAGCTACAAGTTCAGCGAGTGTCCAGTAAAATCAGTAATCAAGTACATTTCACAGTAATGCATTTAGATGATGGCATGACTCAGTGATCAAATAAAAGTTTATTGCTCTTGTGAGCCAGTGAAATCCTCGTACTTAGAACTCAAACGCTCAAATAGATCAATGAACAGTCAAATAGTAATAGAGAGCCATCAATGCTCCAGGTAAACAGTGGTGGAGACGTTGGTTCTAAACACACGAATTTCCAAGAACTCAATGGAGCCAAATCATGTCATGGCACACACACAAACACAAATGATATGCAATCGAGTAACCAATACAAGAATTAGTTCAAAAAGTAATTTTGGAAAGAGTTGTGGAATCACTTACCAACCACGGCTCATAAACCTCATCCATCATATATCATTGCCTTGCTCAAGTCCAAGCCCTAGATCACAAATATCATATCAAGCAAAAGAAATTCTAAAATCATCAAGTTCCTATCGTCTTTTGGCATTTTAATCACAATTTAAGCTACACTTATCTGATTGAAACAAATCTTAAGGTGTTACAAATTTAAGACATATACCAACATTTCTTATGAAGGCCTCCAAAGCCAAATCATACATTTTCATGGTCAAAAATCGAAATCTTAGAGAAAAATGGAAACTGTCCGTGAAACAAGGCTTAAGGGCAGTCAAGGGTATTTCGGTCATTTCACAAGCTACAGTACTCCAATCAATCTGAAATTTTGTAGGTAGATAGATAACTCATATATCTACAACTTTCATGTTTTGTCCAAAAGCTGGTTCTATCTAAAACATGGATAAATGTGCAGTCCAAGTTGAGGCCAGAAACAAAGTAAAAACTGAAATTACTCTTCTAAACTAACCTTTGCATAAAACCACAATTACACATACGAATCATAAGATATACCACACATCTAATTAGGTCACAACACCCCTTCAATTTGAGCCAATTGATAGCTCCAAAACCAATCACATTTAAGCCCCAAATTCAAAACCCTAGAACTAAAATTGATGCACAAAAGTTGGAATCTCTTTAGGCAAAATATACTAGCCTATCAACCTTCAGTATTTCTCATAATAAAACTATCAAAACATGGATAATCATCAAAACATCACATGAGAGCAGAAATTTTATCATAAAACTGAAATTTACCATAGAACTACTTCAACCGCTGAAATATTCTCATAAAGCTACCTATTTACAACTCTAAATCACAAATATGCTAGTATTACTGGTAGAGAAGGATTTCTAGCAAAGATTACCTTGAAATCTCAAGAAAATGGTAGCTTAGAGCTTGCCCTTCCAAAATCACTCCACCAACTCCTTCCAACTTCCTTAGACAACAACTGCTATGGAGTATTGTACAAGACCATCGGTGAAATCTCAAGATTTGAAGCAAGAATGGAGAATGAAGTTGAAGCTTACGTTCTCTCTTTTCCCCTCAAGAAGTTCGGCCAAGCCAAGGAAAGAAATGAAGGAAATATCAGCCAAGAAACAAGATAAGAACGTTGGAAAACAGCCGGTCAAACCTAGCTGCTGAGGTGCCACGTCACAATCCGGCCAGATTCCAGGCCGAATTTAGGGCAGTGGCGAAATCCATTTTTTTTTCAAAACCCACCAACAATCCGGACAAGAACTGGCCGGATTTGCTAAGAACACTGTTCACCAGAATTTTTCCTTTTCTTCTTCCTTCGGTTGTCACAGTTTGGCCGAATATGAAGGAAAATTTACTAAGTTTTCAAAGTACGCTCCTGAATTAGTGATCAATGAGCGGAAAAGGATAAGACGCTTTGTACAAGGACTTAATGTGGAGATTCAAGAGGGGTTAGCAGCAGTCCAAATTTCTACGTTCACTGAAATCTTAGAGAAAGCGCAGAAGATCGAAAGTGTACGGCTGCAAGTTAGAGACTTTCATGCTAAGAAAAGGGGCACTCCTAGTAACCCTCCTGGACAGGCAGATAAGGGTGCCCTACCTTTTAAAAAGGAAAAAGGAACGGGAAGAGTAGAGACAACCAGTACACCAAAAGGGAATCGATCAAGAGGAGGCCACAATGGACTAGGTCAATCGAGAAGAACACCTCTAAGTGGTCAATTTGTGGCTCCTCAAGTTGTTTGTGGTTATTGTGGCAAGATCAACCATACGGAGAATGAGTGCTGGAGGAAAATGGGAAGGTGCTTGTATTGTGGTAGTACCGAACACCAGATATCGAAATGCCCAACCGTACGAAAAGAAGGAGGTAGTACTCAAAGGCCTGAAAAGTCAGCCGCTAAGCAGTCTAGTGCTGGAGGAAGTCGATCTAAAGCACTGGTTAGGGTTTATGCATTAGACTATCAGCAGGTTTCCAATTCCACTAAGGTCATGGGAGGTATGATTCTTGTTTTTCATTGTTTCGCTAAGGTTCTAAGTGACCCTGATACGACACACTCTTTTTCGAACCCTAAATTTATGAGTGAGGTACATGTGAAGCCGATTCAGTTACCTTATAATTTGGAAATTAAAACGCCTATTTGGGGAAATCAAAACTTAGTTACTAATTTGGTATATAGAAATTATGAGATATGGGTTGGAGAGTGTAAGGTATTGATTGATCTGATAAGTATAACTCTTAAGGAGTATGATATTACCCTAGATGTGAATTTCAACGAAATTCTTTTTAAGGAGGGAAGGATGTGAGAACCCAAAATTTTTTTATTTTTATCTTATTTTACTGGTTTATTTAAATATTTATTCACCCGTTTTCTCCGAATAATTTATTTCAACCATTTTAAATCCATTTACATGGAACAATGCCTTATTTATATTTTTTAAACGTCCCGTTAGCAAATTTAATTTTCGAAAGCTGGTTTAGTAAGAAATAGCGAATACACATTTTTTGAGGCAATATTTGAATCGAGAGTGCAATAATCTTGGAGAATTAAGAATGAGTAATAGTAGACTAAAAAAAGTTAATTGATGGATTAGAGGTGAGTGAGTTAAAAATTTAATTTTATACTGTGAGTGCATTGAAAGTTTCCCGAAAGTCGCGCCTGTACAAACTAATTGGAGATTTGAGGAATCAGTACTTGTGAGGACTCATGTTTTTATTTCTAAAATAGTTATTTTTTTTTTACAATTATTTGCCCTAGTACTAGTTAATTATATTATCGTTACATGAATTTCTTTTAAATTTCGCTTTATCGCGCGCGAATTGGGAGTTCGCATATTTCACGTCAGAATGGTTAAATGGAGATTTAAACAACTTATACTAGACTACTATGAGTGAATATTATAGTATTAAAGGAGTTACATTGGAGGTTTAGTGCACAAGTGAAACAAACCCGAGAGAAATCGGTGATACGAAACCCGCGCGCGACCACTAGTGAGAGTTGACTTTTTGCACACAACTTAAAGTAGCTTTCCTTCATTCTTTCTCCCCAAGTTTCACTACACAACCACTCCCTCACCATCTCTCATTTTCGGCCAGCAAGGGTAAAAGGGGAAAAGAAAATTTCATTCTTTGGCTCCAAGTTTGCTAGCTAATCATTATTCATGCTTTCCTCACAAGCTAAAGACACCAAAAACCCTTCTCTTTCTCTCATTTTGGCCAGCCAAAATAGCAAGGAAAAGAAGAAAGAAAGCTCCAATTCATCTTGTCCAATTCTTGCTCCAAATCACCTCTAACTTTGCATCCAACTTACAAACCACTTGGGAATTCACTTAAACTAGAAGAAAGACTTCATCTTGGCGGTTTTCTTGGAGCTTTTGGTGCCAAAAATTTTTGGTTTCTCTTAAAGCTAGGAGGTAACCATCCAACACCATCCAATCTTTCATTCTTGGCTTTAATGGATTTTATCCTTGGCTTTGAAGCTTGTAGCTTCATTATTGCTGTTATTACTTGGATTGGATTGGTTGAAGTGGGCTCTATGAATTCCCACCGTGATTGTATGGGCTGATATGATGATATAATGCTTGGTTTGAGTTGTTTAATTGTTGTTTAAGATGATTATGGATAGAGAATCGAAGGAAAGATCGAAAGAAATTGTGAAAGCCCCACCTTCCCCTAAGACGAACCAAAGGGTTCGGTGAACCGCCTACCCAACTCTCGCTAGGACTACGGAGACAAATCGCATAAAACCCTATGTAACACGCGATATAACCAAAAGAAAACAAACAATCGGAGACCACCAGGCCAAACTATAACTTACCAAACCATATGGTGAAATGGGACATCGATTAAACACTTCAATGAAAAGGGAGACGGAAACGAAAATGAAACGAAAAGTGGTCCACGTCACAATCTGGTCGGATTAACGGCCGGATTCAAGGCAGTAGCTAATCTAAATTTTTTTTGAACTTGCCCTGCCAATCCGGCCAAAAACTGGCCGGATATGGGGCTGGATTCTCTACAAGAGTTTCCCGCCAGAATTTTTTTTCTTTTCTCGTTCAAAGTCCGTACACGTCCGATCTTTCCAACGGTTACAATTAAAGTTCATACAACCATACATACATGCATTTCTCAACGAATATACATAACTATACTCTTTCCAACATATATACATTAGTGTCTTCAACAAATTACTTGACGTACAAGTCAAAACATCCGTATTTATACAAGACACGCGTAGGGTTTTCTAGGAGCTTAACAAAAGATCAATTACTCGAGCCCGACCCCTTTTCTTCCAAATCATGGTTTCAAAGTTTGTCCCTGTAAGGAAACAAAAGATAACGGGAAGGGGGTGAGCTTAAACTCAATGAGGTACCAAAAGTACAAGTAGTCACGAATCATAGCATTTCACTTTCAATCGTGCAACTTTACACATCAGATAGGAAAATGAATAAACACTTCAAATGGAAAGGATACAGGTGGCTCTCAAGAGCCAAATTCCCTTTTTCTTCACCAGAGCTTGATCAAATAGTAGTTGACCCTCCGTCAACTTTCAAATAAAGTAACCAATGTGACGCCCCCACTTCTCCCTAAGGCGAACCAAAGGGTATCCGCGGAACGCCTGCCCAGCTCTCGCCAGGACTCACTACAATCCATCATTCAAAAGCCCGAAATACCTTAAGTAACTTCAATATAATTAAAGTACTTCAAATATCTCACACTTACAATTATGCAGCTTTCAAGCTTAAATACAACCCCACGGAAAAGGGTACAATAGCCATCCGTTATAATATAACTTAAAACCTTCAAAAGAAAGCAATCTAGTACTACTCACGAGCACCCTTGGTCTCGAACCCTGTAAAAGAAAACCACAACGTGGGATGAGCTACACAGCCCAGTGAGGTTCCAAGACACTCTAACAATTCAAATAAATCAAGTAGATTGGGCATATCATATGCATGGTTCAAGGTTACACAATGGCATGTTATCATAAGACAGTTATTATGGTTCAAGACATTGGCATGTATGGTTCACGAGTGATTGGAGCTTACTACAGGCATAGCTCAGGATTTCATATTGGCATTTTAGCATGAAACAATTATCATGATACCAGGTAAACATATACTGTAGGATACGGTGTTCCAGTGGAACTCTGTCGGTCATCTGCACCTTATGACTTCCGGATCCCCACGGTACGGTCTGGCCATCGCCTTATCCCTCCAGTGGTAATACTCGAGTATACCGAAACGGTGGCCCAAGGTTCCAACCTACTCGACCGAGCCCAGTCCTGGCTCGAGTAGGTCAGTAACCAAGGGCAGGGCCCAAGTTCAGCTTAGAGCTTATAACATGCACAGGTAACCAAGTAATTCGACAAAAGGTAAAATTCATCATTTGAGTAGGTCGAGTGAGGTAAAGTACACACTCGCCTAATAATGATGGACAGCTTCATATAACATGTGATTCATGATAATCAAGTAATCAAGTAGATACTTAGCACGTAAGCAATACAAGTTGATTTCATGGGAGCATGTAATTCACGGATATCGAATAGTCATGTAGATTGGAAATCATGTGAGCAAATAGTCAAGTAATCAGGTAGTCATGTGGTTGGTAAACGGTTCACGGTTAACGGTTAATTGACAGGCATTTGTCATATGAATAGGCCATCATTGGCCGTTATCCCATTTTTACCATGTGAGAGTCGAGGAGATTCATTCCAACGACGTATGCAACCTTAGCATACCAAGTCATGTTATTCGAGCATTTTCAAGCATGAGTTATTCATCTCAAAAGAGAATGAGTGCGATAAAGTACACACTCGACCCTATTTTTCAAAATCGAGTAGGCTAAGCAAGCAATCTAGCAAGTTAAGCATGTATCGAGTTCATATGGTCCTTTGATATGGTTAATCATTTAACCAATTCATGTAGGTATACAATGCAAGTATACATTCCTTAAATAGGCATGAGTATGGTAAATACTTAACACATAGCACTTAACACTTAATAATCATGAAATAAGCGTGTCCTAAACTTATTCAATTACGTATTCCTATATGGAACACTCACCTAGTCAAAACAAGCGAGTGGTTCTCAACAAGCGTTTAGGTGTCCGCTCCGAGTTCCTCTTGGAGATTCCCTCGAGCGCCTGAGCAAATAACCATTAACTATTATACACTATCACTTACAACCCCTACTTATCTAAGAAGGTTGTACAATCTAAGGAGAATTCATGAATTGGGCCTTAATTATTAATAATCAAGGCTCAAGAGTAAAGTTTTAAAGTCTAAAGAGAGAGACTAACATTTTCCATGAAATCGAGTTCAAAATGTTCAATCGGTATCGAGAAAAGAAGGCAAGTTTCCAAAACCTCATTTTCTAAGAAATTGACAAATTTCAGCATTGGGTGTCAATTTTAGAAAAATCGTATCTTGCACTATGTAGGTCCAAAATTGGAAAGCTTGATATCGTTGGAAACTTCTTCAAAAGCACTAAAAGTTCCTAGAAGATAATTTTCCATGATTCCAAACGGAAGATATTCAAAAATTGACTCAAAGTTGCTGCTTGGGACCACTATGACAGTTTCGGGGTTGGTTTTTGACCAACTTTGAAAATCCAGCAAAATTCACACAATACGAACTAGCCTCCGAAATTTAGAACTCAATTAGAGCTACAATCAAAGTTTAAAACCAAACAAACGGAACAAGAATCGAAGTTTTGAGCACCAAGATATGGCAGCTCAAAGTTGCTGAAAATGAGACCGTTGGCCTATTTTCCAGATTTAAATCACTGACTTTGGGACGTTGGTTGAACATTGAAACGGACTTGGAACGGCACCAAATTTAGCAGTATTACACTACCATATAGGGGCTATTCCTTTGCAAATTTTCACACAAAATCTAGCACGAAGAGTCAATTAACAAAACTGTTGAAGTTTTCAAGAATTTCCAAGGCAATCTGCCTCGTACCTTTGTTTTCCTTTTCTCAAACATTTGGCCACTAAAAACCTCTCAAATATGGTTCATTTGCGTAGATAATGTCTAAGAAACATCCAAGCTGCATTTTTTAGGTGATTTATACCAAGAATTTCGAATGACAAGTCCCAAGTCAAGATTGGCTAATCGGCTAAGAGAAAAGGAAAAGTTTTCCAGATTCGAAGAGCAATTTCGGGGCATCATTTGCATATCAAAATGGTCTTAGAATATCACCAAATTTTGCACAGTTAAACCTCCATATGAGGACCACTCCTCTATCAATTTTCATTTGAAAATTCACACGGGAAGGTAGTTAACTAAACCATCAAAGTTCAAGAAATTTCCCCAAGGTAAAACTGTCTTTTAGCTCTTCTTTCCTTTTTAAATATTTTGTCCAAAGCAACCAACCCAAATCTGGTTTATTTGTAAAACAAAGTCCAAGGAACATCTAATATAAAGTTTGGTAGATGTTGGACATCAAAGTTTCCAAAACAACAAGTCCCAAATCAAGCTAGGCCATTCAACTAGTCAAAAGAGGATTTTTACTCGCTGCATCAGTTTCGAAATATGGCCACAACTCACTCAATTAAACTTGGAATTGAGCGTGGTTGATGGCGTTGGAAAGCTCTCTCATAAAGCTGAATTTTCTCAGAATAAACCATTTTCAAATTCTATCCACAAACAGCTCGTTTTTGAGCATCAAGAAGCAATTTCTGTCCTGTCTCCTGGAGAGCAACGAAACAGGGCAGTGATTTTCAAACGAATGGTGTGGCTCACTCAAGTGGAAACAGAATGTGCATTTAGTACCAATGGAAATCTGGGAATGTCTAGTTTCTAGTGCCGCAAACGGCACTTAATTTCGACATCGGAGGAAAGAGTTATGGCCGATACAAAATGACTGCCTGGGCAATACGGGATTCATTTTCCAGTTTTGCTAACTTTGGAAATCAACTCATTTGACCAACCAAATCATGTTATTTTTCAATGAAATTTTGTACACACTCATACTAACATGTAAACAATATAATCAAGTCATTAGAGCTTCAAAGGTTTGCACAAAAATGGTCGGACAAGGCAGGGGTAAAATGGTCACTTTTGCTCCAAGCACCTCCTATGATTTTCTACCAACAATACAACATTAATCCACTAATTTAAGCACTAAACCACCATTAATTTCATCATCAAGCATGATATCAGTCCCCAAGACAAAGTTGGGAGTTCATAGAGCCCACCCATTTCATTTTACACCATAAACAAAGCTACCTACATGATTATATAACCTTATATGTGCAATATATCTTACAAAAACTAAGATCTATAGGTTGGATGATTTGCTACCTTCTTGGATGACTAGATCAGAAATTTTTGGTCACTTTGAGCCTCAAGAAAACCGTGGAAATGAAGCTCCTCTCCTTGCCTAGATGAATCTCCAAGTTGTTGTGAGTTTGTGGTAGAAATTTCAAGTGATTTGGTGCAAGTTTGAGAGGTGAATGAAGAAGGAATTTTGGTCTCCTTCTCTTGGTGTTGCACGGCTGGTTTGAGAAGGAAAAGAGTCAGAAATTGAGGTAAGTATGTGGAGAGTTTTAATCTAGTGTGATGCACCCATGTGAAACTAAAATGTGTGGCTCTCATTGATTCAAAGGTCAACTCTTTTTCCCGCGCGTTTCGTGTTCGATTCCTCTCAAATTTGTTTCACTAGTGCACTAAACCTCTAATGCACTTATATTCATATAAATATTATTCACTCTCAATCGTCCCAAAATAAGGGTCTAAAGTTCCTAAATTAAATCGCGCGCGTAAAAACGCGTACTTCCAATTTATGCACGATAAGACGAAATTTCTAAGAAATTCTTATAACGACAATACTAATAACTATCACTTGAGTATTTAAGCATTAAAATACCTAATTTAGGTCCATTGTACATATCTCCAATATTCCAAACTTATTGTACTCTCAATCGGTCAAGATTTCCAAAGACGTGTTCACTATTTTCACTAAACGAGCTTCCGAAAATTAATTTTTGAAACAAGTCATTTTAAAAACATAATGAAACTATATTTCCATGTAATTAGGTCTCAAGAGCTTAGAAAATAATATTCGGGGTAAAAGACCAAATAAATAATTAAATAAACTAGAAATAGGAGATTAAATAAGTAAATTTTGCGAGTTCTCACAACCAATCCAGTAGAATACAACTTATCACCAAATTCCGTCCACCAAACATACCCCTTACCGGGCCCGAACACCTCAACAGTAGCAGTGGGTGATAATACTCGAGTATACCAGAAATTCAGGGTATAGCTTAGCCCCAAGTCAAAGATTTTATCCCTAGTGGTGCTGGACAACACAACAAACTAGCACAATGGCTATACTTCACCAGGGAGTCTCAGTTCAGGATTTTGTCCCTGGCGGTGCTGGACAACACAACAGGCGAGCACAACGGCTATACCTCGCCAGAGAACCTTGGTTCATGATTTTATTCCTGGCGGTGCTGAACAACACAACAGACTAGCACAACAGTTATACCTCGCCAGAGAACCTCCCAACGACATCAGATCAGACGTAGATAACGGATTCAAATTTACACAGTAATCAATCACACAGGCAAGAGAACGAGTGTGATAAAGTACACTCTCGTCTCATTCAGAATAAACAAAGTTCATAGTCATTCCAGTCACAGATTTCAAGTACAAATAAACCAAGTTAAGCAACAAAGGAGAAAGTGGTACACTCACCAGTTCAAATAAGGAAAACTTCAAAAGTTTCCTCCCAAAGGATGCCTTTGCTCACCGGCACGTCCTAGAACAACCAAGGGAAAACAATTGAGACTCGACTCCAAAACCTAATGAATGGAATTCGCAGGCGAGACTCAGTTATGAGTCATATACCTATCCAAATGAACCATTAATGCAAAGCAAAGATGTGGTTTCGGAGTAAAAAGGTAACGGTTGATCCTAAAGACATGAACAAGCCTAAAACCTTTCGCTCAAGTCGTGAGTACATCCAACTAGTTCTCGAGTGAAATTTTGGGCAGCACGCCTTTTGTATTTACCTATTTTTCAGCCATTTATGGCTTTATTATTTTTCTCAATTCAGTTCCAATATCACACACAAATAATCTTACCACAATAGCCTTTCACTAGGCTCAAAATCATCCAATTACAACACAAGTCTAATAATATAACCGGAAATCAGTTTTGAAAACAAAAATGCTAAACGGCAGATTTGACATCTTATAGTATTTTGGTCACCACTGGAGCTACATTTATCAGATTGGGGTACACTTTATGTTGTTTTGAAGCTAAGACAGAGAACTACAAGTCATATGAAGACATTGACAGTCATTTCATTCATTATCAAGGTCAAAAGGTGCAATCTCAGAGAAAACAGAAAACTGTCCGCAAAACAGTACATTTGGCAGTCAAGGTTATTTTTATCATTTCACATGCTACAGTACTTAGATTGAGTTGAACTTTTGTAGGAAGCTATTTAACACCATTTCCTACAACTTTCATGTTTTGACCTAAGCCTGATTCAACCTCTAACATGGACGAATTAAGTAGGTCAGAAGCAGGGCAGTTTGCTTTCTAAAACTGGAAATCAACCACACAAGCTGGAATTTTTGTAAGCAACCAAAATCAACATATAAAAGCTTCAATTTTACACATAACAAGGCTATCATTCCATGGCCAATCATAAAGCATCATATGAGGGCAGAAAATTCACTACTAAAACTGAAAATTTTCATATCACCACCTCAACTCATGGAATATGGCATAAAACTACCAAAATCTCAACCATAAACTACTAGTTTGCATATATTTGAAGTATAGGAGAGTTTATTGCCATAAATACCTTGAACCTTATGCAAAGAGGCTACCAACACCTCTACCATCCCAAATCACTCCACAAAAACCCTTAAACCTTAGAGATACACTTTTATGGAGTATTTTTCAAAAGATTTGGTTAGAACTCAAGATTGAAGCTTGAAATTTAGGTGGAAGATGAAGCTATCTTTCTCTCTTTCTCTCCTCTTCATGGCCGGCCAACAAGGTAAAGAAAACAAGAGAATTTTGGTCAAATTTTAGTTTTAGTAAATATAGGAAAGACTTGGTCAAGTTCAACATCCAATGGTTTTGCGACACCCGACTTGTAAGTGTTGGGATTTGGAATACATGAACTGCCTGAGACCGACTAGGCTGAGCTCACTTGAGACTTGAACCTATTTAGGCGAGTGTGCTCTTACGTACACTCAATGGACCTGACTTGACTGAATATATGGTATTCCAAACTTGACATGAACTAGTTTATATGTGACAGCCCCACCTCATGCTTGCGGATTTGCATGTTTATATGTGTGGTTGTAGACCGGCTACCACTCTTCCGTAGCGGTTGAACTGAGACTCTCTGGTGGGGCATTGCCTATTGTGTTGTCCAGCACCGCCAGTCTTCTGGCGAGGCATGCCTGTTGTGTTGTCCAGCACCGCCATGTTGTGTTGTCCAGCACCGCCAGGGACAACTACCTGAACTACACCGCCAGGGGTAAAATTTCTGACTTGAGGCTAAGCCATGTCCTGAATTTTCCGAATATCTAGGACTTTAAATCCAACTCCGGGCTAGTTGGTTGAATCGAGCCCTTTTGCATGTTTTATTTGGGTTACTCGTTTAGCTATTTAGTGGATCATGATTATTTGATAAGTGGGATTAGAGTGATTTTGAGTACTTGACTGACTTTCGAGGACTATTTGGACATGATTAGTACAAGTTGGAATGTCGAGAACGACATTCTTTCAAGGGGGAGAGATTGTGATGCCCCGAAAGAAGAGAAAAAAAAATCTGGTGGGCAGTGGTTTCAGTGAATCCGATCGTATATCCGGCTAGTTCTTGGCCGGATACTTAGCCGGATTGGCAGGGGATTTAGAAAAATCTTGATTTCACTACTGCCACGAATCCGGCCAGCAATCCGGCTGGAAATCCGGCCATATCTTGGCCGGATTGTGACGTGGCACTTTGGCAGCCAAGTTTGACCGGCTAATTTTCCTACGTTCTTATCTTGCTTCTTGGGTGAAATATCTTCATTTCTTCTCCTTGCTTGGCCGAGCTTCATGAGGGAGAAAAGAGAGAAAGAGAGCTTCATCTTGCACCATCCTTTCTTGTCCAAATCTTGAGTTTCAACCGTTAGTTTTGGAAATTACTCCATACAAGTGCTCACCAAGGAAGTTGGAAGGAGGTGGTGGAGTAATTTTGGAAGGGCAAGCTCTAAGCTATTATTTTCTTGAGGTTTCAAGGTAATCTTTGCTAGAAATACTTTTCTACTAGTAATATGCTAGATATTTGTGATTTTCAGTTGCAAAATATGTGATTTATATGACGGTCTCATCTCCCCTTAGGGCGTACCCCAGGGTTCGGCGGGTCGCCTGCCCAACTCTCGCTAGGATTCACTCACTCATAACTCAAGAAAAATAATGTACATCTATAGGAAATAAATAACACATCCACTTCAACTTAATATATACATTGATGCTCAAATCCAGATACAAAACTTCTATACACCAAAATACTTTAAAGTGTTTACAATTCGAGTACAATGAACCCTAGTCGAGTGCTAGCGCGAGTACCATTTCAGAACTTCAAAACTAGACTACTTTGTACCAGTCTCATACCTCGCTCGTACCCCCTGTAAGGAAAACAAATGGCGTGGAATGAGCTAAAAATCCAGTGAGATTCCAAATAGCAAGTTGACCATTATTTAAAAGTGCAAGTATCACGTAGCAAAGTAATGAGTGTGAAAAGTTCATAAAAGTGAGTAATAACACTTTAAGTAGTAAATCTCCAAATGAGCGAGTGTAAAGTTTTTCAATAGAAACAATAATCCGATAAGTAATAATCATGTCAGAGTATAAGGATACGGATGGCTCTCTAAAGCCAAATTTTCATTGCATCACCAGAGCTTGATCAAGTAATAGTTGACACTCCGTCAACTTTCAAGTAAGTAATCAATCCAGTAAAGCACCATTTAAACTACTCTCCGTCCGCCATCCAAACCCCCTACTGGGCCCAAAATCCTCAATAAACACTGTGGTAATATTCGAGTATACCGATTAGTCGAGGAGATAACATTCCAATCGAAAATACTAGATACCCATGGTTCGTTATCTAATCGACTAAACCCTTGCCGGCTCGACTCGATTAACTAGCCAATGGGGTTTGAGTCCCCAAAAAGTCGATGAGATAACACTCCAATCGACTGAATCAAGATAAAAGTATGGAGACGGGAAGGAGAGACACCTCCCACTCGGATTAAGTGTGGTAAATGCAGCCGCTCAGCACTTATAAGTCAAGTACAAGTATATCAAGTCAATTGCAACAATAAACCAGTATATATCATGTTAGGGCAAGTGCGATAAAATACACTGTTATCTGATCAAATAAATTACATATCATTAAATCACATTGATCAAGTATTGAAAACAAGTGTCCAATTCAATCAGGTATTTGGAAACACTCACCAAAAGTCTAGTGCCTCTCAAAGTCACGTTCAGGTCCAACTCCTTGGGTGGAATCCAAATCTACGATAAAATATCATTTGCGAATATAAAACTCTCTAGAGTGCGAAACATAGGAGTTTCGCTTCAAGAAAATCAAGTAAATGCAACTTGTTTAAGTAGTATTCAAGATACTTATCAAATTCCGAACAATTCATGCTCGCTCTTAAAACTTTGAAACTTTGAAGTAATTATACTTGAAATACCATTTGAGTCGAAGAAATGGAGAAAATGTATTTCTATTAGTCGTAAATTTCATTTTTTCAAGGGTACAAGTTTCGGCCGAATTCTAACTTATATATCTCAATAAAAGAAGATGCAAATACCCTAGATGGTTCAAATGGTATTCGTCCTCAAATTCTTACCTAGTCCTCGAGTGCAAATTTGGGCAGCACACCCTTTATATTTAGCTATTTTTCAGCCATTTATGGATTCATTCCTGTCCTCAATCAGTCCCAAAGTCACCCACAGATAATCTCATCACAATAGCCGTTCAATAGGCTTAATTTCATACAATTACAGACCAAGCTAGAAAAGTGACCTGAAATAAGGTTTAAGACATAGAACAAAAAGACAGGTTCGACGTCTCTTAGCGTATCAGACACAACCGAAGCTACGCTTATCGGATTGGGGTAAAATTTATACCGTTTCGAAACTAAGCCAAAGGGCTACAACTTTGATGAAGACAACTCAACCCAGTTCATAGCGTCTCTGGGTCAAATTTACAAATTACAGAACCAGAATTTCACCATTAGGCTGGTTAACAGCACTGTGTTCAAATGACAATAACTTAGGCTACAAAAGTCCAATTGAGGCGTTTTCAAGTGCGTTGGAAATTTAAAACATAGCACTACAACTTTTGTGTTTTGGCCAAATACTAATTTAGTATGGATCAGGGTGAAAAAATGCGGCCAAAATGATGAAATGTCAAAACTGTCCACAGAGCTCTACCTATGGTAGTCAAGGGTATTTTGTCTTTTCATGTACTACAGTACTCGTATTGAGCTGAAATTTTACAAGCAGATATAAAACATCATTTCCTACAACTTTCATGTTTTGAGCTAAGGCTAATTCGGTCTCCACCATGGCCGAATGGAACAGGTCAGAACAGGGCAATCTAAAAACTCAAACGTGGAATTTAGTGAATTCAAAGTATAAATTTCACATTTCTAGCTTGAACCACTACTACAACTTTCTATACAAGATTATATACACCATATACCATCTAAACAACAAGAAATATAAGTGAACAATTCAAAACCCTAACTCACAAATCCACAACTACAATCATCAAAATCACTTAAGTAGGTATCACAAGCCAAGAATACAAGTTGCTACATAACTTAAACAAGCTTAGGGGGGAAAAGCAGCCATAATACCTCAAAACCCCCAAAATAAGTTGTGATACAAGAACTTTCTTCCTCCCAAAAGTTCCACCAAGCTCACCTCCAAGCTTTCCCAAAGATTGATCGAAGTAGAATCACGTTTCATGTTAATTTTCTCAAGAATCAAGCAAAGTTGTTATGGTGGAAATGGAGTTTTCTCTCCTCTCTTTTCCCTCTCCAAACTCACGGCCAAATGTAGGAAAAAGTGCAGGAATTTTGGTCCAAAACAAAGTTAAGAAGATAGGAAATTTGTTGGTCAAACTTGGTTGGCCAACACTTGTCAAGCCACCATTGGTCCTCTTGTTTTTTTTTTCTTTCTTCCTTTTATTTTGGTAAAAAATGGTGGCTGTTTTATAGGATATTTTAGGGGTGATTAGCTGAAATAAAATCAAGGTGATTAAGGTAATAAAGTAGTGTTTAAGTGGTGTACTCACTCGGTAACAAACGGTACACTTCGGTTCACACCGTTTTTCCTTAATTCGTGTATAATAGGGTTTTAACTTATAATTCACTAACTTATTATTATCACTTCTAATCACACACTTAATATCATCTAAAACTCACTCTTTAATCACTAAATTTATACATAGTCTATACCGATTAATTACACTACCAAAATACGTAAAACCTTGAATTTACGCTAACTACAAACCTAAATGAAAAACCCTTGATTCTAGGGTGAATTGCAATTCTTAAGGGGGTAAATAAGTAGTAAAGCTATTATAAGATAATGAATTTCAAATAAAAGGAAATTTTAAGACAAATATGATGGATTTTACAATTCCATAGATTAAAATTAGGTTTTCGACTAAAATATGAGAGATTTAAGAAAACCTATTAGTCACAAGTAAAACTAGGGTGTTGAGTACAAGTAGGCTTTCTAATCTTTAAAACAAAATAATGTCTTAAAATAAAAAATAAAATATAGAAACCGTAATATCCTAAAAGTCGGGGTATCACAGTTTATGAGGAATATTGTGGGTTGAAGTAGTGATTGAGGAATTTTCTATTGAAGTAGTTATGTTGTGAGGGTTTGCTATATGAATTATTGAGGTATTATGTGCTAGATGGCCTTGTCTAAAAGAATTTTCAACTTTTGTGCATCAATTCTAGTTTAAGGGTTTCGAATTGGGGGCTTAATTGTGATTGGTTTTGGAGCTATCAATTGGCTCAAATTGAAGGAGTATTGTGGCCTAATTAAGGGTGTTGTATGGCCTATGATTTGTATGTGTAATTGTGATTAGGGTTGTAATCGAATCGAGTCGAGCCCGAGTATCGCCATACTCGAGCTCGACTCGACATAGAGATAGGGGTGCTCGATCTCGAGTGAGTAGTATTATTGGAGCTCGAGCTTGAGCTCGAAACTTGCTCTCAGTACTCGAGCTCGACTCGCATGGGCTCGAGTCCATTCGAGCATTCGAGCCTTATCAAGCTCTATCGAGCTCGAGTTATTAAATTTCATTTTCTTGATAATTTTTGAGTGAAAAGTCATTATTGCCCTTTTAAAATTTTTATATAATTTGAAACATTTCGTAAATTCGACAATTTTTTTGGGTATAATGGTAATTTTATATATTAAATAATATATATAATTTTAATAATAATATATTAAATAATTAAAATTAATATGCTCGATAAGGCTCGTCAAGCCTCCGAGCATCTCTTCTGGATGCTCGAGCTCGACTCGATTGCCTTATCGAGCTGCTCGAGCTCGACTCGAACTCGGTTTGACCGAGTTCGAGTCAAGCTTTTGACCGAGCTGCTCGTGTTACAACCGTAATTGTGATTGAATTGAGATGTGATTGGTGATGTATTGTAGGATGAAAAATAAAGAAATTAAGGGAAAGTGCTGTCCAATCTTTGAGAGCATTTGATTGCTTTGAGTTTGAGTTAACTCTTGGTAGAAATGAAGGGCTTGGACTTGATCGAGAAAACTGTCTATGATGGATGGTTCATGAGCTGTGGTTGGTGAGTGATTCCACAACTATTTGCAAAGTTACTTTTCGAACTATTTCTTGCATTGCTTACTCAATTGCATATCATGAGAGCTTGCATGTGTATCATGAAATGATTTGGCTCCAATGAGTTCTTGGGAAGTCTGGTGCTTAAAACCAACGTCTCCACCACTGTTTATTTGGAGCACCGATGGCTCCCTATTACTGTTTGACTGTTAATTGATCTATTTGAGCGTTGGATGTTTAAGTACACTGATTTCACTGGCTCACCAGAGCAATAAACGTACATTTGATTACTGATTCATGACATCATTGAAATGAACTATTGTGAAACATAATTGATTACTGATTTTTATTGGACACTCGCTGAGCTTCTAACTCACTCCAAAATATTTTTCCTCCACAGGGATCGAGACAAAGGAAGCACTTATAGTACTTATTGGTGACTGGATGGAATGTCTCTGTACAGTTTGAATTTAGATTCATCTTGTGTAATAGTGGGGATTGTATGAATGTTTGGAATTGGAACGAATGTATGTGTACGTTCCACGCTTGGAAACTAGTATTCAATTCATTTGTGGTATGTAAGTTCGTGAAGCTATTGAAGACGTAATATTTGAGTTTTGTGTTGCAATTTATTTGAGGACTGTAGTGAGCTCCGGCGAGAGTTGGGCAGGCGGTCCGCCGAACCCTTTGATTCGCCTTAGAGGGAGGTGGGGCTGTCACAGAAATTGTGTAGGAATGATGGCCGAATCTGTCCTGTTTTTGCCGTGCCTTTATTTCAAATTTTTGATACTCAAATGACTGTGAAACTAATGTATATATGTTGAATATGGTGTGTAGAAAGTTTCGACCAAAAATCATTTGAATTGGTTGAGTAAAACTTGAAATTTCGAAATGTAAAGGAATCTGGAAATGTGTTCAGGCAGCTTGAACAGTGTTTTTTTGAAAGAACATATCTCTTTGTACAGACGTCAAAATCGAGTGCCGTTTGTGGTATTTGAAACTAGACATTTGTGGATTTCCAATGGTATAAAATTCACTTTCTAGTTCGAAATGGTGAGTCGTAGTGAGTCGGTAAAATTGCTGCAATGTTCTGCTAGCCTATCCGAGAGAAAAGTAGAAGCTGCATTTTGTGGCTCTATTTTCTCTTACTTATGAATTGATTTTGAAAATGATTTGTTCTGATGAAATGTAACCTTATAATTCTAGTTTCCAACGCCACCAACCAATCTCAATCCCAAGTTGTATTGAGTGAAATATTATTCAATTTCCAAACTGCGGCAAAGCTGGAAAACCCTTTCTTTTGCTGGCCGATTGGTTTAGTTGTTTGTGAAATGTTTTATTTTGAAATTTTGATGTCAACCAACTATCAATTGTTATGAAATGTTTCTTGGACGTTGGTTTCACAAATGAACCAAAATGGGACTGATTTCATGGTGCAAAGTGTTTGAAAAGGGAAAAGAAAGCAAGAAGACAGATTTGTCTTGGAAATTTCTCGAACTTTGGTAATTTTGTTAACTACCTTCCCGTACGAGTTTTTACATGAAATTTCATATGGGAGTTTAAATGTACCAAATGTAGTGTTATTCTAAGACCATTTCGATACCCAAATGATGTGCCAAAGTTGTTCTTCAAATCTGGAAAATTTACTGAACAATCTTCAAATTTTGGCCAACTTATCTTGACGCTCAAAACTCTGAATTTAATTCCGTTTGTTGTGTTTGAAACCTTGGCTGAAATTCTTATTGTGTTACAAATTTCAGATGCTAGTTCACTTTTTGTAAATTTTGTCGAATTTCCAAAGTTTGCCGAAAAGCAAGACCGAATCTGTCTTATAGGCTCAAATCAGCCAATTTGAGCTGAAATTTGAATGTTTTTCGTATAGAATCTTGGAAAAGTGTCTTCTAGGAAATTTTAGTACTTTGAACCAAGATTCCAACGGTACTAAGTTTTCCAATTTTGGACCTACTGAGTGCAAGATCTGATTTTTCTAAATTTGGTGCGCAAAGCTGAAATCTGCCGATTTCTTAGAAAATGAAATTTTGGGAACTTGACTTCTTATCTTGATATTGATATAGCGTTTTGAACCCAATTTCATGGGGGATACGAGTTTCCTTAGTAACTTTAAAATCCTCACTTTTGAATCTTGACTTTCGATAAAGTGAATCTCTTATAAAGACATTGACTTGAACTTTAAAGCAAGTGTGCATTCTTCTTTGTTTGATAAGAAATTTGTGAATGTGTGAGAGTGATTGTAGGTCATTTTTCTTCAGGCGATCAAGAAGGTCTCGAAGAGAATCCCGAAGCAGATCGTTAAAGACTTTCTCACTCACTTTTATTTTGACTTGGTGAGTGTCGAATGCATATTATGTGGTTAAGTAAGTGAATTGTTTTGCATCAATTACGTGAATTTGGAATTTTTGAATCGAGTGTATACTTTATCGCACTCGTTTTCTTTCAAATGAAAATTATATTCGAATTTGGCTATGTGCATTGTACTTGAAACCGTCGATTGGAGCGCTGTCTCATCGACTCATATTCGTATAGTTATAATTCGTATTCTTGATTTGTAATTGTGATTCGTATTTGGAATCGTCAAATGGAGTGCTGCTCATTGACTTATATTCATATTCGTATTCGGGGAACGCCCAAACTCATAGGCTAACCTTGCGACTCGAGCAGACATGGGCTTGGTCGGGAAGCTTGGTGAACCATGAGATATTCGTAAAGCTTGATCTATTTGAGAGATCTCGCTTGGCATACTCGAGTAGTATCGCCTTTTAAATGATGAGCGGGCCCGGAACAGGGAGTGTAATGGTGAACGGATTCGTGAAATAAAGCGGTATTCTACAGACTAAAAATACCTATGCGGATGACGGAGTGTCATCACGCGGAGGTATATGATCGAGACTCGGTAAAGCAAGTGGAACCTGCTCTTGAGAGTTCCCGTATCCTTATCAAGTGTGTTTTGTGTTATTTTGTGAATTACTTGAATGTTATAACTTTATTTCTCGTATGAGTTTATTACTACTTGAATTACGTGCTTGCATAATTTTCTTGGCCTCACGAGTATTCACTCACCCCATTAGATTTGTTTTTCTTAACAGAATCGGATGAAAAGATTTTTGGAGAAAAGCCGACTAGATTACTCTTTTGAATAGTACCTTGGTTGTAATTATTTAGTCGACTTATAATGGTTGTATTATTGGGATTTGATGTATCTTTTGAGAACTCGTGATGTAAGATTTGAACGTTTACCTAAGGAAGTGACTTTGATGCAGTTTGACTTTTATTATGGGTTGTTTACTTTTAAGTTTGAACTAGAATTGTATCGATTCCTGGCGAGAGTTGGGCAAGTGTTCCGCGGATACCTTTGGGTTCGCGCTTGGGAGAGGTGGGGGCGTCACAAACTCACTCAACCCTAATTGTCTAGCCAATGTCATAGGCATTAAGGAGACCCTAGCACCCAAATCACATAAAACCTTAGAAAATTCGATATTACCAATGGTGCAAGGGATGGAGAAGCTTCTCGGATCATTCAATTTAGGTGACAATTTATTCTGGATAATAGTATTGCACTCCTTAGCCAATGCAATTGTCTCATAGTCCTCCAACTTTCTCTTCTTTGTCATTATTTCCTTTAAAAACTTTACATAAGAAGGGATCTGCAAATTTGTATCAACAAAAGGGAATGCTAAAATGCAAGTGTTTAAAAATCATCACAAACTTTTCAAATTCTTTATCAACCCTTGATTGCTTTAATTTATTTGGAAATGGTGTCAGTGGTGGAATAGGAATAGTTTCAGAATTTGAAGGTTCACTCACAATTTCTTTTCCTTTATTTCTATCCCCTTCACTCCTTACTACCTCCTCACTCTTCTCCTCTTCTTTTTTCTCCCATTCTTTTTCCTTTTCTTTCCTAACAACTTGAGGTTCATTCAATTGCTTGCCACTACATAGGGTAATAGTCTTAACATGCTTTCTTGGATTAACCTTAGTTTTACTAGGTAGTTCCCATTGACTCCTATTATTTACAGCATTAGCTATTTGCCTAATTTGGACTCCAACATTCCTATACATGCTTGTAAGTTGATCCATCCTCCCCTCAATGCTTTCCATTCTTTGTGTGGTAGCACTAGTTAACTTATCCATTCTATCATTCGTCGCATTACTAGTCTCTCAATTGCTAATTTCCAAGAAGACTTGGTCTCCTGAGATGATTGCTTTGGCTGGAAACCAGGTGGATTTGTCGGCCTTTGTTGATTTCCTTGTTCCTTCCATCCAAAATTAGGATGGTTTCGCCACCCCGCATTGTAGGTATTAGAATATGGGTTGTTTTGGGATTGATGATTATAATTATTGAGATACTATGCCTATTCAATACTAGCACAAATAGATTCATCATGATTATCTCCACACAGAGTACAACAAGCAACAATTGTGTTCAAATTAGAAGTCAAACTTGAACCAACTTGCTTATTAAGTATTTTGACCACATTATCCATTTTAGCATTCAAGGAAGTCAAACTATCAATTTTAAACATACCTGTGGGTCTTCTTGTGTTAACTCGCTCATTGGTCCATTCCATTGGTAATTATTTGCAGTCATTTCCTCTATTAGTTGTTGAGCTTCCTTGGACAACTTACCCATCAAAGCTCCACCAACTACTGTATCTACGTGAGCCTTTGTTGGATAGATGAGTCCATTGTAGAATGTTTGGACTATGAGCCAATCGGGTAAACCATGGTAAGGGCATCTTTGTTGTAACTCTCGATAGTGCTCCCAAGCCTCATACAATGTCTCTGCTTCCTGTTGATAAGAACTAGTTATATCCATATGAAATTTAGCAGTCTTGCTAGGTGGAAAGAACTTATTGAAAAAAACTTTTGGTAAATCGCCCAAGTGGTAAAGGTATTAGAAGAATGTGATTGTAACCAAACCTTGGCCTTGTCTTTTAATGAGAATGGGAAAAATCTGAGGCAAATTGCATCATCACTAACACCATTATGCTTAATTGTATTGTAAATTTCTAAAAATGTAGACAAATAAGAATTCAAGTCTTCAGTTGCATTACTTCTAAATTGAGATTGTTGCACCATTTGTATAAGAGATGGTTTAATCTCAAAATATTAGCATTTATCATAAGTCTCACTATGCTCATTCGTAATCCATCACCTCTGAGTAATACGAAGTCCCGCAATGCTATTCTATTGGCCTTCTCCACCATAGGTCCGATTTGTAAAAGTTCAATTGTTATTTCTCCTTCACCTTGAGTCTCCACAATCTCAGGTAGTGCTTGCCTTCATTGCCTTCTTAGAGTCCTTTCACTTTCAAGATCCAATGGAATAGTGATTGTTAGAGTTCTCTAGGTATACCACAAGAAACCACAATCAAAAGATTTACCATATAACATAATGTTATATGGTATTTAGAGTTCTCTAAATACTAAATTACTTTAAATTACTCTATCTACTAAGGCTAAATATATTCACAATATAACATAATGTTTAAACTAATAAAGATTGTTTTAGCCCTAATATTGCCATGGTTCCCTGGCAATGGTACCAAAAACTTGACGAGATTTATAACTGCACTCTAAATTTAAACCTAATTTCCTCGTTAACTGCAAGTGTACGTGTCATGCATTGTAGTATTAAAAAAAATAGAGTCGAATTCCACAAGAACCACTTTTGAATTACTAAGGCTTAATCACACTCTCTATTAGCTAAACTACTCAATAATCAATCAAAATTAAGCAATAATAATGATAAGACAATTCAAAAGTTAACAAACAAATTTGGAGTAACTTAGACAACAAAAGTGTCCAAGGGAATAGAATCCACTAATCACGCTCAATCATGGAAGAAATAAATAACTAATGCTACTTTTCTTGTCTTACTAGGGATGTATTTCACTAAGACAATCAGAACTCACTTTCACCAATGAATCGGAATTTGCTAATACTTATGTTTTCCTACTATCATGGTGAAATCTCAAGTATCAACTAGATCAAACACAAGAAATGTCATACACATCCACCTAGGTGCATCACTACTTTTGTGTGCCTACTCCTTAAGTTCCACTTATTCATTTTCCATCATTGTTAACTATTTTCATAAATTATTGACAACTAAAATGGCTTGCAAATGGTGATCAATCATTCACAAGTGTTAGAGCATGAACAAGTGAACTAGCAAGTACAAGATACAGCAATAATCAACCAGATCTAGCCATAATCAAAGCATAAATAACTTCATCTACCCCTAGAACAAGAAGATCTAATTACACATAATATATTTCACATCATCTTTCAAGCAAATAAAGAGAAAATGGAGGAACAGAAGCTTATTCAAATGAAGAAACAAGATCTCCCAACTTCATCAACTTCATAGCCATCCAAATATTTGATTATGTCAAGTGTTCTTCAAGTTTCTCCAAGGAAATAAGAAAACTAGACTAAAAACTAAAACTAGAGAAAAATCCTATTTTTTTGTAACTCCCTTTCTTGCTTTACCTATTCTCCTTGTTTCCTTTACCTTTTCTTCCCAAAAAGTCCTCAATTGGAATCTCCAATATTCCGTCTTCAAGTGCACAAGATGCTTTGGCAGCTTTCCAACCGAAATTCGTTGTGTAACAAGAGTCAAAAAAACAAGTGTGAAATGTGCACAAGTTGTTCTACAAATTGCAGAGGAGAGAGATGGATCCAAGACCTCAAATCCAAGGGGTACCAAGCTAATCCGAACTCGGATCTAAGATTTCTTCAATTTTTTCACTTGTTTTGCAAGCACGATCTGAAGACTCTCTTATAGGGATCCAAGCTCGAATCCCTTGGCCTCAGATCTGTCCCTCCAGCTTCTCAAACGAGGTCTCCGATCTGAGGGTAGTGGGATGGATTCGAACTCAAATCCAACTCCCCTATTTCCAGCTTCAATTTTCTTCCTTTTTGGCATGATTTTTTCTTCTCGTTTCACTTCAGCGTTATCCTCCAAGAAGTACATTGCATTTTCTTCAATGCAAGCAAGTATTTCATGCACTAATAACCTACAACACCACACATTTATGCATTAATCCACTCATTTTGCACATTTAGTTTACTAAGCGACACTTGAAGAAATTTTCACCAAAAAAGGCTTAAAATGGCTATGAACCCCTAAAAACATGCTAAAAGCTTACATGTAACCATATGAAACATAGGTGAAATATTCACTTATCATATGAAATCATATGAAACACAAGTTTGCATGTAACCATATGAAATATACCACCCATACCTATAACTATCTCTCATCTATATTTTGTGATAAAGAAGTTAGTTATAGATTCTTTAAATTCTATGAAATTACATCGTTAAAACCAGAAAGGTGTTTTCTTACTTTCGTGAGAGTACTCCCTAGGTTCAACATGTCTATGAACTAGTGTTAAATCACAACTTTCATTGATGATACAACACCTTTAGATAATCATAACTAGTAGCCAATTAATCATGATTGAAATACAAAAAATGTTTAATTGAAATACAAAAAGTGTTTAATTGGACAAGAAATAAATCAAATAACCATGATGAGATCACATAACAATCATAGACACTTAATCCATTCCTTAGGTATACAAACTAGCAAAACATGATAGTTATGAAAACAATAACCAAATTTGTATTATAGCAAAAAATAAGAATCAATACAAGAAATAAAGTGATAGAAGAGATGTCACCCTTGTCACTTGAGTTCCAAGCTCTCTATTTTCATCCTGAGCTTCATCTATGCTAGCTAAATATAAGATGGATAAACTATACTAACTACACTATACTAATAAACTAGAGAATTCTAGTGAAAGAGTACATTTTGCATAGTTTCTCTGGGCTTCAAAGTTACAAGAAATGTTCAAAATTGGCCTTACTTATATAAGATTAAAGCTCTCAAACAACTTATTAAAGTTAATGCAAATTGCTCCATGAAATTACCAAAAGTTGATTCCTGAAATATCCAGACTTTCTTGGGCAATTGCCATTGAATTTTAATCACAAAAATGGTCCAAAAGTTGTGTGAATAAGCTTCAAGTTCCAAAGCAACTTTCATAGCTGGAATATAAATACGGGGGTGGAAAATGTGACAGCCCCACCTCCCCCTAAGGTGAACCAGAGGGTTCGGCGGACCGCCTACCCAGCTCTCGCCGGGACTCAGTCGTTCACTTCAGTCCTCAATTAAAATCGAAATAAAACACAGGAATAAATATAACGATAATCCAAAACTTAACGCAAAACTTATGTACATTAGAGTACAAACATCGAATATACAAAGGTTCTCAATTCTTCATACATCCAACCCGTGCCAAGCACTAGGGTTAGAACCATTACAAAAGAAAACCAAGAAACTAGTCTAGGCTAGTCGATCCAAAACTCCCGTCCTGGCTCGCCTTCCCTGTTAAGGAAAACAAAACTAAAGGGATGAGCTAAAAGCTCAGTGAGGTTCCGAACACATAATCAAACAATCAATCCAATACATTAAACATAGAGTATCAATAATTCAAGAAACATTTACAATGGAAAGCGATAATAACACATTCATTAAAAGGATACGGGCTCACAGGGAGCCATGCTTTCGTTCGTTCATTCGTTCTCCGGACATTTCCCCTTATTCCTCCAATTGTTTGAAAATGTATTTTTGTAAGTAAAACCCTCGTTCATTCGTTCGTTTCATTTCATTCACCCCCTCCTGGACGTTGGCCAGGCTCCACTAACCTACAAGGTAATACTCGAGTATACCAACGTTCACACCCAGGGTCACCATATCGCCCGACCGAGTCCGCTTCTGGATCGAGTCGATTGGTAACGAAGGGCAGGGTCCAGTTCAGCCAAACGGCTTACATTCATGCGCAACTAGCATTTAATCATTTAATTATTGAAAATTTCACATTTATTTAGGTCGAGTGCGATAAAGTACACACTCGCCTAGAAAACTCGTTTTAACAATCATTGAAAGCACTTAACACATTATCAATCAATAATAACAAGCCAATAAGTCAAGGAAATATAACAAACAAGGAACACTCACCTATATACGCAAAACAACGTGCAAAATATCCTTCCGGATATTATCTTTAGTCACCAATAAAACCTAAGATTAAACAAGAAAGAATAGTACAGCTCATCTAACACAAAGTATTTTGTCCTCCCTTTTACATGAATTTCATTAAGACATTTAGTCTATAATATCTACTTGAATATGAGATGATTTTGAACCATATAAACGATCCCGAAAACAGTATTTCTTAGCCTATCTAGTTGGATTCTAACTTGTCTTTGGTTCAAGTGTTTCCATTGAAAAATTTTATAACCCTTTTGAGTTGGGTTTTACGTTTCGACTATGAAACCCTAGTTATTTTTGTCCACGGGTCCAAATGTCCTCGTTTCACTTTAAAGTCTTTTATACGTTCTACTCATCAATTGTCGAGTTCTTTGATTCCGTACTACCTTTAAATGGCCATATCGCAGGCTACCAAAGTCCCTTTAAGGTGTTCTTGGAGGCGTTGAAAAGTTAAGACAAAGACCTACAACTTTCATGAAGACCACTCAGTCCAGTTCTCACCCTAACTAGGTCAAATTTACCAAAACAACTCCAGATTTTCCAGTTCGAAATTCACTGCAGAAATCAACTAGCAGTCCTGCTTTATTCACTCATATCTCAGCACACACAACTCCAATTCAGGTAATTCCAAAGTCATTTGAAATCTAAGATACAAGGCTATAATTCTTAAGAAGACATCATCAACCAATTCGGTAATATTCCTGGTCAAACTAACCACTTACAGAGGCTGATTTTCATTTTCGGACAGAAACAGGGCATCAGGGGTATTTCGGTCTTTTCACAGGTTACGTTACTCCGATTGAGCTGAAATTTTTCAGGAAACTATAAAACATCATTCTCTACAACTTTTATATTTTGTGCTAAGGCTAGTTCGGCCTCTAATAAAGTGAAATAGAACCGGGCAGAAGCAGGGCAGGTTATCATCCAAGCTGGAATTCATGCATTCAAGTGCTAATCTTCCACAAAACAACATCTAAAGCAACTAATAACCACTAATAAGCAATTAATTGAAGTAAAGAGGATGTTCTAGGCAAAATACCTTAAAATCACAAGAAAGGTAGTAGCTTGGAGCTTGTCCCTTCAAAATCACTCCACTCAATCCTTTAATCCACCTTAATAAACAACTTTGATGGAGGGTTTTGCAAAAATTCTGGTTAGAATTCAAGATTGGGCAAGAAATTGAAGAACAAATGAAATTTCTCTCTTGGTTTCTTTCCCTCAAGGTGGCCGGCCAAGGAAGCTTAAAATGGGATAGAAATTGGGTCACAATTGAAGTTTAGGAAAGTGAAATACTCTTAGTCAAAGTCCACTCACTAATCGGGTCGCGACACGTGGCGCCTCTAAGCCTTAATCTTATCTTCTTGTCTCTCCATACTAATTAATCTAGCTAACATCTAATTGTCTCTTAACACCTCGTAAAATAATATCATTTAATACAAAACTCCAACAAGTTGCCAAAATATAACGCATTTACCGCACTAGCGGGTCCCACGTCAATAATACACTTCAAATTAACGTACACTAACTCATATTAGGAAGATGATTTTAAAATTGTACTTGTAAAAATGCATAGAAAATTTAATATTTTCAAGAAAAGTATAAAATATAGTCAAAAAAATAAAATAATGCTGAGAAAATGTAAAAAATTTTGGGTCCTCACAGAAAACATATGGGTGGTCACATATTTGGTTCATGTATTGTCCTCCCTTGTAGGTTTGCACTTTCTGATGGTTCTGGAAATTGCTCTATTTTTGTACCAATTTAGATTGCAAATTTCTCGATAATGGAAGGCAAATTAGTTCTTGCACAAAATGTTAAAGTTATAGTCCTCTAAGTTAATTTTTCAATGCACTAAGAGTCATGCCATTTGGAGTTTTGAAGACTAATAAATGTCCAAAATACCCTCAACTGGTCAAAACTTTGTTTTAGACTTTGGCAGTAGAAATGCACTTTTATATTTTAGCTTTTTGATTATAAAAACCCATGAATTGGATTTCGATATCTTCATAGGAAATGTAGATATATGTCTTATCTTCAAAATAGTTCAAGAATCATTTTAATCCAATATTTGTAACTTAGTTATTTCCAAAACACTAGAAGATGTTAGAACTATCAATTTTTTCTTCTTTGCCACTTGATTGCATTTTATACTTTGAACATTTTGCACTTCATATCAATTAAAGGCAACTTCAAATCATCAAGAATCATATAAATATCTTCTCACTTCACTTTATTTGATAATTAAATCATTAAAACTCAGAAAAACATAAAATTTTCACTACTTTAATGCATAGAAATGCAATTTTCTCACTTAAGCCAAAAAATGGAAAATTCACTAGAAACTTTATTTAGCTTATTAAAATGAGTAAAACATACCAAAAATTATATAATAAAGCACACTGAATATACGTAAGATAAACACTTATGATCAATGAATTGTCTAGTACTTTTTGTTGATTCATAAGATGCTGGAAACTGGGATGTGCGCTATTATTGGAGAAACATCCAAATACCAAGTAGGTAACTGGCTAGGTACAATGCAATAAATTTGAGTTGTGTTATTCATGGTACTAAATATGTATAAGACGTTTAACATACTGTGCTTTTTTATATCTATTCTAGGCAAATTAAATGGATTGCTGCTTAGACATATAATGAGCACCCAACAAATTGTTATCAAGCTAATTTTGAAGTTTGACAGAGGAATTGAATGAAATTAACAATTGCTAGCAAGTATAGAAGCTTGAATATGGAGGAAAAATTTATTCCAATGTTAGAATGTTTTAAAGATCCATCGAGTTCCTCAACATGCGACAATAATGTAAGCCCTTTTAGAATAAACAACCAAATAGTTTCAAGCCTTGCTCAGTTGACAGGTGCAGCTCCTGTGCTTTTGGCTATCTTTGCTCTTATTTGCAAGTATGATGGGATGATTAATGCACAACTGCTATTAGTGAATCTTTTTACAAGACATACAGAAACTACATAAAAGATTGTACAGAAAGGAGAAAAGAACAAACTAACACTGTGAAACCCCTACATATGTGAGATCTATCACCCTAATAAAGAGTACATGCATGGAAACTCTTTTTTTCACATTACAAGACGTAAGAGTTTCAATGACAACAAGGGTTGTAACTAAAGGACAGAAAGTTCTCACTATTTGTTTTAAATAATAAAAAAAATAAAAAAGCTACCACTGCCTTGACATTGTAGATCCATCACTAATTCCCTTAGTGACAAAATTTTGGGAATGGCAACTTGAGTTGTCACAAAATCTGCATATCATATTCATTAAATAAGAAAAAGTTGTCACAAAAAACCTTTATAGTGACAACTTTTAAGTGTCGAAAATAGTGATAACAGCTCACTTGTCACTTATATAGTAACTTATTTAATGACATCCAAGCTATTCTTGACCATTTTAAAGGATCACTTTCATCCAATATTTCAACGTGAAATTGACGAAGGCAATACTAGTCCAATCATACAATCCAATTTCAAGTTTATTAACTACTATAAGAACACTGCACCAATTCAATACAAGATGAATGTTTCTAGAAGTAACTTCAACAACTATAAATTCTGGTTGAGTGCTCAAATTTTGGTAGCTAAGTGTTGAGAAATCAAACAGATTTTCAAGTTACAAAATCCATTGAACTAAAATAACTTCTGCATGAATCTTTATAGGAAGCTTGACAAGGATTTGATCTCATGCTTAGTGAATGATCTGAAACATAAGAACCCGAGCATAAAAAAAAGAAACATGAGCATGCAAAAATTGGTGAAAATAAGAAATATAAGCACCTGATCAGCAGTGAAAAATGGAAAATAAGCACCTAATCATGACTGGGTTTACAAAGTTTGAAATGCAATATCCATATTAGTTTCTGAGCTAGCACCCATAAGGATATACTAAGTAACTCATATGACGTGTACTCATTTTCTTTTTTCTAACTTATACGAAGGCCATTGAGTGTTAATATTCTTGTAGGAAATTATGCATCCAAGAATGCATGAAATATGCATAAAAGTATCACTGGAAGTGCCAGTGATGGAGCTATACAACATAATGTAATGTTTAGTTTTCAATTGAAACAAAAGAACCAAACGTTATGTTATTCATATGTGGAATTCAGGGATAAAGATTAATCATCTAACTTCAATCTATATTGATGAGAGAGGGAAGGGGAGGGGATCCCAGGAAGAAAGGGAGGAGAGGGGAGAAGGAAAAGATAGAGGGAGGAGAGAGAAAGAGGGAGAGTGATAAGTGTTTGTTATATATGTTTATTAGTAGCATTATGAATTTATTTTTGGTATAAATTAGGATTTTTATGGTGTAACTTACTCTTTTAAGTTTCTAAATTTTGTGAGTTTCACTTGAGCAGTGTATTGTGCAATTTTGGTTATATTTGTTGGATTTGAGCAGAATTATCAATATCAATGTTGGATCGAGATGGATTCATTTGAACTCATTTAATGCATGGTTAAACGATGATTTGGAAAGTAAAAAAGCATCAAATGTGGACATGATTTGGAAGTATTATTGGTGCAATGCATGAACAAGACCATGGTTACCTTGGTTTTGATCTTACTATTGAATTGTAGCAGAAAAGAAACAAGGAAACTCAACTGAAGAGAAAACGAGACCTCCGAATATGCAGGCTTAGGTCACGTATTCATAGGTCGCGTATTCTCCCTTGTTGTTCTACAACTTGCCCTGCATTCACACCTCTTTCCAACTCAATTCTAGCACAGAATTTCGACTACTCATACTCAAGAATCCTTAAGGGAGTGCAAAGGAAACTTTATGTCATTTCATTTGGCACTTTTTGACTCTCTTAACACTATATATGTAAGAATCATAAGGAGAGAGTTAGGCAGAAGAGAGAGGAAGAAAACACCACAAAATGTAGTTTCTTAACTCTTTAGTTTAGGTAGTGTAGGATAGTTTAGTTTTAACTAGTTTATCCTTTCTTGTATAGTAGCTAGATGAAGATGAAGTTGGAGGATGAAGAAGGCAAGGAGAGAGCTCATGTGACAAGGGTTACTCTACCTTCCCAACTCTTTATCTTTTGTAATTGATTATTAAATTTAGTTAATATGCAAGTTTTGAATTTTATGTTTATTATGTCTTTCTAAAGTTTATAACTTAGGTTTTGGTTGAACTTTCTATGATTGTATTGTGTTGATTACTTGGCTATTTGATGCTATTATTTTTCAGCAAATTATTTAGCACTTTTGCTCTTCAAATCATGATTGACTTGGTACCATTAATTATAATTATCTAAAGGTGTTGTCTCTTCAATGAAAATTGAGATTTAACTCTAGTTCAAGAAGTGCTAAACCTAATGAGTACACTCACAAGAATAGAGGTGCACCTTTGTGGTTTTAATGATTCATTTCATGTAATTTCATAGGGTTAATTAACTTGTAGCTAATTTCATAACCACGAGGATAGGTATGGATTAGTTATAAGTATAGTTGATTCAATACAAGAGTAAATTTCACATGCATGAGGAAATAAAGTTGCACTTGCATGAGTAGTTAGGGATAACATAGACTAAGGACCTTTCATTTGCTATTTTCTTGCATAGTTTAACTTAGTTTTATTTCCTTTAATTTGTTGATTGTCTAAATAATAGAGGAGTTTTAGTAGTGCTGGTAATTGTCCATTCTTCTCAGCAAGTTCGACTCTTAATACCCTATACTCAATCTTAACCAACGTTGATAATTGAGCCTAATTGTTATATTTGAACTCATTTAGTGCATGATTCAATGATGATTTGGAAAGTAAAAGAGCATCAACTATGGACATGATTTGCAAGTATTATTGGTGCAATGTATGAACAAGAACATGGTTACCTTGGTTGTGATCTTAGTATTGAATTGAAGCAGAAAAGAAACAAGAAAACATGACTGAAGAGAAAACGCGACCTCCGAATATACGGGCTCGGGTAGTGTATTCATAGGTCGCGTATTCTCCCCTATTTTTCTGCAACTTGTTCTGCTTTCACACTTCTTTCCAACTCAATTTCAGCACATAATTTTGACTGCACATGCTCAAGAATCTTTAGGAAAGTGCAAAGGAAGATTTATATCATTTCATTTGGCACTTTTTAACTCTCTTAACACTATATATGTAAGAATCATAAGAATAGTGCTGGCTAGATCATGATGAAGTTAGAGATGAAGAAGGAGGGGTTGAAACCCATGTGACAAGGGTTATCTCTCTTCCAACTCTTTATCTTTTGTATTGGATTCTTAAGTATTGTTAATATGCAAGTTTTGAATTTTATGTTCATTATGTTTTTCTAAAGTTTGTGCCTTAGGTTTTGGTTGAACTTTCTATGATTGTTTTGTGTTTATTATTTGGCTAGTTGATGCTATTATTTTGAACAAGTTATTTAGAACTTTTGCTTCTTTAAATTATGATTAACATGATAACATTAATTGTGATTATCTAAATGTATTTTTTCTTCAATGAAAGTTTGGATTTAACACTAGTTCAAAAGTGCTAAACCTATGGAGTACACTCATGAGAGTAGATGTGCACTTTTGTGGCTTTAGTGATTCATTTCATGTAATTTCATAGAGATATTGAACTTATAACTAATTTCATAACCACGAGAGTAGGTATAGATTAGTTATAAGTATAGTTGATTCACTACAAGAGTAGGTTTCACATGTATAAGAAAATTATGCCATAACTAGCCAAAATAGATGTACTCCATGATCCAAAAATAGCACTTGCATGAGTAGTTATAGATATCATAGCTTAAGGAGCTTTAATTTGCTATTTTCTTGCACATTTTAGCTTAGTCTTATTTCCTTCAATTTGTTGATCACCTAAATTATAGAGTAGCTTTTGTAATGCAGGTAATTGTCCATTCTTTCTTGTGGGTATATTCAATCTAGACCTGTATACTTGTAAAAACTTGCATGTGGGGTATCTAGAATTTTATAAATGTAAAATTTGATGGTGGAATGAGCTTCATTGTTATATGCATGTCCCGTGCTTATCAAGTTTTTGGTGCCGTTATCAGGGAAGACTTATGGCAATGTTGACGTGAAAAATAACTTTATTAGTTTGGACACTTTACTAGTTTTGCTGTGTTTGTTGTGTCTTATGTGTTGAGTTTTTGTTTGTGCATTTTTGTATGTGTCAATTCACCTATTCTTCTTGACTAAACTTGTTTTTGAATTACTTTGAAAGCGTATTTAGGGACTCAAGGAGGTATGTCATTTGAAGATGGCATTTGAATATGGGTTTGAAGGTATCTCATTTGAAGATAGCTTAAGGAGTTTAAAGGATAAACTTGATTATATAATGTTAAAAGTTCAATTGGACACCATTATGCAAAAGAGGAATGTTAATGCTTTTAATTCTAATCATATAATTTATGACTTGTGTAGAGGTTATCATGTTACTTATATATGTAGGCAAGCATCAAATGTGAACTATTATGATGAATTTTGGCATTACACTCCTTATTTTGATCAATATGGTCCTAATTGGGATAACTCTTATACTTATGATTGGAATAATCAATATAATTATAGTGATTCTTCATGTTTTCATGATCACCAATTTGAATTTGTCCAATACGAATCTAAGTCATCTTAAGAATTAGTAATAGAAAGGTTAGCTAATACATCTTTATCTTGAAAATTAGAAAGTGAAACATTAGCTGATGATTCTAACCATTTTGGGAGTTAGTCATAGAAAAATTTTCTAATCAATTTGATTTAGATATAAAAAAAACTAGCTAATGTAACCTCCAACCGTTTTGGTAGAATACAAGATCAATTACATGTTTTTGAGAAGTTATTTGTTCTAATGATATGTAAAGTGACCCTAGCATGAATGGTGGGAGTGTTGTATGTAAAAATGGATTGCATTTTGATGAAAATGATACATCTAATGTGTGTTTCGATGAGAAAGAGTTCATTTCACAAGATGAGATCCTTGGAACTAATCATAAATCTCAAGAGATGAACATCAATGATTTATATTTAACCTCTCTTGAGCAGTGCTTTAAAGTTGTAGGTTCTAAAGATGTTATCTCTCATGAAGGTCATGTGGACATTCTTTTGGTAAGTTCTCAAGTGACACGCATTCAAGGTAATATCTATAAATTATTTGAGATAAGTAAACCACTTCCATCACTGACATTATTAGAACATGTGACTTTTGTTATCAAATCATCATTTGTTGATCCACCTCATCCTTTAAGGGTGGATTAATAATTAACAAAACCTCCTTAAAAAATGAGGTTATATAGTTGAGCCCACGACTATAAACAGAAGTTTTCATTGGGAGGCAACCCAATGTTTGGTAATTTATGTTAACTTGGTGTGGTTTTATATTTAAATTATTTGTTTAAGTTGTTTTATTGTTTTTCTTTTGTAGGTATTAGAAATGGAAGCAAAACTGACCATTTGAGGAGAAAATGGTGAACTTTGATCAAAGAACTCAATCCCTCGATTTGAGTAATTATTGTTTTTGATTGTTAAAGAGGAATAAAATGCATGTTTTAATCATTTTACATGTGCATGTATTGATTATTTAGACAAAAGAATGGTCTAGAATGCATTTTGAGCAAATTGAGATAAAAATTGTCATTTTTGAAAAGTTAAAAATTTCTGCAGAAAAATTGTAGAACTAAAAATGTTACCCTACAAAACGTGGCATAAAGTCACATTTTTAGCAGGTTGCATTTTGCTTTCTACAAAAATAAAGTAGAAAACGTGAGCACAAAAAAGTGATCTCAAGCTCATGTTTTTGAATGTCGCATTTTGCCTTCTGTGATTTTAAAGCAGAATACATGAGTTCAAGCCCACGTTTTTAGCTAATGTTTTCAATTCTTGTTTAAAGGCACAAAACGTGCATTCTATTTCCTTTCTTCTTCTTCTTTTCCTCAACTCATGTTTTACACACATTCGCACACTTCACAAAATCTCACTTTTACTCCATTTTCTTACAAGAAATCATCAACCCAACATTATTGAACTTTCGTAGAGCCTTTTTAACCTATTAAAATTCAAGGAAAGCACTTCAAAATTCGTTTTTAAAAAGGATTGAGACTATGGTTTTTTCACTCTTATCCAAACAATTGGGGGTCAATTTGAGAGTGTTTCATAGGGCTTTTTGCATAATTTTCATCTCCAAACATCCTTCTACGTGCTTGAGATAAGTTTCTTCATCAAATCTTTGTATTTTAGAAGTTGGTATTTTTCAAGTTCCTGAATTTTCTTACATCTTCTAAATTTGAATTTTTAAGGGTAAAATACACAAAACTCCCTTGTGGTTTGACATTTGGACATAATACTCCCTCATTATTTGAAAACACCCATATAGCCCCCTCATACTTTAGACTAAAGTGAAATTTGACCGGTAACATGTATGCTACCTGCAAGTGATGTATTATTATTTTTTATTTTTTTATTTATTGTCATTTTTTCTTTCAATTTTGGTGCTTTGACTTAACTATCATAGGTATTTTTACAAATTTTATAATTATTGATGCACTTTTAAAATTTTCTAAAAATTATTCATACTCTCTCACTATTTTCCTCTACCATCTCTCTCTATTACCGCCAGTCGCCACCACCGCCTGCGGCTTTGTCTCCAAAGATTCTTCCAAAACAATGACCCCAAAATCTAAATTCACCCAAAAATCCAAGAAAAAATTTCATGAATTTCATAAGCTCCCATCATAAAATTCTTGAAAAAGTAGACAAATCAGATGAGTGAAAATGGCAAGTTTCAGAAATGAAAAATCTCCAACTACAAGTCTTCTTTCTTCTGTCTTCGTGAAATCATAGCAAAAATTATTCATACCCTCTCCCTCTTTTCCTTCGCCATCTCTCTCTACTGCCGCTAGTCACCACCATTGCCTGCAACTTTGTCTTCAAAGATTCTTCCACAACAATAGCCCCAAAATCCAAATTCACCCAAAAATCCAAGAAAAAATTTCATGAATTTGATAAGCGTCCACCATAAAATTCTTGCAAAAGTAGACAAATTAGATAAGTGAAAATGGCAAGTTTCAGAAATGAAAAATCTCCAACTACAAGTCCTCTTCTTCTTTCTCCCTGAAATCATAGCAAAAATGAGACCCCCCTATAGGATTCCTCTGCCCAATTTTTGGGTCTTTGATGGCTCATCCTATGGTGCCCCTTTTTCCTGTGCGGGACTAGATCTGTAGCAATACATAAAAGTACAAACCAACCCACTACCTCTCATATTATGGTACTCCAAATTTGCAGGATTTTAGACTTTGGGTGGAGAGAATGGTGATGTGAAGTGGTGGAGGGGATGGTATAGAGTTCGGGTGGAGAGGGGATGGTGGTGTGAAATGGTGGTACATAGTTCTGGTGGAGGGAATGGTGGTGTGAAGTGGTGGAGGGGAAAGGGGAGCAGGAGAGAGGAGGAAAAAATGAAAATGTGAAAATGAAAAAAAAAAGAAAGAAAGAATCAAAAAATGAGCCGATGCCAAGACTCCGGTTGTGGAGAATGTGAAATGGAGGAAGAAGGAGAGGAAGAATAGAAAAGAAAAGGGAAAAAAAGGAAAGGAAAGGAAACTAAAATTAAAAAAGGAAAAAATTAATAATAGACAGACTACCAGTTCATAGCAGGTCAAAAAACATAATTCCACTCTAGTCCAAAGCACGAGGGGGTAATGTGGGTATTTTTAAATAATGAGGAGGTAGTGTGTCAAATAGTCAAACTACATGGGGGTTTTCTATATTTTACCGAATTTTTAATGATTATTATGGATATTTGTGGCTTCCAATATGCTTATTTAGATTGGCTAAGATTGTTTTCGTATTCAAATGTAGCAATTTGATGCTTCCTTAGTGGTTAAAATTTTAAATTTGCTAAATTTGGATAAAATTAAAAATTCAGTTTGAAGTATTATTGAGCCTCTTTCATTGATGTTCTTAGCTAAGAATTGATTGGTTGATGATGGTTTGGCATATACATTGCTTATCGAGAGTAATTTTGATGAATTTTGTGATTTTTGGGGATAATTCTGCTATAGTGACATGATGTGCAAGGAGAAGACATGCTGACCTCTCGATGCATTTTTCTTTTGCTTCCATGTTTTCTTGTCATTTTATTTTTATTTTCCTTGAAGTAATGTACCTTGAACTTCTCATTTTGCATTTGGACTCGTGGCAGTTTACGCAGATGGTTGTAGATTCATCTAGGCCTGTCAACGGGTCGGGTCTAGACCCGGATCCGGACCGGATCCGGGAAATTATTGCGGGTATGGGTAGGGATTTAATTCCGTTTCCCGGATCCGGATCCGGATCCGTTTTGTCAAACAAAAAAACGGGTCGGGTACGGAATATAGTATTCCGGCCCGTATTAGACCCGGATCCGGATATAAATGAATTAATAATTTTAAAAATATATATTTATCAATATAATTTGATTAGGGTGATGTATTTTAATAAAGTTAATTTGATTTCTTTTCTTATTTGGTTTTTTCTTTGCATTAGTTAGAAATTAGTTTACAAATATATTTTTTTCTCATTTTTATTAGAAATTATAAATTTTGGTAAATTTGTTCGGGTAGACCCGGATCCGGATCCGGAACATAGAATAAAAGACCCGTCGGGTAAACGGGTCGGATCCGGATCCGGCATAGTAATTCGGGTCCGGGTCCGGAATAATGAATTCCGGCCCGGACCCGGCCCGTTGACAGCCCTAGATTCATCGATGGATCATGAGTCATAGTTGAATTGAATCTACATCATTGAGCTGGGGAGTAACTCATTCTTCTTTTTATTATTTTCTTTCCCTACACATTAAGGATAATGTGTATGTTAGTATGGGAGATGAAATAGAGCTAAGTAGAGTTACTTTTACGCTTATTTAGTTTGAAATGCTTGGATTTGATGTTTGAAATTTGCTTTGTGCTTTGACTTGTCAAAAATGGATTTGCTGGCAGGAAGTTTCATCCAGTATTAAGGAAAAACTCTTTCAAAATTTTTTAAAAATCTTGTCCAAATTTCAAAATTTGCCCTAAATTTTTCGTATATACTTCACTTAAGCCCTCAAGTGCATGAAGTTATGGTCCTTTTGTTCCAAATTCTCCTATGTCAGTGAGGTAATTTAAGTAATTTGAACATTCATTTCTCGCTTGACTTGGAAGCAAATATTATGCGATTAGAACTATTGAATGTGAGAAAGTATATCTTGTAAAATGAAAAAAAATTTTGCCTAAAATTTCGATGGTTAAATGTGAGTTCTCATCTTAATTACTTTTACAAGTAATTGATTTATATAGTTGTTAGAGTTATTTTCTTCAAAATGTGACCTTTTTGAGGGATTTTATGTTCAGAAACAAAAAAAAAAATAAAACAAATTTTTTTTTTTTTGCTCCAATAAATTCTTGTACTAAGTAACCCAGAGTTTTTATTTACAAATGTTAGACTTTTACGTAAAAGGTATTTGAATTAGAGGTAATAAGTGAAGTGTTAAGTAATCGGGGATTTTCATCTAAAAATGTCAATCTTTGCGTCAAAAGACATTTTCAAAATTTAAGAATAAATAAAGTCAAAAGAAAGTGAATAAATTCCCTTTGTAAGGTTTGCAAAGATAAACATCTTATTTTGAAGGAAGAAAACCTTCAACGTGACTAGATAGGTTAGTTATTTATGAAATTAGGTGAGATAGAGAGATTAAATTTATTTAGTTAAATTTTGGATATAATTATCTCTCTTTTATATGATATGATGAGTATTATGGGTAATAGGAAAAAATTGCATAATGAAAGCTTGCCAAAGTCAAGAGAGATTGAATGCCAAGTTCACTTGATTCATTTCACTTCTTAAATCATTGTTGGATGACTTTTCTTATTGCTTGAGGACAAGCAATAATTGAAGTGCAGGGGAATTTTATAAGTGTTTATTATATATGTTTTTAAGTAGTATACTGTGCTTATTTTTGGTATAATTTAGGATTTTTTTGGTAGAACTTCCTCTCTAAGCCTCTAATTTTTGCAAGATTCATTTGAGCAGTTTAATGTGCAAATGCAGGATTTGAGCAGAATCATCAACATTGGTTATATTTGAACTCATTTAGTGCATGATTCAATGATGATTTACAAATTAAAAGAGTATCAAATGTGGACATGATTTGCAAGTATTATTGGTACAATGTATGAACAAGTACATGGTTACCTTGGTTGTGATCTTAGTATTGAATTGCAGCAGAAAAGAAACAAGGAAACGTGATTGAAGAGAAAATGTGACCTCTGAATACTCGGGCTTAGGTCACATATTCGTAGGACGTGTATTCTCCCCTATTTTTCTGTAACTTGCTTTACTTTCACACTTCTTTCCATCTCAGTTCCAGCATAGAATTTCTATTGCACATGCTCAAGAATCTTCAGAGAAGTGCAAAGAAAACTTTATGTCATTTTATTTGGCACTTTTTGACTCTCCTAATATTATGTATGTAAGAATCATAAGGAGAGAGTTGGGTAGAAGAAGAGGAGGAAGAAAAACTACAAAAATGTAGTTTCTTAATTCTTTAGTTTAAAGTAGTGTCGAATAGTTTAGTATTAGCTAGTTTATCCACTCTTGTATATTGGTTAGATTAGGATGAAAGATATAGATGAAGAAGGAGGGATTGAAACTCATGTAACAAGGGTTCTATCTCTTCTCTAACTCTTTATCTTTTGTATTGGATTCTTAAGTATGGTTAATATATAAGTTTTGGATTTTATGATCATTACGTGTTCCTAATGTTTATGTCTTGAGTTTTGGTTCAACTTTCTATAATTATTTTGTGTTTATTATTTGGCTGATTGATGCTATTAGTTTGAACAAGTTATTTAACACTTTTACTCCTTTAAATCATGATTGCCTTAGTACCATTAATTGTGATTATCTAAGTTGTTGTTTCTTTAATAAAAGTTGGGATTTAACACTAGTTTAAAAAGTGTTAAATTTATGGAGTATACTCATGAGAGTAGAGGTGCATCTTTATGGTTTTAGTGATTCATTTCATGTAATATCATAGAGGTAATGAGTTTGTAGTTAATTTCATAATCACGAAAGTAGATATAGATTAGTTATAAGTGTAATTGGTTCACTACGAGAATATGTTTCACACGCATAAAGAAATTACACTTTTTTTTTAAAGAAACAAACCTTGCGAAATTACACTATAACTAGCGAAAATAGTAGTATTCCATGATCCAAGAATAGCACTTGCATGAGTAGTTAGAGATACTATAACCTAAGGAGCTTTAATTTACTATTTTCTTGCACATTTTAACTTAGTTTTATTTCTTTCAATTTGTCCATCATCTAAATTGTAGAGGAGCTTAGTAGTGTCGATAATTGTCTATTCTTTCCAGTGGATTCGACCCTTAATATCTTATATTTAATCTTGACCTGTAAACTTGCAAAACATAGTGTGTGGGATATTTAGAATTTTATAAATATAAAACTTGATTATGGAATGAGATTAATTATTATATGCATACTCCGCGCTCATCAATATGCATGCCCTGCGCTCGTCAGAGAGAAAGGAAATGGTGGTGGCAGTGGTGGGGAGATGGTTAAGTTTTCTAATTTTTTAAAAATACCTCACTAAACTTTTAAATCTTAAAAATACCCTCATAAAATACCTCCAAAAACACCTTGAAAAATATCTACAATAAAAGTTTTTAACATATATTGATACAAAATTTTTGCAAAATATTCTCAAAAACACCTAATCCAAATGGAATGTTATATTTTAGTCAACGTTTTAAAACTCAGATTATTAATTGAATCGGTGAACTGTTTGGGTCAAGGTTCAACCGATCGGATCGGTTCAACCCTGGTTCAATGAATTTTTTAAAAAATAATTTATATATATGTACAAAATAAGACATGCAATGGACTAATTTAAAACTTTATATGATGAAAAGTTTACTATTTTTGAATAACTTGGATTTTCAAAAATAAATGTTTTAAATTATGAGTTGAAACAAATAAATTTCATCTCAATTTCAATTATATCTACCAAAAATAATCTTAAATCCAACCCAAAAATACCACAATATTTTGAAATTATACAAAATTCATGTCTATGAGAATTTAGACATTGTGTACTTAAATTTTAATTTACGCTTTTGGAATTTAGAGATTGCAATTTAAAAAAGAAAGTTTGGAGTTTGAAGGAAGTCAAGAGAATTGAAAAAAGAAATGCAAACTTGATAAGAAACAAAAAATGAGATAAAAATGAGTTGTTGTGGCATTAAATAATTAGTCTTTTGGGTTAAAGAAAAATAATTTTTTTAAACTTTTTTCAATTTAATGGACAAAAACAAAATTAAAAGATGAAAGAAAACATCAATAAATTAAAACTAAAGAGGTTTGATTAAAAAGGGAGTGACAAAAGAAAAGAGGAGAGAGAGAGAGAGAGAGAGAGAGTTGAAAATTAAAAAGAATGAGTCACGAAAGGATGAGATTTTATAAGAAATATGGAGAAAAGAAAGTTGGATATTTGTTTTATATAAATAAGTTATCATAAAAGACTAATAAGATTTGATAGTACAATAGTTACTACATTGGTCTTCTATCACAAAGATCTTAAGTTTGAACCTTGGTAGTTGCATTCTGCAAGACTTAAAGAGAGAGAGAGAGAGAGAGAGAGAGAGAGAGAGGGGAAACTTAAAAACCGGAAACCACCAGTTCATTGATACCACCAGTTCATCGCTTTTCACGGGTTTGATCGATTTTCTGATAAAGTCAACTCTAAAATAGAACCGAACCGGTGCTATGGCCGGTTCGCGGTTCAACCAGTCGAGCCGGCAGGTCCACTCCAGTTTCAAAACACTGGTTTTAGTAAGTTCCCCCCCCCCCCAATTATTTTTGTAGTTTGAGGGGTATAAACTTTTAAATTATAACAATGGGCAATGGATTTAATTTCACCCGACAAAGATTACCCTTTTATTTCTCTAATACAATATATGCCGCTCAAATGTAAATGGTTTTGAAAATCCTAACCCTTTCCCGTAGAATCTGCACACACAGTTTCAAAATAAAAATATAAAGTCCAGCCCTGCATATCCAATTAGAGTTCAGATCAAGCATACTTGTTTATTACGAAACTCCATCAGTGAAGCCAATTAAATCCCAAAATCGTATATACTTTTCAACTTCATCGAAACATACAAACTCAAACCACTGTGGCAGTATCGGACACGTGGGAGACTTATGACAAGACCTATTTGAGTAGTGGATTATTTATACAAATTTATTTATTTATACTATCAACACATTTTTTAACAATCATTTTATTTTATATACATTGTATAAAAAAAGGTGTTATAATTTTTTTTAAAAAAAAAATATTTCAAATAATCTACTATCCAAGTACACTTATGATAGGAACAGTCAGTATTAGGGTGAAAAAACACCATGGATTCTAGAGGGATGGTGATGCCGTGGTGGAGCATTGAGAAGGGTTGACGGTGTAGAGAGAAGGGAAGAGGAGAAATTTGTTTTGATAGCGTTGAATGTTATAAGTTAATTTTTGTCTATTACTACTGAATCGCTCTCACTGCAAAAATTACTCTGTCATTCTTTAGTTGGCTTCTTATTTTTACATCAAAAGTCAAATAATCCTATGCTAATATGACTCAAATCCACCACCTGACCTTTTCCACGACTAGACTATTCATATATGGGCAGGTAGGCTTTCACTTAGTCATGTTTCACCTTCAGGCTAAAGAAATGTAGAGGATTGTACTAGGGTAGCGATGTTGATGCCCCTACCCTGTTCGCATATATGCTTGTTGAACGTCACCTGAATCTTTCTTTCTGTAACTATTTATTATTGAGTAAATTTTATACATATTAATACTGCATACACTAGTATCGTGGATATATGATAAATGAGTAAAATTTAGACATAAATTTAGGTTTTTTTTAAAAAAAAGTTATAATGTAAAATAAACGCCTGCAGTTACAATGAACTGGGAGCAATAAACCTGAGTTGGTCTTCTTCTTTTTTTTGTCTCTTATTGTTAAGTAACTAGCTAGGTACGATGCAATAAACCTTGAGTTGTGTTAGTATCGGATGATTAACATAATGTGCCTCTTTTATATCTGTTCCAGGCAAATTAAATGCATAGCTTTTAAGCTTTTTTCGTGACTAAGGGTTACTTTCTTTAATTACACTATGAAGTCCATTCTTCTTTTCTTAGCTCCTCAGACGTATCACAGAAAATCGTTGTCAAGCTAATTTTGAAATTTGATGGAATATTTAAATGAAATGAACAATTAATTTCCGGCAATCAAGAAGCATGACTAATGGACGACAAGTTTAATGAAGGGTAAAAGAATTTTAAAGATCCATTGAGTTCTTTAATATGTGACAAAAATGTGAGTCGTTTTGGAATAAAGAACCAGATAGTATCAATCTTTGGGCAATTGATGGGTGAGGCTTCTGTGCTCTGGGCTATCTTTGCTCTTATTCATCGGTATGATGGGAAGATTTCAAGAATGTTTTAGTGCAACAATTTCGATCTTGATTGGATTGCAATTTTTTGAAGTTTTTGTAACGATTTGATATAAGTAAAATTAAGAAGTGATTGAAAAATATATTTTCGAAAATGCCAAAATTTTTGGATGGAAAGTCACTATCCGAACAAGGCCAGATCTCAGAAAAGATGTTAATGAATAGGTGCTGTTAATGAAAGTTTTTACAAGGCATACAGAATCTAGAGAATAGAAAATACAGAAAAGGGTAAAAGAACAAACTTACAAAATATTAAAACATGGCATATTTGGGATGCCGCACTAATAAAGAGTACAGGGGGTTCTGGTGGGGATAAAGATAATAAAAATAGAACAGATATGTTAGAAAATGCACTCCAACAAAATAATCACAGGAGTCGAAGCTCTCTTCTTCTTCTTCTTCTTCTTCTTCTTCTTTTTTTTCCTAAATCTACAAAATTAGAAAGATATGCATCTTAATTACCGACCACCAGACAGAAGGGAGTCTGCTACAGAATGTGAGTAACATCTGTCTCTGGAAGTTGCAAATGACGATGTAATATCTTCGAAGTCAGGATGGGTGAAGCCAATGCCAACAGCAGAAACGCCCATGGCTAGTGATGATAAATCTGGCAAGGCAACTGATCCCTCCAAGTACAACAGAACTTGTCTCATACTTGGCCTAATCTTTGGTTCTGAATGAGAGCATAGCAAGCCCAGTTTCAACACCAATTCTGCTTCCTCTTTCACATACTCATTACCCAAATTATGATCAACTGCCTGGAGTACACAACCTGCTTTCCAGCAAGAAAATACCCAATCAACCAAAATGATATTATCTGCTGGTTCTGCTCGGGGTTCTATCGGCCTTCTTCCACAGGCAACCTCTAGCAAAAACGCCCCAAAAGCATACACATCAGTGCTCGTTGTTGCCATCCCAGTCCTATTATGCTCAGGGGCAAGGTAGCCAATAGATCCCGCTACATGGGTGCTTTGAGGGAGAGTTCCGTGATCGTATAGCCTTGCCAGGCCGAAATCTCCTAATCTCCCATTCAGTTCATCATCTAACAATACATTACTGGCTTTTACATCTCGGTGGATCACTACTTGCTCCCATTCTTCGTGTAGATACAGTAATCCTAACGCTACTCCTTTGATGACTCGAAATCTTTGGCTCCAGTTGAGGGCGCAGTTTGGTTGGTTGTACAGAAACTTGTCTAGACTACCATTGGACATGAACTCGTATACCAAAAGCAACTCTCCTTTACGCCGACAATAACCCAACAGTGGCACTAAATTTCTATGGCGTAAGCGCCCAATACTGACGATTTCTGCAATAAATGCTCTCATTCCCTGTCTTGCTCGATGAGAGACCTTCTTGACAGCAACCTCAACCATGTTTGTCGGCAACACGCCTTTGTAGACCTGGCCAAATCCGCCTTCCCCTAACAGCTGTTTTTGTGTAAACCCCTTGGTGGCAATGTATAAATCTTTGTACTTGAACCTGTGAGGCCCATAGGCAAGTTCCCATTCTTCCAGCACTTCTGCAAACTTCCACTTCCTCCTTAAATAATAAGCTACCCCAAAAGCTACAATCGACAGCAAAAGTATGGAAAGCAGGGGCAATCCCACGGTGAAAAATTTAGAAACTTTCTTAGGTCCCAACCGAGGAAGCTTGGGGAGCCGAGGGAGATCAAGCGCTTGCGCATCACCATTCATCTTGAAGCTCCATCCCAGTACAAAATTACCTATCCCGCTGTTGATTGGACTAGTGGCTGCAGAAAAGCCAACATACATGGTTTGCCGTAAAATTGGTGAAAGATCATATCTCAGAGACAAAAGAGGAGTATGTGGTTTAGCAGCCGCTATTGGAGATAATGTAACATCGATTCTCCTATCCATCCCATCGTATTCCACCCAAAGTTGCATCGGTTGACCGCTGGCAAGAGTTAAGTTATCAAATGAATTCTTGTTATTAGCCCGGTAACTTGCTGGCTGGGATACCTTGGACCTCATAGAGTTAATGTCAATACCAACATGGTTGTCATTGATATCGTCAAAATCTGGGTTTTGGATAGTGTCAAGCTCCACGGCAAAAAGGTGATTTGTTCTATTGCCATCTGTACTTGCGTCGAAGAGGCCGAGGAAACGTGTGGAAGCCCCTTCTGCAAGGCCTCTTGTTGGCGCAATCACAAAAGCTATTCCCTCACCTGGAATGCCTGGGAGCCCAGTTACCATAGCAAACACAAATTGGGTGGAAAAGGAGAAAGCTGAACTATTAGATGTGCTCTTGAATTTGATGGGATTAGGATAGAAGGCATGTCCCGTCTGTAAGTTGGTGGTGTTGGTTATCCATAGAAGGCCATTGCTGGTGATTTTGGCTACTCCATCCAGGCTAAGATTTGATGAGTGAAATCCTTGATAGATGAACCCAACATCGTCAAAAGCTGCTGCACCAGCAGCAGGGGTGTGAACTAGAAAATAGGCTAAGATTACTGTTAGAAGTCTGAATGACATGGCTATCCAACTGCGAAATCCTTGGTTATTTTGTAGCCTATATATTACTATCTACCGGTTGTACATACTGGATTGTCCGATGTACAATACTTTCAATGGGTCCACATACATGATGCAATGCTTTGAGTTGTCATGCATAGTCTTCATATGTGACAATTAATTTATGTTGACGAAAATGATGATTGAAATTGAAACTCTTTTCTAAGAATGAGGCAGGAAAACCCGCAAAAGGTGAGCTTCCAAACCACCTCGTCAAAGTTCATAACTATCTATCAATGTATTCTCTAAATAAAATTGTTACGAGTCTTTCAAATTATCAATATAATCCACTGTGGTAGTGTTGGGCAGGGAAGCACATTTTAGGCCTTGTTTGAACAGTCATTTTTCAAAAAAAAATTGCTATTTTTTTCGTAAACACATTTTTCAATTATCTTTTTATCTCGTATATATCAAATCGTTATAATAATTTTTCTAAAAAAAATCTAAAAAAAGCAATTCAAACACAACCAGATTTGACAATAGGAACACTTGGTATTAGGTTGGATAAACATCACACATTCTAGTGGGATGGTGATGCCTTGGTGGAGCGTGAAAAAGGATTGACGGCGTAGACGGAAGGAAAGAGAAGTGATTTGTTTGTTGACAGCATTGGTGGAGCATGGAAAAGGGTTCGCGCCCAAGACATCACCATCCCTCTAGAATATGTGATGTTTTTCTACCCCAACACAGTGCGTTCCATCATCACAGTAATTTGTTTCTTGTGCTTCCCTGCCCAAGACTCTGGACCGCAAAAATTGCTTTGTCATTCTTTTAACTGACTTTTTACTTTTACATCAAAACTCAAATAAACGAACCCCTTTTAAAAAAATATTTTGTACACTATTTTTAAAAAATGTGATCTATATTTTTTAAAGAAAATCTTAAATTTTGCTAGCAACAACCGGTTATGGTACTGTTTTATAACTATTCATTTATATATTTTTATTTACTTTCGACAAATATCTTGCACACACATCATTTATGAGAATTATTGAGCTCACACTCAAATAGTACCTGTGTGACTTAATTTACGAGTCAATCACTCTGTTAATGTGACTCAAATCTAGGACTCGGGGCAGGGACGGTTGCAGGTGCAACCGTCCCTGCCAATTTTAGCTCATTTCAACTGCGCGTAACATTGGTTCAACTGCGCGTAACTTTTTTTTCACAGGATGTATTTTCACAACAGATAGTGGTGGGCCCCACACTTGGCGCGAATTTCGAGTTACATGGTGTTATTTCAGCCGCACAAAATTTTGAGGGCCAATTTTCAGCCGCACAAATTTTTAACCGTGCAGGGACGGTCATCAGTATGACCGTCCCTGCCCCAAATCCCTCAAATCTACTATCAACCTTTTCCATGACTAGAGTACTCATTCGTGGTTAGATAGGGTTTGAATTAGTCAAGTTTCACTTTCAGGGTAAAGAAATGTAGTGGATTGTATTGAGGTATGGATGGGGACAACCCTATCCCATTCCTATATGTGCTTGTTGAATCTCACTTGATTCTTTTTCTTCTCTAGTTATTTACTTGTTGTATAACGATTTGTAATACTTTGAATTTAAGATTGAGCTTTAATTATTTTTTCTTAGTATTTAACATTAGTTAAGTATTTGGATTTTTTGTTTCCTCATATGTTTCGTTTTTACTTTTTTTTTTTTTTTTAAAAAAAAGTTGAATAAAATTCAATGCCTGTGAAGAATAGCTGGAAAAACATTGGGCTCAGGAAGTAGGCACGAGAAGGAAGACTTTTCAAGATTGGGCTCTAGCAGACATGGGATGGGACCCGCCATATTGAAATTCTTTGTTATACAAGAAGATTAGGACGTGGAAGTGGAGTGGGAACTGTCACGCCACAATTTTTTTGGTCGTACGAGTATGATATAAATTTTGTTTTCCAACCCAAAAAATAAAAGTTTAGAAACGCTCTAGGATTGTTTCGAGTTCAACCATCTCGGATCGGTTTTGTCTAATTTTAAAAATATACATCCATTATTTTAAGATATAAATTATTTTGAACACAAAATAAATATAAACTAAATTTTTATGAATTTTAAATATAATATAAAAAATGAGATACAAAATGAAATACGAGCTTTATTATTTTTTGAGATAATCTTGGGTCTTAACCTTTTAAGGACGGTTACTATTGCAGCCGTCATGTCCTGCTCTCATTATAATAAACTGGGTGCAGTCGGGGGTGTTGGATGAGATTTTCAAAAGATTGAGTGGTGGATGTGGGACGAGATTGCCTTTCAAATGTGGATAAATCTTACCACTCGTTTGGTTGGGGGAATCATAACTATGGAATGGATTTTTAAGTTATCAAATCCCTTACCTATTGTTTAGTTGGTACTTATAGGTATAAATCTATCACTATAAAAGATTAAAAGTGGACAAACGGCATTCCGGATCAAATTGGGCACTTTTGCTCCCATTCCCGAATTTTAAGTGTATAAATAAAAAAAAAAAGGAAACTCATGTTCATCATATCAACAAAGTTCAGTGTTCATCATCTTCTTCACCTTCAATCCTCAGACGGGATCCTCTGTCCAATTTTCTGTGTCCAATTTCCTGTCCAACACAAAACTACGTAGTTCCACTTATTCTTGTGGCTGACGTGGCACATAAAAATAAATGTCTGTTTGGCTCAAGCACCAAGCAACAGCCCTGTCAAATTGTAACCATTCACCGTGAATTCCTCCAAAGCAAACCACTAGCCTAACGGAAAGACATAGCAAAATTTGAGACATACAGAGAGACAATCAAATCCTTGGAAGTACAAAGCAAAATTTGCAGCTGGGCCTAACGGAAAGAATAATCCAAAAAAGAAGAGAGATCCAAAAGTATAATGGAGCCAAACAGGCATTTATTTTTATGTGCCACGTCAGCCACAAGAATAAGTGGAACTACGTAGTTTTGTGTTGGACAGGAAATTGGACACAGAAAATTGGACAGAGGATCCCGTCTGTTCAATCCTTCTCTCCCTCTTATCACCACTCCCATCTTTGCTGCCTCCTCTCCTTCCATCATGTACGCTCCACTCTCCTCTCCCTCTCCATTACTATTCTTGCTCTTCTTCCAATCAATATTCAAATTAGAGGAAGGTAAATCTGTTGCGATGATGGGTTTCAGAGGCGAATCTCCTCTCTCTCCATTACCGCTCTTTTTTTTGGGTCAAATGGCAACGTACTCTCCATTACTACCCTTGCACTTGAAATTGTTTTATTTGTTTAGGCAACTTGTACAACTCTACTGCAAATCCATAAAAAGGCAAATCTCCTCTCTCTCCATGATAGGTTTCAGAGGAAGGCAAATCTGCTGCCAATCAATACTCGAATCAGAGGAAAGTTTTGATTTGATTAATTTGTTATATCACACGAAAGCGGATGAGAAATTTGAGTTATGATCATGAAATGTCTTGACATTAGTCCATCATCACCAATTGGTGGTGGACTTACTATAGGTTGAGAGGGCCCGAAAATTCTCTTGAAACAGTAGAGATGCAAAGATGACGTAGGAAAGTAAAAAATTAAAAATGAGTTGATTCCTACAGCAACGCAATCGCTAAACAGGTGTTCACACCAAAGGGAATCCCTGAAAAACCTATGGGTATGTTTGGATTAGCTATTTTTGGGATTGTTTTTTAAAAACTATACTATTCATTTTTTGAAAAACAGCTTGTTTTTTGAAACAACTTGAATTAGCTGTTTTTGAGAAACAACTTGTTTTTAAAAAACAAGCTTGTTTGGATTAGCTGTTTTTGAAAAACATCATTCAAATTGGTAATTAAAAAAACAATCCCTTGTTTTTGGGGCTGTTTTTGAAAAAATGTTTTTCACATTCCAAATGCTACAGTAAATGTGTATATCCAAAAACACCATATCCAAACATTATATCAAAAACAACTACATATTATATTTCAATTATGTATATTATATATATTATATTAATATAAATTGAAATATACAAATTGAAAACTATATATTATATGAATATTTATATAATGAAATATACAACAATATTACAAATTGAAATATTATATAAACACCATATTTATAATATTATAATATTTATAATTAATATTAATGTATACTATATATATTAAATATTTATATATTTATTAATACATATTATAAATATTTTATTTTATTTAAAAACAATTTTTATATATTTATAATACATTTATATGAATATTATATATTATATAAATTATATATAATATAATATATATTATATTATATATATATTATGCATTTATATAAATGTACATTTATACATAATATATATATTAATCTATATTTATAATATACATTTATATTATGTATTATATATAATATAATACATTTATACATTTATATTAATATACATAATATTAATTTGGTCATTTATACATAATATTAATACATTTGTACATTTATATTAATTATATTAATACATTTATACATAATATTAATATATATTATTAAAATTATAATTTATACATTTATATAATATTCATTTGTAATTTATACATTTATAATAATATACACTTATACATTTATAAATATATTTATATTATGTATTATATATAATATAATATATTGTTATGTTTTCATATAAATACATAAATATATTTATTTATAAATATTTATAAATGTATTATAAATGCATAAATGTATATTTATATAAAAATATAAAATTTATAATTTATAATTTATAATTTATGCATTTATATAATATTCATTTATAATTTATACATTTACAATAATATACACTTATACATTTATAAATATATTTATATTATGTATTATATATAATGTAATAAATTTATAATACATTTATATATTTTTATATAAATATATTTATTTATAAATGTATTATAAATGCATAAATGTATATTTATATAAAAATATAAAAATTATAATTTATACATTTATATAATATTCATTTATAATTTATACATTTATAATAATATACACTTATACATTTATAAATATATTTATAATATGTATTATATATAATATAATACATTTATATATTTTTTAGCGAATTTATAAATACATTTATTTATAAATGTATTATAAATGCATAAATGTATATAAAAATTATAAATTAAAAATACCTCTAAAAATATTTTTTAAAAATACCTCTAAAAATAATCCAAAAAACAATCTACAGTAAAAGTTTTTCATATAGTTTTTGAAAAATAACCCAAAAAACAACTAATCCAAACGGACTTGTATTTCAAAAACAAATGCTACAGTGCTGCTTTGAAAAATAACCCCGAAAATAGCTAATCCAAACGGAGCTAATAAATTTCATTCAACAAAATACTTTATCAGTACAACACTGGTATAATTAAAAGTAAACTTAATACATAGAGATTTTGCATAAGTGTACATGCCATATACAATAGCCACCGTGGAAACATTTATTTATGGTTTGCCATTCGCAATCCACCCACTAGTTACAAAAGCACAAAATAGATAACGACAAATGGAGCTACTAATGTTGGTGGTAGTACATGCTGTTTGCCAAGGCGCTCCTGAATTCATTCCAACCAGCAATTCCTTGAGGCGACATATCCAGTGATTTTGCGCCGGCCATTTGGTCGTCCTGATTTATATTATCTGCCTGTGCTGCAGTAGTCTCTTCTTCAACAAAATATGCGTCATTCGGGACATTATCGCGCATAAAATTATGCAATGCACAGCAAGCCAGGACAATATTATTCTGTGTCGCCATCAAATAGTTCTACATGGGGCCCTTAAGTATCGAAAATCGCTTCTTAAGAACACCAAACATGCGTTCTATAATGTTCCGTAACGATGCATGACGTCTGTTGAAAAGTGCTCTGGCTGCCCGCTCCTGTTGGGTTCCCCGTGCACCCCTAAAGAGAGCCATAAATCCTAGCATGTTCGTGTATGCCGCATCCACCGCATAATACTTCCCTGCACACAAAGTAATTATAGTTAAGTGCATTATAAATATTACTATAAATGTTTTAAGAAAAGTCATGCGATAAATTCCAAATAGATGATTTAATACCAAAATTACCTTCTGGTGGCCGTGGAAAGGCACAATTAGGATCAAGTAAGACATCTTTTAAGATCCTAGAATCATGTGCGCTACCCTCCCACCCTACTCTCACATAAGTGAATCGCATATTATGATCACACATTGCTAATATATTTTGCGATAAGCCGCCATGCCTATTCCGATAACGCTCCCTGTCTTCAGCTCTACACCAAACTGAAACATGCGTTCCATCAATAGCTCCAACACAATCCTAATCACAATAAGTAGACATTCAGTCTCCTATAGATTATCATTAATAAGAGATTTCACAAAATATCCCTAACCTTAAACCAGGGCCAAAACGTAGCACTGTTCTGTATTCTTGGATTCGTCGTGTGATAATCTATTGGCCGGACAAAGTCGCGTCCCAAGCGAACGAGAGATCGAAGGCATCGTCGTAGATGACGGTCAGTGGTCTCGGTTGTGCATTGGAATCTCTTGGCTAGCACCCTATGTCGCTCGTTATGACTCAAGCACAGAAGGCAAATGGCGAGAGACTCATGAATGCCCACCCGTCCTGTCGAGTGGGGCTCCCAATAGCCCCCCTCAATCAACAAATCACATAACTAGAGGAAAAGCGGAGCTTCTATTCGAAGGTTGTCGAATATTCTGTCTCGATGGCCGTTTATGAGTTCTACAACCCATTGAACACCCGATTGTGCACCATCTCGAATTCGTCGGTGCTCCACAGGGTTTAGGTATGGGTCGAACAGAGCCAATCCAGCAAGCACAAAGTAGATGAAGGTCAAAAGTATCTCCTCCTCATCTCCTTCGTCGAAGAAATCCCCATCTTGCAAATAATGCTCATACTCCATTTCCAAATGTGATCTCGGCAGCCAAAGTCACTCGTGATCCTGAGAAAAAAGGCCATTTTCAAAAGGCATGATCAACAGCAACGCCATTATCTCCTAATTAAAGCATACTGGCAAATAGCTATATAGCATCAGCAAATCAAGAAGGCAGGTTATATGCTATTTCAGGCAACAAATCTGAAAAAAAAAATCCACCACATGACAGCTAGTAATATGGCAATAGCTCTTGAAATATATATATTCACCATAGTGAATAAGATTCCAAGTCAAGATAGCTACTAACAAGCCAATAAGTGAATATTTGGACAGCAACAAAACCTGGCCAATCATATACCTTAGGACAGCATGTTACTTTGCCATTTCAGTTCACAACATTTGTAGCTATGAACAAATGCCTTAAAACGAGTAACCTGTTGTTAATGAAAACTAGCACCACATTCCTAATCCTGTCCTTAGAAATTATCCCACAAAGTCATCCCCAAAAATATATACTACTCATGGTTTTAAATAGTAACCAACAGAGGACCAAACACAATTTAGTCAAATCCTGCGTTTCGACATATAATATCCAGGGCATTCATGGACACAAAGCCCCCCTGAATTTAGAGATTAACCAAGACAGTCAATGCCACAAACACATCATCAATAATAATAAAAACTAAACAACTCCAGGCGAATGCAATAAAAACTGAACAAACTCATGGCCAGTACGGGGCCGGAATTCAAATAGACAATTCACAACACCTAGGAAAAAAAAACACTCAAATGTATCGGTAGCAAATGCTACAACAAGCTGAGTTGGCTATAAAGAAATCATAGTCAACATCTCAAGTCTCAAATACAAGCTCCCGATGGAAATGAAATGCCTAGAACGGAGGTGGGGGAGGGGGCTCCTGCGTATCAGGCGGGAAACAGCCTTTAATTTTCATAAATGTGATGCGGTCGGCGTCCGATTGTACTAAATTCCAAATGGCCAGCTCTTGCTTATCCTTCAAAATTTCAACCACGGCCATTTTGGAGGCGTATGAAACGTTCTCCATTCCCCGAAGTTGATCCATGGCAACTTCATAGGCGGTTTTGGTCGGGCCACCGCGGCCGGAACACTGCTTGTCCGGAGAACTGACTGACACGCCCATGTTGCTGCTCTTATGGTGACTAACCAGGGACTCAATGGTGTCAAGAGCCTTCAGGTACCTATCAGAAGCTGAATGGGAGGCGGTGGACATAGGACTACCGCTTGACATGTCCCCCGACTTCCGCTTTCCTTTGCCCTTCCTCCCTTTCACTTCATTTGCCCCTATTAACTCAGTTTCAACACCCTCGTGCGCAGCGTCCGACCTTCCCTTTCCCCGTGACGATCGAGCAACGTTCTCCATGTATCTCTCCTCGGGTGAAGTACGAGGCTCGTTCTCAAAGCCAGCGCTGAAATCTCCCGTTGCTCCTTGGTTGACAAAAACCTCCTCAAGCAAGTGGTAGACAGTGCAGTCATCTTGAAATTTTAAATATTTTGGGTTCACCTGACAAAAAAAAAAAAACACAGCCAAAAGGTTATTTGAGGGAGCTGCTCGTATAATCTAATTAACTTTTAACAGCCATAAATTGATATAAAAACAGTTTACTTGACAAAAAAATACCTGTGCAAGCTCAACCCACTTGCTATCGTCCATGAGCCAGGTAAAGTTCTGGCTATCCCAACCCGGTCCTGTTTCCCGCCTCTTGAAGGCAATGTACAGCTTGGTAAGTTCTCGCAAGGCATAGTATTTGTTCTTATGCAATCCCAAGTGAACGATGTGCCAAATTGGCAGTTCAACCGCTGTTGAATTCGGGAACCACGTAGCTACCAATATTATTGTCCCTAATTTCACTAGCTCTATGCATGCTGACTAGGCGGTTGGCAATTTCTATTTCTTGCTGCCAAGTGAAATAAAATTTCTGCCCACCTGGATTGCACCTTTGTTTTCTCATTATTAACCATAAACAAAGGTAATCAGACACGTTGGTACTTATACTCGAGGCAAAACAGAGATGAAATAATAAGTAGCGAAAGTAGAGGACTAGCAGGTATTACCTTGTAGTAGTTAGAAATGCACTTTTGTAAATCGTTTTCCCCCCAAGCTGAGTTGGTTGCACAACAATTCTCACAATTTTTCGTCTTCAATGCTGTGTTTACACACGAGTCAAAATTAGTCGTACTAAACAAGGCAGTAAACGAAGTCAGAACCACGCAAACTACCTTTGGAAGCACGGCGGGTAATAGGGGGCATGTAACCTTAGAGAACGGCAATGAAAACACCAACCTACCTTGTTTTGTAGCACCAAACAGTAGTATGAAGTTAGACTGCAGATACCAATCTCATCTATAGTCGGAGAAGACAATTTAAAATCACAGAAATAGCATCAGAGAGTTCATTTTGGGGTAAAAACACAAGAATTAATGCTACAATAATACGAAAACATGACTGCAGTCGCATTTCAGCAAAGCGAGACACACTCATGGAGGGGAATAATATGCCAATGCACAATCAGAAGCAGCCGTTCTCTATGCAATTTCCATCAGAAGCACAAACATACGCTTCTTTCACTGAATTTAGGCAATCCTAATGAATCTCAAACAAGTAAGACATCTTGGTAAATTTATATAAAGACTATCAAATACAACCACCAACTCCGGCAAAACAGCACCAGACAAAATTCATGACCAGCTGATATGAATTGAAGTCAATGCCATATTGTGGTCATCCATTTTCTCAATATTTTGAAAAATGAAATCTGACATTGAATTCAGAGCATGGCCAGTTTATCGTCTCAATATTCAAACCAACTCAATTTTTCATGGTTCATTTTCAGCATTGCCGAGAAATGGTTCATCCACCACAATACTCTGCACAACTAATCTCTAACTCTACTATCCAACATCTCTAAACGGCCAAATTGGAAAATTGAAAGCAGCAAGCAAATTTTGACCTCAGTGTCAAATTTTTGGGGCTTCCGGACATCAAATTTTGAACAACCCACACATTATCCTTTACAATACGCAGCAAGAACAGTAAAGTAAAAGCCGCAAAATGCCTTAGAAACATAACCTTAACAGTAAATCGAAGGGTGAAGAGGGGTCGGAGCTGCCAGTCACTCGAGATGTGCTGTTCGTTGTGGAAGGGGGTTAAGATCCTGATGGATTGAAGCGCGAGGATGGGCTCTTGCAGACAAGGTCGCTCTCAAAGAGGGGCGTACTAGCAAGATGGATCGAAGAGCGAAGAGGGGGTCGGAGCTCAGAGGAGGTTTGGAAGTGAAGTCACAAGCTGAAATCGCGAGCTGAAGGAGGTTGGATTTGAAGTTGCGAGCTGAAATCTGCTTCGATTACTCACAAATTTTGCCTCTCGATGGCCGACAATGGTGCTTCAGAGGAGTACTTTGCACAAGCTCCTGACTGGTCCCTGTTCTGAATCTGTCTTCGCGTTCAGCACAGAAGGCAATTTGGGAAAGTAGCATTGGCAAAGGAAAGCCGAAAACAAGACAATTGGGTATTTTGCCAAAAACGCCGCAGTTTTATTAAAGACCCACTGTAGACTTACTTATCAGTAAGTGTTGTTTCTCAGAGACAAAAATAGTTTTTGGAAAAAAAGACAATCCAAACGGAACCTATAGTCGTTGAGGGATTATAGTTAATGCCGTTCCGGAGATTGAACCAAACGGGTGGTTAGCAGTCCGAAGACATTAAAGAGTTGTTAATCAACAAATTAAAGAATTGTCTACAGTCTTTGGTCATTCGCAAGATGTTGTAAAATGATGTGCTTTGTACTTGGGGATTCAAATTAGGGTAAAAAACAAAAAAGGCCTATGTGAAAAATTTAATATATAGAAAAGCTTTCCACGGTTTCAAAACTTACAACACAACATCTCATGCTTTGAACTAAATTGTAAAGGTGACGGAATCCGTTAAACTTAACGAAAGCGGACTTATTGGAACTTTAAAAAAAATTTATACTTAATTTTTAACAAATATACATATTCTACCCCTTAGTCCTCAATTTTCTTTTTCTAAAGGATAAAATAAATAATTTTATTGAGCTATTTTTTGCTTAATTATATTAATGTATTTTTGTCATTTCGTCCACTTTCGTTAAGTTTAACAGATTCTATCGCGTTTACAATTTAGTTTAAAACATAAGATTTTGTGTTGTATGTTTTGAAGCCATGAGGTACTTTTCTGCAGTGGCGGAGCCAAAAAAAAATCTTAGTGGGGGCAAAAATAACACTAAAATTTTTTATCTGCTCTTTTTTAAATTTTTAAGCAAAAAAAAATAAATTCACCAACAAGTACAAATGATATGTATATTCCATGAAAAACATAAAAAGACAAATCATTAATATATGTCAAATCATTAAATTTATTTATTAAATGACTTATTTATTCATTACTATATCAAATTATTAATCACTACATATGAACCTTATCAAGTTAATTAGACAAAAGGATCCATACAAGAATAATTTAAAAGTTAAAATATATGTCAAATGGTCCTTTATTCATCATTACATTAACTCCAATATAAGAAACTAATCAAGGAAAATAAAAAATAAATTATAAATCCATAAAATCACCATTTCACAAGTTAAAATATTTATCAAATAACCCATTTATTAGTTATTACGTTAACTAATCAATTTTCAAATTTCTTTAAAACAGTAATAGTCTCATGCTCTAGAAATATATCTGCAAACAAATTTAAAATAATAATAATAAGAAGTAATTGTTTAGAACTTGATTTTGATGGTCTCCTAAAGTTGGTAAAAAGAGCTGCAAATCAGTGGCGGACCCAGGTCTCAGAAGATCAATTGATTCTGGTGCAATTTCTAAATCAATGAAGTGATCAAGAGAAAGAGTAACAAGCTTTGGTTGTGGAAGAAAAAGTGGCTCTCGTATGTTGGCAAGTGGGGCAAGAGCCAGAGGAGGAAAGGGAAATTGGGAAATGAGGACAAAGGAAGTAAATAATTAATGATGATTGGATGAAGTGATAAATAAAAAGAGTTGTTAGTTGCGGTGTGGAAGAAGAGGGGTCATCGGTTGTGGTTGTGAAAGGAAATGGGGGACCAGAGGAGTAAATGGAACTTGGGGAGTGGGAACCAAAAGTAATGACTGATATAATTGGTACTTGGCCTTGTTGGAGGAAAAATGGGGACCAGAGGAGGAAAGTGAATGATATAAATTTTGTGACCTATTCTTTCACATTTTTTCTAAAAAAATTCTGGGGGCACCTTTAAAATTATGTCAAAATTATAGAACTATTATAGGAATTTAAGGGGGGCAGTGGGGGCCCGTGCCCCCCCTTTAAATCCGCCCCTGCTTTTCTGTATATTAGGTTTATCATGGGGTTTTTTGTTTTTTAACCCTTCAAATTAATACCCACACGCTAGGGCTTAGGGGTTTGTGTAATTGTCACTCAAATCCGTGCGTGTCAGGTGATTACGCATGTAGCAATGAATTAAAATCTAGATCATGTTTTTCATGTTGGAATGTATGCCCTAAAACAATGTATTTGGTTTTATTTTATACATTCCTAAATTATATGTTTTGTATTTTAATAACTTCTTATTTATCTGTTAAATATTAGATATAACTGATAAAGTCCTTAGAATGTTTACTAATGTGATGGTAGTCACAAGAGTTGATGACTATGAGATATCAATCGCTTTTATAGTAATATTCTTAAAATTCCCTAGTTATAGTACTAATGAAATAGGACATCTTTAGTACGGTAAAACTAGTACACAGTTAGCCTCTAATTAATGTAATTAGTGGTTAGTCTCATCAACTATGGTATGATGATACCTAGGCTAATGTGTAGATGATTTGGAAAGTACAAATGCATTGGATTGATCCATTTAGAGATCCCGTTAGGATATCTATCTAGTGCCAATGGTGTATCTCTAGTGAAAAATTGTGTAAGTGATCCTACGACTTGAGATCACCATAGTATCTTGAGTGTGAATCGCTACATTTTGACTCTAATTACTTGTTACTCTTCGTGAGTGCCTTAAAGTGTAGAAGTTGGATGTAGTGTGAAGCATGTAAAGAAAATGGGTGATTGAGATAGGATTTACCACTCCGATAGAAGGAGTTGATATCCGGATGGCCACTAGTGAGAAATTAACTCTAAAGTCGACTATTAGGTAAATTGAAGAATGTCTTCAATTTAACCTAATTAAGGGTAAATTTCGAGAACTAGAAAATTTAATTAGTCATCAGGGAATTGGCACTTATTCCTTATTCCTGACTAATTGGATATCTTTGGTGAAAGGATAATAATTACACAGTAATTTTTCACGGAAAGGTTAGGGCAAATTATCGGGGTTTAATTTTAAAGGAAAATTAATCCCTTGCCTTTTTGAGCAGATAAGAGTAAATGGTTATCTCTTATCTATCAGATAATGATAGATAGAGTCTGGGGTGATGAGAAGTCTTATGGTTTTGATTTTGAATTAGACAAGAAGACTCATCATTCTAGCTTATCATATATCTCTCTCTTTCTCCAATGTTTTTTGGGGGTTAGCTGATATACAGATACAGAGTGTGAGCGTCACATACGATAGAGAGAAAAAAATATACGTTCGAAGAGAGTAAGAAGGCTAGCACCTTTTTTCTCTTCAATACATAGTTCGTGAGACGATCCAGGGTTACTCTAGCGTGGATATCAGTAGAGGCAGGACGATTGGACTGCTCAAGGGCTGACTATGTGAAGACTCGTAAAAACTATTATTTTATGCCTAATTTATGGCTTAATAAATTATTTAATTGGATTTTATTTCCAAGGAATATTTTCTAGTCTTATTAGACCTAAATACATGGTAATATAACTTCGTTATATTTTTAAAATGATTCGTTTCGAAAATTAATTTCCTAGAGCGCGTTTCGTAAAAATAGTGAATAGTACTTGGAGATTTTATCCGCGTAGTAGCACAATAAGCTTGGAATATTGGAGACTTGTACTATGGTCCTAAAATAGGTAATCTTATGAATAAATATTCAAGTGATAGTTAGTAGTGCAATCGTTATAAGAATTTTCCGAAAGTTTCGCGTTATAGCGTTAAAATTGACGGTATGCGTTTTCACACGCGCGACTTCATTTGAGGGACTTTAGACCCTTATTCCGGGACAATTAAGAGTGAATAATATTTACATGAATATATATGCCTTGGAGGTTTAGTGCACTAGTGAACCAAACACGCGAAAAATCGAGCCGTAATCGCACCAAACGGCCCCTAATGAGAGTTGACTTTTGGGTGATTTTGCACCACACATTGCACCTTCTCTTGGAAGCTAACTTAGATCAAACACACTCTCTCTTCCCTCTCCTCATGGCCGGCCAAAACACTCCCTCTCTCTAACTCCTTGTTCTAAAATTTCTGCACACTAATCTCACCCAAATCACCTCCAAATCACACCCAACTTGGAGACCACTTAGCAAACCTCTTGGAGATTATATCTAGCTAAGGAGGAGGGGAGCTTTCACGGTTTCTTGGAGCTTCAAGAGGGCCGAAAATTCTGACCTTGCAAACCAAAGGAGTAGGTAATGATCAACCCTTGGATTCTTATCTTATGGAGATTATATGACAAGATTAAGCTCATGCATGCACTTAGTTACTTGAGTATGGTGAAAAATGTGATTGTGGGCTCTTGGAATTCCCACACTTGGGTTGTTGTTGCTGATGTGATGATTGATGGTGATTATATTGTTGGTTTAGTGATTATTATGATGCATTAGTGGTGGGTAATTAGTAGGAACTTCATTGGGTGTAAGAAGCTAAATTTTCCCGATTTTGCCCCTGCCATGTTCGGCCATTTCCAGGCCAATTTTTAATGGTTTAATGGCTTGAATTGGATGTTTGTAGGATGTATTAGATGTGTGAAAAATTTCATTGAAAAATAATGAGGTTTGGATGGGCAAATGAATTTTTGTTCGAAACCAGCAAATCTGGAAAACTGATTCGCGTATGCCCTGACCAGCAGTAGTATTTTGGCTATAACTCTGTCCTCGGATGTCGAAATCATGTGCCGTCGGTGGCGTTTGAAACTAGACATTCCTAGCTTTAATTTGGTATATAATGCAAGTTCTGATTCTTTGTGAGCAAGCCGAACCAAATGTTTTAAGTTCGCTGTCCTGTTGCTCTGTTCGTCTGGAATGAAGTGTTCAGGCAGCAACTTGATGCCCGAATTTGAATCAGATGGGTGCCGAATTTGGAAATGATTTCTTCTGTGATATTTTATTCCTATGAATCTATTTTCCAACGGCATAAGCCATGCTCGATTTCGAGCTATATTGACTGAGTTGTGACTGAAACAAGTGGACTGCTCTGTTTTGGAAAACCCTAATGTTTGGACTGGTTTGGAACCAAATCTTGGAGTGAACTTGTTAGTTGATGTTCTTGATATTAAACACTTACCAAAGGTATCATGGGTATATCTTAGACCCTTATTTCATAAATGAACCATGGTTGGATAACTTTCTTGGTTAAACGGTTGGAAATTTGGAAAATGAAAGTCAAAGGCAGATTGCCTTAGGATTTTTCTTGAACTTTGGTTGGCTAATTAACGACCTTGCCAAAGGTATTTTTCCCCGAAATTCGATAGAGAGATACCTTCCATATAGTATTGAAATACTGCCAATTTTGGTGCCGATTCAAGTTCGTTTCGATACCCAATCGAATTACTAAAGTTAGAGGTTTAAATCTGGAAAATTCTCATCCAGTCTTGAATTTGCTCAACTTCGGGCTACCGTATCTCGGTGCTCGAAACTCCGATTCTTGATCCGCTTGTTTTGTTATAAACTTCACTTGTAACACTAATTGAGCCGCAAAATTCAGAGGCCGGTTTGCAACGTGCGAATCGTGCCGAATTTTCAAAGTTGGCCAAAATCCAACTTCATTCTGCCTTGTGAACCCACCCTGCATCTTCAAGCTCATTTTTGACCACTTTTCACTTCGATTCATGGAAAAGTGTCTTCTAGGAACTTATAGTACTCTCTAAGAGGTTTCCAACGGTATAAAGTTTTCCAATTCTCGACTTATACCGAGCGAGTTATGATTTTTCAAAGGTTCATCATAAAACTGAAAAAATTTTCCAATTCCAAAGAAATAGAGTTTTTCAAAAACTCTTTGTTCTTTTGATATTCTTAAACGTTTTGCTTACGATTTTCAAGATAAAAACTCAAATAATATTGTACCTAATAAAAGGCAAGTTGAGCCTCGATTTACGTGAAATCGAGGTTCCTTTTTGCAAAATAATTCTTAGATTGTACTAGTGTACAATCTTTCTTGATAAGTGGGTTAATTGTGTGATTATCCACTATTATTGCCAGGCGCGCAAGGAGACCTTCAAGAGGATCTCACCGCGGACACTTGAACTTCCGGAAAATAATTCTTATTGAATTGCTCGGTGAGTGTCAAGTGTGTGAATTTTGATACTTGTTTAATTGTGGTATTTGTTGAAAGTTTTAAAAATAAGGGCGGGTGCGTACTTTATCGCACTCGTTCTAATTTCAAATGAATGAATGGAATGTATTGAATGAATGAATGAAATGCAATGTTATGTCATGAATGCTTGTGTCGTTGGAGTGAACCTCCTCGACCTTCAAATGAATGGGGGACGCCCAAACTCATAGGCCAACCTTAGACTCGAGCCGGTAATGGGCTTGGTCGGGGACTGGGGCGAGCCATGAGATACACATAAGCTCGACCTAATAAGAGGTCTTGCTTGGCATACTCGTAGAGTATCGCCCAATAATAGACTTGTGGGCCCTTGGGGTGTACGGTGGACGGAGGAAAGTAAGTGGTGATCTACGGAAATGGAAATACCGACCCGGTTGACAGGAGGGTCAATGCGGGAAGGTATACGAATGACGTCGGCAGATCGAGTGGAACTTAGCTCCTGAGAGCTACTATATCCTTGAATTGTTTCTGATTACTTTTCCTGTTGAATGATTGATTATTGAAAAGACATGGCTTTATTTATTAAGTTTGGGTTTGTTATTTGACTAAGTGCTTGCTTGTGTGTTCTTGGCCTCACGAGCGTTTAGCTCACCCTATAGTTTTGTTTTCCTTAACAGGACCGACTCTTGGAGAAATATGGAGAAACCATCCGTTGTAATTTTGTTAAGACTCCTGTTATATATTTTGACTAGGCCCTGGTTTGGGTTGTACTTTTGGAAATTGAAAACTTGAAAGGTTTGGGCCCTGATGTGTACTTTGAATTTAAGTCGTTTTATGATTACCCGATGTACTGGTTATACATTAAGTGACTTATTAAGCTTGAACGCTTCCGCATTATTGTTTTTATGTTGCTCTCTTCGAAGTGTTTAGTTCGGTTTGAAATTGAATGGAATTGCTTGAGTCCTGGTGTGAGCTGGGCAGGCGTCCGCGGATACCCTTTGGTCCGCCTTAGGGAGATGTGGGGCGTCACAGTTGGTATCAGAGCCCTAGGTTAGAGGTCTATATGGGAGACATATTAGATACTCTACCTTTAAGACTCGATATGGGATAACTTAATCCTACCCTAAGTGATACTTGAGGCGAGCTAGCAACTAAGTTAGTCCCACCTCAAGTGATGATTGGGATGAACCAACGATTAAGTTAGGCATGCATTGCAGGATATTGGAATTAGGTAGTGATCTAAGTTTCTAACCTGAAAAATATTATTATTGTTATTATTTTGCAGGGATGGCTGATGGAAACGGAGCCCCGGCAGCTAATGGGAATGGCCATGCGAATGGTCATTATGAGCCTCTTAGGACTATATTCTACCGACCTCTAGCGGGAGGAGATCGAGTACGCTACTCACCGTATGATAGATACCCTCGATGTTCGTGTAGGTTGACTTTCGCCTACCCGGACTATTTGGTGCTTGCTTTGGACGACGAGCGTCGTCAGTTGGTGGATGCCAACCGCGATCTACAGGCTGAGGTAGACGCGCTTAGGCAGATGGTTAGCGCTCAGGGTGAGCGGATTGCTGAGCTTGAGGAGGTGCTAGAGGGTGAGGTAGCCACATCTGCAGTGGTTAATGAGGAGCTTCGGGATACTAGAGCTCGACTCATTAGGTTAGCACGGGATGTCCGTACTCGGGCTTTCGAGATGCTGGTTGATGCTACTAGTCTGGTTGAGGACGCTACTGCAGTGATTCCTGAGGATGAGGAGGAGGATCCGGAGGAGGATCCCGAGGAGGAGGTTCCTCCTGATAGCCCTGCTATGGACTAGGATCTTGGTCGTTGACCCCTTTTGACTTTTGACCAGTACAGTTAGGACTAGTTAGGGTGACGCGAGTGCCGAGGCCATGGTATTTTGCATGCTTGTGTGGCCTACTCTTGGGCACTTGTTCTTACTTTAGTCTTCTGTGACTAAAAGTATACTTTTGAGCACCTGTGTGCTATATTTTGTGAATTGTCCCTAACTTGCTAATTGTACGAACTTGACATGCTTATGAATGTAAATTATTGTTAATTCCAATGCTTTCTTGGTTGGTTCTAATTTTGGTATAATTCTTGTTTTCTGCTTAAATTAATTTATTTCTTGCACTAGGCACGTCTAGACTAATGGAAGGATTAAGAAGTGGTCGAGGCCGTGGGCGAGCGTCTAGACAGGCCAACCTCAGGGGGATGACCAGGGGTCGGCAACTGGACCGACCCAGGGACAGGAAAACATTGAGGGTAACCAAGTGGCTACTGCCATCAATAGGATGACTGATATCCTAGAACGTCTAGCGGAGAGACAGGGTCCTGGACCATTTAACCAACCTGGGGGCCAGGATAGGGGAGAGGATAGAGCCCTGGAAAGATTCCTAAAGTTTAACCCGCCTAAGTTTATGGGTGAACCTGACCCCGAAGTAGCGGAGAACTGGTTAGAAAGGATGACCAACATATTCGCCGCTCTAGACTATACTGAGGATAGACGAGTGAACTTTGCTGCTTTTCAATTTGAGGGAGTAGCCCGTGCTTGGTGGGATTTGATAAAAGGAAAATGGGAAAGAGCTCGAACCCCTTGGACTTGGGAGAATTTCACAAGGGAGTTTAATGAAAAGTTTCTTCCGCCCTTGACCCAAGAGAAAAGGGAGGACGAATTTATTAAGTTGAAACAAGGAACCCTTACTGTAGCAGAGTATGAAGGGAAGTTCACTAAACTTTCCAAATATGCTCCTGAGCTAGTAGCCAATGAACGGAGGAGGATTAGAAGGTTCATACAGGGACTTAATGTGGAACTTCAGGAGGGCTTGGCTGCAGCCCAAATCTCTACTTTTACTGAGGCTTTAGAGAAAGCGCAAAGGGTTGAGAATGCAAGATCTCAAGTGAGGGATTTCCACAATAGAAAAAGGAATTTCCCTAGTCGCACTACTGGGCAGACCAGTAAGTTTGTACACCCTTCTAAAAAGGGAAGAGGAGAAGGAGGAACGAGAACTGCTGGAGCTTCTAGGGGAGCTCTATCTAGGGGAGGTCGTAGCGGGACGACTCAAGCTAGGGGAGCACCATCTGTTGGATCGACAGTGACCCCTCAAGTTACTTGTGGGTATTGTGGTAAACCCAACCACTCTGAGAATGATTGCTGGAGAAAGTTGGGAAAATGCTTACTGTGTGGAAGCACTGAGCATCAAATCGCAAATTGTCCGAAATCGTCAAAGGCAGGGGGAAGCCTGCAGAGGCCTGAAAAATCGACCTCTAAGCAGACCAGTGCCGGAGGGAGTCGACCGAAAGTACCGGCTAGGGTCTACGCATTGGACTATCCACAAGCTCCAGATGCGACCGAAGTGGTCGAAGGTACAATTCCAATCTTTCACCGCCTAGCTAGGGTTTTAATTGATCCGGGTGCAACGCACTCTTTTGTAAACCCTGATTTCATGAGTGGAATAGACTTGAAGCCAATTAAGTTACCATATGACTTGGAGGTTAAAACACCCACTGGGGACAAAAGTCTAATTGCTAATATGGTGTATAAGAATAGTGAAATTTGCGTGAGGGAAAGAAAATTGCTGGCCGATTTGATAGGCTTAGCGATTAAAGGATATGATGTGATCCTAGGGATGGATTGGTTAGCCCGTTATAATGCCCAACTGAATTGTAGGACGAAAATTGTAGAATTGTGTATTCCAGGGGAGGCAACCCTGAAATTGGATGTGAGGGGTAAGTTAGCCTCGTCTGCACTTATTTCGGGAATTCGGGCTAGAAAGTTGTTAAGTAAAGGAGCTCAAGGGTATTTGGCTTTTCTTATTAATACCCCTAGCGATAAGGTGAATCTGGAGGATACACCGGTAGTAAAAGAATTTTCTGATGTTTTTCCTGAAGAATTGGAGACTCTATCCCCGGAACGGGAAATAGCTTTTAAAATTGATTTAGCTCCGGGAACAGCACCTATATCAAGGACACCATATAGGATGGCTCCAGCTGAGTTGAAGGAGTTGAAGTTACAATTCCAGGATTTGTTGGAACGGGGTTTTATTCGAGAGAGTGATTCCCCGTGGGGAGCCCCAGTTTTGTTTGTAAAGAAGAAAGATGGGAGTTTGAGATTATGTATAGATTATCGAGGCTTAAATGATGCTACGGTTAAGAATAAATACCCACTACCCCACATTGATGAACTGTTTGACCAACTGCAAGGGGCAGTAGTGTTTTCAAAGTTGGATCTAAGGCAAGGTTACTATCAATTGAGGATTTTAGAGAAGGACATACCTAAGACTGCTTTTAACTCGAGGTATGGGCACTTCGAGTTTGCAGTAATGCCTTTTGGGTTGACTAATGCACCTGCTGCTTTCATGGATTTAATGCATAGGGTTTTTAAGCCTTACTTGGATCAATTTGTGGTGATCTTCATTGATGATATTTTGGTGTATTCTAAGAATGTGAAAGATCATGAGAAACATTTGAGAATGGTTTTACAAATCTTGAGGGAACATCAGTTATACGCTAAGTTTAGCAAGTGTGAATTCTGGCTAAAGGAAGTGACTTTCCTAGGACATATAATTTCTAAGGATGGGATTAAAGTGGATCCAGCTAAAGTGGAAGCTGTTTCGAAATGGAAACGACCGGAAAACCCAACGGAAGTTCGGAGTTTTATAGGATTGGCAGGGTATTACCGGAGATTCATCCAGGATTTTTCTAAAATTGCTGGACCTATGACTGAGTTGACCAAGAAAAATGGAAAATTTATTTGGAGTCCTAAGTGTGAAGGAAGTTTTCAGGAGTTGAAAAGACGGTTGACTAGAGCGCCTGTTCTAGCTCTACCAAATGGAAAGGATAGTTTTGTGGTTTACACAGATGCTTCTAAGGAAGGTTTGGGATGTGTTTTGATGCAAAATGATAAAGTGATAGCTTATGCATCTAGGAAATTGAAACCGCATGAAGGAAATTATCCGACCCATGATTTGGAGTTAGCGGCTGTGGTCTTTGCTTTAAAGAAATGGAGACACTATTTGTACGGAGTGACATTTGAGGTTTTTACAGATCACAAAAGCCTTAAGTACTTATTTTCTCAGAAAGAGCTGAATTTAAGGCAACGCAGATGGATGGAATTTCTGGAAGATTATGACTGCATTATTAAGTACCACCCTGGAAAGGCCAATGTAGTGGCCGATGCTTTGAGCCGTCAGGTACAAATGGCCGGATTGATGGTTAAGGAATTTCGATTGTTGGAGGAAGTTAGTTATTGGAATCCTCGATTAGAACCAAGTAAAGTGATTTTGGGGAATATTGTGATAACCTCCACTTTATTGGGACGTATTAAGGAATCTCAGGAAAAGGACCCTGAAATGCAAAAGTTGGTGGAGAAAGTCAAGATGGGAGACCAGACCGATTTCACTTTGGGATCAGATGGAATATTAAGATTTCGAAATCGGGCGGTTATGCCAAAGGATGAAGGGCTTAGAAAAGAAATTTTGGAAGATGCACACCGATCAAAGTTTACAGTACATCCAGGAGGGAATAAAATGTACCAAGACTTGAAGAGTCTATATTGGTGGAAAAATATGAAGAAGGAAATTGCCCAATTTGTTCAGACATGCTTGGTTTGTCAACAGGTTAAAGCCGAACATCAGAAACCATCTGGGCTTTTGCAACCTCTAGAAATACCTGAGTGGAAATGGGAAAATATTACCATGGATTTTGTATCAGGCTTACCAAGGACACAGAGAGGCCATGATGCCATTTGGGTGATAGTAGATAGATTGACTAAATCAGCTCATTTTCTGCCGATTAATATGAAATATCCATTGGAGAAGTTGGCCAGATTGTACTTGGATGAGATCATCAGACTACATGGTATACCTGTGAGTATTGTGTCGGATAGGGATCCAAGATTTGTTTCGAAGTTTTGGCAAAAGATGCAAGAAGTGTTGGGGACTAAGTTGAACTTTAGTACCACCTATCATCCCCAGACTGATGGACAATCTGAAAGAACAATTCAAACTCTTGAGGACATGTTGAGGACTTGTGTACTGGACTTTGGAGAGAATTGGAGTAAGTTCTTGACTTTAGTGGAATTCGCCTATAACAATAGTTTCCACTCTTCTATTCAAATGGCTCCGTATGAGGCACTTTATGGTCGGAAGTGTAGATCCCCAATTTGTTGGGATGAAGTAGGTGAACGGAAAATCTTAGACACGACTACTGTATCTTGGATTGAGGAGGCTAATGAAAAGGTGAAATTGGTACGGCAAAGAATTCAAACCGCTCAGAGTAGACAAAAGAGTTATGCCGACAATCGGAGGAAGGATTTGGAGTTCACTGTTGGAGATATGGTATTTCTTAAGATTACGCCTTTAAAAGCAAGTTTGATGTCCGGAAAAGGGAAGAAACTACAACCAAGGTTTGTAGGGCCTTATAAGATTATTCAGCGAGTTGGGAATGTAGCCTATAAGCTGGAATTACCACCGAGCTTATCTCGTATTCATAACGTGTTTCATGTGTCCATGCTTAAGAAGTATCATCCAGACCCCTCTCATGTTTTACAACCGGAGAGTATTGAGATCGATGAAACCCTGACCTACGAGGAGAGACCGATAAAACTTTTGGATCGAAAGGTGAAGGAATTGAGGAACAAGCAGATACCACTAGTGAAAGTTTTATGGAAGAACCATGGAGTAGAGGAAGCAACATGGGAAGTTGAAGAGACAATCAGGGAGAAGTATCCAGACTTGTTCATCGACCAAGGTAAATTTCGAGGACGAAATTTTCTTAAGAGGGAGAGGATGTGAGGACTCGTAAAAACTATTATTTTATGCCTAATTTATGGCTTAATAAATTATTTAATTGGATTTTATTTCCAAGGAATATTTTCTAGTCTTATTAGACCTAAATAAGTGGTAATATAACTTCGTTATATTTTTAAAATGATTCGTTTCAAAAATTAATTTCCTAGAGCGCGTTGCGTAAAAATAGTGAATAGTACTTGGAGATTTTATCCGCGTAGTAGCATAATAAGCTTGGAATATTGGAGACTTGTACCATGGTCCTAAAATAGGTAATCTTATGAATAAATATTCAAGTGATAGTTAGTAGTGCAATCGTTATAAGAATTTTCCGAAAGTTTCGCGTTATAGCGTTAAAATTGACGGTACGCGTTTTCACACGCACGACTTCATTTGAGGGACTTTAGACCCTTATTCCGGGACAATTAAGAGTGAATAAAATTTACATGAATATATATGCCTTGGAGGTTTAGTGCACTAGTGAACCAAACGCGCGAAAAATCGAGCCGTAATCGCACCAAACGGCCCCTAATGAGAGTTGACTTTTGGGTGATTTTGCACCACACATTGCACCTTCTCTTGGAAGCTAACTTAGATCAAACACACTCTCTCTTCCCTCTCCTCATGGCCGGCCAAAACACTCCCTCTCTCTAACTCCTTGTTCTAAAATTTCTGCACACTAATCTCACCCAAATCACCTCCAAATCACACCCAACTTGGAGACCACTTAGCAAACCTCTTGGAGATTATATCTAGCTAAGGAGGAGGGGAGCTTTCACGGTTTCTTGGAGCTTCAAGAGGGCCGAAAATTCTGACCTTGCAAACCAAAGGAGTAGGTAATGATCAACCCTTGGATTCTTATCTTATGGAGATTATATGACAAGATTAAGCTCATGCATGCACTTAGTTACTTGATTATGGTGTAAAAATGTGATTGTGGGCTCTTGGAATTCCCACACTTGGGTTGTTGTTGCTGATGTGATGATTGATGGTGATTATATTGTTGGTTTAGTGATTATTATGATGCATTAGTGGTGGGTAATTAGTAGGAACTTCATTGGGTGTAAGAAGCTAAATTTTCCCGATTTTGCCCCTGCCATGTTCGGCCATTTCCAGGCCAATTTTTAATGGTTTAATGGCTTGAATTGGATGTTTGTAGGATTTATTAGATGTGTGAAAAATTTCATTGAAAAATAATGAGGTTTGGATGGGCAAATGAATTTTTGTTCGAAACCAGCAAATCTGGAAAACTGATTCGCGTATGCCCTGACCAGCAGTAGTATTTTGGCTATAACTCTGTCCTCGGATGTCGAAATCATGTACCGTCAGTGGCGTTTGAAACTAGACATTCCTAGCTTTAATTTGGTATATAATGCACGTTCTGATTCTTTGTGAGCAAGCCGAACCAAATGTTTTAAGTTCGCTGTCCTGTTGCTCTGTTCGTCTGGAATGAAGTGTTCAGGCAGCAACTTGATGCCCGAATTTGAACCAGTTGGGTGCCGAATTTGGTAATGATTTCTTCTGTGATATTTTAGTCCTATGAATGTATTTTCCAACGGCGTAAGCCATGCTCGATTTCGAGCTATATTGACTGATTTGTGACTGAAACAAGTGGACTGCTCTGTTTTGGAAAACCCTAATGTTTGGACTGGTTTGGAACCAAATCTTGGAGTGAACTTGTTAGTTGATGTTTTTGATATTAAACACTTACCAAAGATATTATGGGTGTATCTTAGACCCTTATTTCACAAATGAACCATGGTTGGATAACTTTCTTGGTTAGACGATTGGAAATTGGGAAATGCAAGTCAAAGGCAGATTGCCTTAGGATTTTTCTTGAACTTTGGTGGGCTAATTAACTACCTTGCCGAAGGTATTTTTGCTCGAAATTCGATAGAGAGATACTTTCCATATAGTATTGAAATACTGCCAATTTTGGTGCCGATTCAAGTTCGTTTCGATACCCAATCGAATTACTAAAGTTAGAGGTTTAAATCTGGAAAATTCTCATCCAGTCTTGAATTTGCTCAACTTCGGGCTACCGTATCTCGGTGCTCGAAACTCCGATTCTTGATCCGCTTGTTTTGTTATAAACTTCACTTGCAACACTAATTGAGCCACAAAATTCAGAGGCCGGTTTGCAACGTGCGAATCGTGCCGAATTTTCAAAGTTGACCAAAATCCAACTTCATTCTGCCTTGTGAACCCACCCTGCATCTTCAAGCTCATTTTTGACCACTTTTCACTTTGATTCATGGAAACGTGTCTTCTAGGAACTTATAGTACTCTCTAAGAGGTTTCCAACGGTATAAAGTTTTCCAATTCTCAACTTATACCGAGCGAGTTATGATTTTTCAAAGATTCATCATAAAACTGGAAAATTTTCCAATTTCAAAGAAATAGAGTTTTTCGAGAACTCTTTATTCTTTCGATATTCTTAAAACGTTTTGCTTACGATTTTCATGATAAAAACTCAAATAATATTGTACCTAATAAAAGGCAAGTTGAACCTCGATTTACGTGTAATTGAGGTTCCTTTTTGCAAAATAATTCTTAGATTGTACTAGTGTACAATCTTTCTTGATAAGTGGGTTAATTGTGTGATTATCCACTATTAAATTGCCAGGCGCGCAAGGAGACCTTCAAGAGGATCTCACCGCGGACACTCGAACTTCCGGAAAATAATTCTTATTGAATTGCTCGGTGAGTGTCAAGTGTGTGAATTTTGATACTTGTTTAATTGTGGTATTTGTTGAAAGTTTTAAAGATAAGGGCGGGTGCGTACTTTATCGCACTCGTTCTAATTTCAAATGAATGAATGGAATGTATTGAATGAATGAATGAAATGCAATGTTATGTCATGAATGCTTGTGTCGTTGGAGTGAACCTCCTCGACCTTCAAATGAATGGGGGACGCCCAAACTCATAGGCCAACCTTAGACTCGAGCCGGTAATGGGCTTGGTCGGGGACTGGGGCGAGCCATGAGATACACACAAGCTCGACCTAATAAGAGGTCTTGCTTGGCATACTCGTAGAGTATCGCCCAATAATAGACTTGTGGGCCCTTGGGGTGTACGGTGGACGGAGGAAAGTAAGTGGTGATCTACGGAAATGGAAATACCGACCCGGTTGACAGGAGGGTCAATGCGGGAAGGTATACGAATGACAACGGCAGATCGAGTGGAACTTAGCTCCTGAGAGCTACTATATCCTTGAATTGTTTCTGATTACCTTTCATGTTTGATTGATTGAGTATTGAAAAGACATGGCTTTATTTATTAAATTTGGGATTGTTATTTGACTAAGTGCTTGCATGTGTGTTCTTGGCCTCACGAGCGTTTAGCTCACCCTATAGTTTTGTTTTCCTTAACAGGACCGAATCTTGGAGAAATATGGAGAAACCATCCGTTGTACTTTTGTTAAGACTCCTGTGATATATTTTTACTAGGCCTTGGTTTGGGTTGTATGTTTGGAAATTGTAATCTTGAAAGTTTGGGCCCTGACGCGTATTTTGAATTTAAGTCGTTTTATGATTACCCGATGTACTGGTTACGCGTTAAGTGACTTGTTAAGCTTGAACGCTTCCGCATTATTGTATTTATGTTGCTCTCTTCGAAGTATTTAGTTCGGTTTGAAATTGAATGGAATTGCTTGAGTCCTGGCGTGAGCTGGGCAGGCGTCCGCGGATACCCTTTGGTCCGCCTTAGGGAGATGTGGGGCGTCACACATTGTGTCTAATCCAATTGAATCCACATCTAAGTGAAAGCAAAAATGTACATTATTCTTGTTTGTTTTGAAAACTTGGAATGATACTTCAAGCATTCGTTTCTCTATCTATACAGATTTTATCATTTGCTCTCCCATTTAAGCCTTAAAAGAATAATTTCGTTTCAAATAAGGGCCTTAATGATCACTACCCTACATTGGAAAAATTTTCAAAAGGGAATGGGTTCTCAATGAGCTATTCTTTACTTTAGTTGTCATGAGGCGTAAGAATGATGCTTTGGCCATCGTTTCTACAACCTAAACACTGATTACCCCTTGCATCCTCATTCGAGCCAAAATAGGTGGTTCTTTTCGAATGCACTTATGATCGCACCCCACATCGGGGAAGGAGATTGGGGAATTTTGCAAAAAAAAAAGAGAGGGAAACCGCCAAATGGGGAAAATTTGATTCTACCATCGATATCTAGGCTTCAATTTTGAAAAGAAGAAAAGGAAAAAGAGAAAAAGAAAGGGTTTTTTTCCGGCGGATCGCCTATGCTTCACAGATATGGATGAACGGGGGTCATCCTCAGTTAATTAATTCAGATACAAGCAAAAAATTTTCCATTAATGAAAATTTCCTTTCGGAGTTAATGAAAGGAACAGAATAAAAGTCAGGCCCTCTTCTTTTCCAATCAAACATTTTATCCCTAGTTATCCCTTTTGAGCCTTCAGAACAAATTATTTCGTTTGGCAACCCCTGAGAATCGCAAACCCCATACTGGGGCAAGTTTGAGTTGAAAAGGGGAAAAGTCTCAAGAAGTGAAAAGTGATAAAGCAACAAAATCAAATCAAAAAGAGAAAAGAGAACCTCAGTTCAAAAATAGACTAGGGCAAATTTTTGAAAAATTTCAAAGGAATATTAGAAAGCCGAAGGAAAAATCAAAAGAAAAAAGAGAAAAGATAAAAATAAGAGAGAAAAAGAGCCTCAATTGAGAATAAACTGGGGCAAGTTATGATTTAACCCTAAAAGAGGGTTGATACAATAATGCGATCTCAGATCATTTAAAACCACTACTTGAAAATCCGCTTTCAAGCCTTAACGTTTCTAAGCACCCCACCAGACCCCATTACAAAAGTCGAAAGTCCTGACGTCTGTTCCTTGCAATATCTCTGTTAAGGAATTTTCTAATTGGCAAGTGATGCTCATATACTGATGTCGAGAATTTTTTGGATGTATTTCTGAATTGGTTAGATGAGATTGACACTGCTCATCATGTGAAAATCCGCAAGGGCACATTTGAAAGAAAAGAAAAGGCAAGCAAAATGAATGCAAAAGAAAAGAAAAAAAAATTTCGATGCTGAAAGTCCCCGTTAAGTAATGATAAAAGTCAAACAAAGTCTAGGATTTTCGAGCTCAAAATAGGGGCAATTTTGGAAAAATACGATCTTCGGTGCAACGTCCTTGAAAGTCTTATTGAAAGTCTTATTCTTTAACTATCGTTTTCAAGCCACATTACAAACTTATAAAGTCCATCGTTGACTTATCCTTCATGACAAATCGAAGTGAGGATTATACGTCTGAGGAATCCATCAATCATTCATGACCATAAGATTATAACCTGTTTTCGCATGTTTTGGTATCGTTTCTACCCCTCTGTTGCAAGCTTACAAAGCTTATGTGTTAACTAAGTTTTCTTAAGAAATAAGGGTGACAAACTTTTTGCTTTCACTAAGATGTGATATCGAATGGGCACAAAAATAAGACAAATCTTGACCCCTCATTTTCCTTAGCCACCTCAAAATCAGAAATAACACCCACTCGATTGGTCCTAAAAGACAATCTAACAAGAAGTGGTGACCCATTACCCTAAGCATCGATGCTAAAGTGAGGAAGAAATTTTCTGTAATTTGGTATTATTTTGAGAAATTCATCATGAAATTTTCTGTATGAGTTTAAGCAAGACGTTTAATTGTCTTCACAATTGTATGTTAGGAAACATAGTTTCTTACGTTGTTCAAATAAATGGAGAGTCATTCGAACAAAATTTTTGCAATCGAATGGGCCCACACCGGGGCAAATTCTTGTAGCACATTTGAGAATTTCGTCCAAGAGTCAAATAAGATATTTTTGAATCAATCATACTGTTCTTTACATGAGTAGTAGGTGCATCACTTCAAAAAAATAATTTTAAGCGCATATTGTACTTTGGTAAGCCCCCTGTGCAGGTATTCATGGCTGAAGTCGATGAAGAAGCATCTAGTGATGTGGAAGGCCGATACCGAAGAAAGAAAAGAAAGAAGGAAAAAGGACCCTACACTAGGGCAAATTATCTTTGAAAAGATTCTTTCAAAACTCAAAAATCAAAAATCAAAAATCAAAAAATTCAAAAATTCAAAAATCAGAAAAATTCAAAAAGTCAAAAATAAAAAAATCAAGTTCAAATTCTTGTTTCTTGGAAAATCAAATTTAATTTCTTGTTTCTTGACAAATCAAATTTAATTTCTTGTTGATCGATTCTCACGGCAGGCTCGGGTGTCATCCCACTGACCGATTATCATGGCAGGCTCGGGTGTTATCCCACTGACCGATTCTCAAGGCAGGCTCGGGTGCTATCCCACTGACCAATTGAAGGCAGGCTCGGGTGTTATCCCACTGACCGATCATCAAGGCAGACTCGGGTGTTATCCCACTGACCGATCATCAAGGCTCGGGTGTTGGTCCCACTGACCAAGTGAATGATCAAGTGAATGGCAGGCTCGGGTTTAATCCCACTGACTGATCATCATGGCAGGCTCGGGTTTAATCCCACTGACCAGTTCTCACGGCAGGCTCGAGTTCAATCCCACTGACTGATCATCATGGCAGGCTCGGGTTTAATCCCACTGACCAGTTCTCACGGCAGGTTCGAGTTCAATCCCATTGACCGATCATCAAGGCAGCCATGGGTTCAATCCCACTGACCAATTCATCACACTGGAGCAAATCTTTGGATAATTTTCCAAGCAAATCTTATACAGTTTCTTCATATATACCAGCATTTTCATTTTCACCGCCACTAGCCGTGGGTCAGTCCCACTAGTGAGTATTTTCATTTACACTGCTACTAGCCGTTGGGTCAGTCCCACTAGCGTGCATTTTATTTTCATTGCCACTAAACATGGGTTAGTCCCACTAGCGTGCATTTCATTTTCTCTGCCACTAAACATGGGTCAGTCCCACTAGTGCGCATTTTATTTTCATTACCACTAAACGCGGGCCAGTCCCCTGTTTTAAAGTTTGTTCAGGTCAGTCCCATGATTTAAAAGTTTGTTCGGGTCTGTCCCATGATTTAAATTTTTGGTTCAGGTCAGTCCCATGTTTAAATTTCTTGTCTGGGTCAGTCCCATTTCAAAATTATTTTGTTAAAGGGGTCAGTTATCATTTCAAAATCGGCAGTCGTTCGAGTAGCTGCAGCCGAATAACACAGGTAAGTATTTGGTATCTATTTCTTTGTCTCAAGTTTTTCCAAAACTCAGACAAAGAGGGGCAAACTGTAGACACCAAATTAGTACTCTTTTATTTATTAATTTTTGTTTAATTTATCTCAAAACTTCATTTTTTAGCATTTTGGACATCAAATCTTTTAATTTAGTTTTATTTGTTAATTTTATTCATTTTTGCTTATTAATTTTAAGACATTCAAGCATTAAGATTTTTCGAAAAAAGAGAATTACTCACAAAAAATATTCTTTAAATTTTTAGATTCAATTCATGAAGGTTTGTTGTTTATTTATTTTGTTAAAAAAAAAAAAAGAAAAAGAGAGAGCTCATGCACCATGCTGCGCTGGATCCAAGCTCCTTCTCAATATTTCATTTTAAGGCAGAAGCATGAAACGAAAAAGAACAGAAATTTGCAGCGGTTTCTTTGATCCCAACCTTATCCAAAGATGCCATCCAATGGTTCAGATCTTTGGTAATAATCTACCCTTCATCCTCACCTTTGAGGTGAGGGTTTTAGGGACTTAGGGGGTTCCTATAAAAGGAAAAATAGCCGCAGCCAAGAGGAGCTGGGAGCGAAGTCTGATGAAGTTGGCGGCTGGAGAGAAAAAACAAGAAAAGAGGAGCTGAGGTAGGAAAAAGAAAAGGAAAAGGAAAACAGAGGGGAAGCTTCGTGAAGGTCTGGAGGGTGGACGGCTGTGCTGGATAAGAAAAATGAGAGAAAAAAGAGCTGAGGGAGGTTAACGACGGCTAGAGAAAGTTGAGGAGATGGGGTGAGAAAGGCTTGGAGAGAAAAAGCAACTAAGAAAGAGAGGGAATAAGGGAAGAAAAGAGGAGCTTTTACTGTTGAAAAGGGAGAAGGGTTTCGGAGCAGATCTGGGGAAGTAAAGGGGCGGTAGAGAGAGATCTGAAAGGAAGGAAACAACAAAGGAAAAGGGAAAAAACGAGGGTAGGTGAATCTTTTTCCATCAGGCTGACGATTCAGCCCACTTTTTTCCTAAATTCTGGTCTCGATAGTGGTTATTTTGTCACGGATTCTCCAATGCTGCTGCCGCTGCAACAAATTTGCCTGGGCGTTGTTTTTCCAGAAACCAGCGTCACTTTCCTGAGTTTTCACGTTTGATTTACTTCACCGACGTTTGCAGGTGACTCTAGCCTTTCTTGCTGTCATTTTCATACCATTTTGGGAAGATCTGGGGTTCATTGCATGAATTTCTTCCTTGTGCACGCATGTTTTGTTTCCTGTCTTTGTGGTTTCATCTCTGGTTCTGTGTAGAGACCCGTTTGGTAACTCGTTTTGGCTCTATATCTCTGTGTTTGGATCGTGTGTTGTTATAGCTCATGAAACCCAGGGTATAGGAATCATTTCTAGCCTCCTTTAGTCGATGATTAGTCCTCAGATTTGCCGAAAGGAGATTGTAGAAATTTTTCAGATTTTGCAGGCTCTTTTCCTCTAAATTTCGTATTTAAACATGAGAGTTTTGTGGTTTAAAGTGGAGAGAATGTGCGGTTATGTTGTAACTTTGATTCATGTTTTCGTTGATTGAAGCCATTAGTGGTGTTTGAATGAACAAAACCAGAAAACTGCAGAAAGCTTTCGGCTTTATGATTTTCGTCATGTTTGGATTCCTAATGCTCCCCTGGTTGCTGTTTCTTTTGTGTTTTTGCGATGTTGATGATGGGTTTTAGCAATGAAAGGCTTAGATAACATGGTTTTTGTTGGTTTGGAAATGGGTTGGAATTTCTGGTTTCGAATTTTGCATATTTGAGCAGCCAGTTCATGTTACCTTTCTGCATTTTGTGTCCGAGAGTGTCTGTTGGGTGCCTCCCCTCTCCTTTGCCTCATATTCTCTCATTTCTGGCCTTGGACAAATTGGGAACTGCATTAAATCATTTCCTTGGTATGTTAAAATTGTATGAGAAACTAAAAGCTGCTGCATTCTCTTCACCGTTTTCTTTCTCGAAGCAGCCCGCAAAGCTGAGCTTCCTTTTGTATGTTTAGATGCTAAGCTCCAGTAGGCTTTTGTTTAGATCAAAGTTTTGATGTTTGGTTGAATTTGTTTTTGTTCGAAGTTGTGTTTTGAGGCTAAGATCCGTGCTTGAAAAATGAAAGCTGGTAGCTAGTTTTGTTGCAGAATTTTCTTAGCAGCTGCCGAGAGTTATTGCAGAAGCTTCCACCGTAGCCTTGCATGAATAGATTGCAGAAATTTGCATGCAAAAATGACTTCTAAAATTGCACTTTGCTCCCCTTAGCTTCTATCTATGCTTCTATGGCCCCAGTAATTGGAAAAACCAATCAAATTGACCCCCCTTGAACTTTCTTTTCCTTTCAATTGGATCCTAATTTTGTGAATATGGGCTGTTTAGTTATTTAAATGCCTTTAATGGTTCCATTTCATATGTATGTGGTTATTCGTGATGCCTTGACCTTTTCTTTGTCTTTTGGAGGGTAAATAAGTCATTTCACTTCATTAGGGCTTCAAATCAAGGGAGGTACACTCTATCCCTTATTTTCACTTTATTTGACCCTATGTGCCAATGTGATTTATGTGCTTAATTGCATACCTTTTGAATATTTTTATTTTATTTATTTATTTATCTATCCACTTTATTTGTTTTAGTTTTGTATAGTTATTTTCAATTTCGATCATTTGAAAGGCACTTGAATGCCAAAGTTGTAATAGTTAGGTTATTATTTTATTTATTTTATTCCGTTTCCCCTCTTAGATTGTAGTAGGCTTCCCCCGAATGTAATAGTTAGGGCTTTATTTGCTTTATTTGCCTTATGTGTGTTTTGCATGTCTATGTGCTATGTGTTACCGCTTTCTTAGGGTCTTGCATCTAGATATCATGCGTATGTCTTATGTGCTATATGTGATTTATGTGTTTACATGCTTTTATTAGGTCTTGCATGATTTATTTGGTTGTAACCGATGCGTGACGTCACCACACTAGTCCAATGCTAGTTGTGGTCAATTTCTTGAATCCACGCTAGTCCAACGCTAGTTGTGGCCCTTTGTTCCGACTTTTCTCACTAGTCCAATGCTAGTGGGAAATTGTAGACATGGGCTAGTCCAACGCTAGACCCTTAGGAGCCCCTCAAGCGTTAGACCATGGTTGTGTGATAACATCATTTCATCTCATGCATATCTTTACTTTCTAGGGCCTTTTTACCATGTTGCATGACACTTCCCTTATATGTGTATATCCCTTCCTCCATATTTCCCCTTATATGTATATTACTTGCCCCCCTTTGTATGAAACATGACATTAGACTTGCATTTCATCTAAGCATTAGAATTAGGTTAGATCATTTGCTTGATTAGATAGGAGTTACCCTTCTGGTAAGGGGAATGGACGAGTTTGGCTACACATAGCCTTAGCACGCTCATTCTTTTTCTAACCAAAAGGAAAAGCAAAAGTCACGATTTAGGGTCTCCCCGTACCCATCTTGTTTGCATTCCTCTAGGGTTCATGCATTTCATTCACACTATCACTTTACATACCTCACCTTGCACCCCCATTTGCACACTCCCACTTACACACTATTATCTTTTATTACTTTTTTTTCACTTCACACAAACTCATGTTTTCACATTGCATACATTCATTCCACTCATTCTTACGTCATTAGCATTATTCGTGACCTCTTGGAGGGCTCATCCTTGGCTATCACAACTCATGTGATTTATTCCAATCGAGCCTTTAAGAGATATTTGTCCCTTTCGATTCATCATTAGATTTAGGATTGCATCCATGTTAGTTACATCCAAATGCGATACATCTTTTGGTTAGAAATTAGGAAAATCATGACTAAATCATGCAACTAACTTAGGCTAGGTTGAGAGGGTGCCTTAGACATTGTCTTTGCCTTCCCTCTCTTCAACCGCGACCCCCGAACCATTTTCTCTGATTTATCGTAGACTTTGGAGTCAATCTAAAAAGGTTTTTTTTTTTACATTTTTAAATCCACATTTTTTTGGGTGACTTGGTACACCCTAACTCGATACCAAGTGGCGACTCCTACACTTTTATCAAAACCTTTTTAGATTACTATTTTGGCCAAACAATCGCATTTCAAAGTCCCATGGCCTTTTTCTTTTTCACACACATCACCAATTTTCAAATCATACTTCATTCACTCACTACTTTATTTTTATTTTTAAAAAATGGGGCGTGACAGACAAGTGCGGTAAAGTACACCCTTGTCCTATCAAATCACTTATATATATCATGTAATCACATTGGTCAAAGATAAATCACAAATATCAAGTTCAATCAGATATTTGGAAGCACTCACCAAAAGTAGTGCCTCTAGTGATCGTGTCTGGGTTGTACTTCGAGTTTGGAGTCCAAATCTGCGATAAAACTTTGTTTAAGAACTTTGAAAATCAACTAAGGTTCGAAACTTAGACGTTTCGTTCAATAAGAATCAAGAAATGGAAATTCACTTGGAGAATATTCGTGAAACACTCACTCGCTTTTCAAACTATATAACTTTGTAACATTTATACTTGGAAATGCCATTTGAGTTGAAAGTACAAGGAAAACGTATTCCTAGTAGTCATGATTGTATTTCTCAAGGGTACAAGTTCGGCCAAATCCTCACTGATATACCTCAATAAAAGAAGACGCAAATATCCTAGATGGTTCAAGTGGTAATCGCTCTTAACCCTTACTCAAGTTGCAAGTATGTCTACCTAGTCCTTGAGCGTAAATTTAGGCAGCACGCCCTTTGTATTTTCCTATTTTCCAGCCATTTATGACTTCAATCTTTTTCTCAATCAATCCCACAGTTACACACAAAATAATCTCATTTCAATAGCCGTTCAATAGGCTCAAAGTCATACAAGTACAAAATCAAGCTAAGGACATGTGCGGAAATGAAGTTTAGCACAAGACAGATTTGATGTTGTTTTGAGTAACGGACACAACCACAGCTACGCTTATTGAATTGAGGTGCAATTTATACAGTTTCGAAGCTAAGGCAAAGAGCTACAACTTTGATGAAGACCACCTAGTCCAGTTCGTAGTGTATCTAGGTCAAAATTTGAAATTACTGAACCAGAATCGCACAAACAGGTCAGTTAACCATGCTATGTTTAAGTGACAATAACTCAGGCTACCGAAGTCCAATTGAGGTGATTCTAGGGGCGTTGGAAAGCTAAGACAAAGCACTACAACTTTTGTGTTTTAGCTAAATGCTAATTCAGTATGAATCAGGATGAACAGGAGTGATCTAATTGGTGAAATGTCAAAACTGTCCCTAAAGTTCTTCCTATGGCAGTCAGGGGTATTTTTATCTTTTCACATGCTAAAGTGTCGGATTGAGCTGAAACTTTATAGGCACCTATAAAACATCATTCTCTACAACTTTTATGTTTTATACTAAGCCTAATTCGGGCCTCTAACATGGTGAACTAGAACCAGGCAGAATAGGGTGCATACTAACTTCAATTCTGGAAATTTGCTACAATCAAGATATAATTCCCATTTCTAGTTTAAAACTGTGAGAACCCGTAAAACTCTAATATTTTCCTAGGGTTTATTACCCTTTAATTGCTTATATTTTTGCATTTTCGGGCTTAGAAATATTTTCTGGTAGATTTTATGCTTATATTTTTGCATTTTCGGGCTTAGAAATATTTTCTGGTAGATTTTATGCTTAATTATAGATTTAAGATGATTTTTCTAGTATGGGAGAATTTTTAGAAAATTAAGCATATATATTGGACGTGGGACCCACTGGTGCGATAAGTTCGGAAAAATTCGGCCAATAAGGTTAAGTTTCGGATACTGTGTAAAATTTATCGGGTGTTAAGAGATAAGTAGAGAGTGAGATTTTATTGATGTGAGAGAGAAAAGAAAGGATTGGAATGCATTTAATGAGTGTGACAAGTGTCACAATCTCATTGGTTGGACTTTAAGAATTACTATTCACTTTCTTGACTTTTTTGACCAAAGGATTAAATATCAAACATTCACAAAATTTCCTCATTTTTCTTTCTCCTTGGCCGGCTCTCTCTCACTCTCTTGCAAGAAGAAGAACTCTTCAATCTTCAAGCTTTCTACTAGCAAATCATCTAAATCAACCAAATAAACAAGATTCCACTCCATAAAATCCTACCTTCTAGTGCTAGTAAGGGTTGTAGTGAAGTTGTTTTGAAGAGCAAAGGTGTCCACAATCTCTCTTTCCCTTGTTTCTTGGTAAGTGATGCTACAACCTCTTCCCTATACCTAATGATGGTTATATTATGCTTAGAAGTGGCTAAAGTGATGGATTATATGATTTATTTCTTGGTTTGGCTTGATTTGGTGAAGTTTTCCATTTTATGATGAATTTTCTGGTTTCATATGATCTTGATGGTGTGGTTGTTTTTGATGGTTTGTAATAAGGGGCTTTGACTCTAGTGGGTGTGAATTGTTGTTAAATCCAACCAATTTTGGAATTTGAATGAAATGTGCAAAGTTAGGGTTCATGAACCCCTAATCTGCCCGAAATTTTAGGTCATAGCTAGAGGCCGAATTGGACTTTGCTCAAAACATGAAAGTTGTAGGTATGGATGATTTTAGTGTGCCTGCAAAATTTCAGGGCAATTGGACTAGTGTAGAGTGAGTTATGCCGTTTTTACTGTTGCTGTTTTTGGTGCACAGAATGTCCGAACTGCGATAGTAATTTCCTGTTTTGACTGGAATTGGTTTGGATTTTGAAGTTGGTGTCTTCTGAGGAAATGTAGCTGGATGTCTTAGCTAACTTATGCCTTTGGAATTTCGGCATTTGGACCTGTGTAGGCTGAGATTGACGTATTACAGTTTTGTGTGTTTTGCAAACCTGTTTTGGTAATTCTGGTTTGGTATTTGGTACTTTTGACCTAGTTGTGCTAGGATTTGGACTGAGAGGCCTTCTACATTGTTGTAGCTCTGTTTCTTGGCTTCGAAATGGTGGGTCTTACACCCCCATCCGACATTTGTAGCGAGAGTTGTGCCATTACCGCATTATGAGGTCAAATCCGGTTTTCTTATCAAGGCTTAGGTTAAAGCCCTTTCTTAATTTCTGGTTTGCTTTCATGCTTGTATATGTTTATAAAACCCTATTGGGGTTGTGAATTGGTGTTGTTTATGGCTCGGTATGGTTTCTTGTTTTATGATATTGTGAGCCTATGGAACGGCTCTTGACATGAAATGCTTATATGTGTGTTGTTGGGTTGTGATTGAAGAAAAATAATGAAGCCTTATGGCTGGAAAATTTGGTAAACACAAAGGGCATGCTGCCCGAATTTTTACTCGAGATTTAGAAAACTATATTCTCGACTTGAGTAAAGGTTAAGTATTTAACACTTGAATTTCCATGCATGAAACCCTATTGGGCGATAATTGGTTTGACTTTATGACTCGTTATCGAGTCTTATGGTATTTGTTTACATGCTCTAGGGCATGACGATAGCTCACGACGTCTTGGTGATCGTGGTGCATGAAATACCACTTTCTTGCTTGGTGAGTATACTACTCACTTACTTGTTATAATGTGGCTTTGTGCTATGTGTATTGATGCCTTGAAGGCTTAATTGGTTATTGGAAATGATTGAGGTGAGGGTGTACTTGACCGCCCTCACCCCTTGTGATTCCATGCATGGCTAGTGCTTGCATTACTGAATTACTGCACTTGATATATGAAATACTGAATTCCCTTCATGGAAACTGATTTGGTATCATTTGGGCGAATGTCCAATGGCTTTACTGTATCACTGAGCTCAACCCCGTTTGGTAGTCAATTGGATCGAGCCGGCGAGGGCTTGGTCGTGAAAATTGTCATGCCACGGGGACTGTACTGTGGAATCTTGTGGTAATGAGACCTTTGGTTCCGGTATACTCGAGTATTACCAAAATGACTGAATGGAGTGCGGGCCCGGTTGGGGTATGATAGTTGGACGGTTGGATGTAAGTGATGTCTACGGATGGTTACTTTTCATTGACGGAGGGTCAATGAGGTTGGATCAAGATTGCAAGCGTGGAAATGGGCTCTTGAGAGCCGACCGTATCCTTTTCCGTTTTGTTTTACTGCTTATTTGTGCACTTTAAATGAAAGTTCATCCTTATGTGACTTTGGTTGCTTATGTAGTAGTATACCACTGGGCTTTAGCTCATTCCGTGTTATTTGTTTTCCTTACAGGGATATAATTACTTTTGAGAATGGATTGGATAGTCACTTGCCAAATTGAGCTTGTAAATGTCTTTTGTATAGCTCTTGAAATGAAGCCTTAATGTGTAACGGGTTCATTTCCTTTTGATAGGCAAACTGAATATGTACTTCCTTAATGAATGTCTGTGGCATGCCACTATGGTTGTAAATGTTGGATTTCAATGTGTATATGTTAAATTGATGTTTGGATTCTACTATCCAGGCCACTATTCAGTTTTCCATTTTTTTTTATTTTGCTATTTTGATACTTATGGCTTGTCCGAGCGCACTTTTGTTTTCCCGAAACGTATTCGAACGCGTGTAACTGTACCGTAGTCCTGGCGAGAGCTGGGCAGGCAGTTCGCTAACCCCTTTGGTTCGCCTTAGGGGAAGGTGGGGCTGTCACAGGTGGTATCAGAGCCTAGGTTTGAATTAGCCTGGGTGTTATCGGATTGTTTGACTTGCGGATTGTTGCTTTTGGCCTTTAAGCTGATATTGATGATTACATGTTCTTGTGATGTAGGATGGCCGGACAGGGTGACCCTAGTGCTAGTCCTTCGGGGGCTAGACCTCGCAAAGTACTCCCTGTGATTCCCTATCAGATACGGCCGGGAGGGGCCGTCATTCGTTGGAGCCCGTCTAACCGTCTTCGACGGTGCCCGTGTAAGGAGAGATATGCTTACCCGAACACTCTAGTGTTTGCGCTGGATAAAGAGCGCAAGGTATTGGCTAGAGAGAATGCTCGCCTTGAGGTCGATGCGATTCAGGATAGGGCGACGAAGGATAAGCAAGCTGCGCGTATAAAGGAGCTAGAATACGATGTGCTTGAGGCTGAAGATAGGGTTGATGACCTTTGCGCCCAACTGAGGGAGGCACGAGAGCGAGAGCTTAAGCGAGCGTGCAAGGTCAGGGGTCGCGCTGAGGCGATCCTTAATCTGTGTGACGATGGCCTTGAGGAGTGTAGCGACGAGGCGTCGTGTGCGGAGGCCGACTCTGGGGAGGAGTCTACCCCATCGCCTGGATCCCAGACCCCGGCGACTGACTAGGCATCTTTTGGATAGTGGTGGTTTTTGTATGTACATAGGGATAGGGATAGAGCCTTAGCTAATCGTTTAGGGTCGTTAGATTAGCTACGTGTAAATCTCTTTTGATAGGCCTATCCTCCGGTGGATCGTTTGTGTACGTACGTGCTTTGGCCGTACTTGACTGACTGATTGTATATATGTGTTTGGCTTGTATATATGTGTGGTTGTGCTTATGCTTGGATTGTATAAATGTGTTATTGTGCAAGTTTACGTGTTACTTATATGGCTTGTTATTACTGTGGTTTAGTATTCTTGCCTAGACCGAGTGGAACTTATGGAAGGTACTCGGAGTGGTCGGGGACGTGGGCGCGGTGCTAGACAACCCACACCGGTTAGGGGTGTAGGGGAAACCTCGACTGGACCCGATCCTGAACCCCAAGCCGACCCTAATGCCCAGATCGCTGCTGCTATGCAGCAAATGACAAATCTGCTTGCACAAGTAGTGCAGCAACAAGCTCAGAACCCAAACCCTAACCCTGGAAATCCCGGGAACCCTGGCCACCATGTCGAGAGCGAGGATAGAGCTCTCGAACGTTTCCAAAAGTTTTCCCCGCCAAAGTTTGTTGGGGGACCCGACCCTGACGTTGCTGAGAAATGGCTTGAGAAGATGGTAGACATTTTTGCAGCTCTACATTATCTAGACGAACGGCAGGTGACTTTTGCCGTGTTTCAACTTGAAGGGGCTGCTCGTTCCTGGTGGAACGTAATTAGGCAGAAATGGGAACGGGAGCAGACGCCTAGGACGTGGGTGAACTTCATCCGCGAATTTAACGCAAAGTTTTTCCCTCCTCTAGTCCAGGAGAGGAAGGAGGACGAGTTTATCCGGCTCCGGCAAGGGACTCAGACTGTGGCGGAGTACGAGAGTCAGTTCACCCGCCTGTCTAAATTCGCGCCTGAGCTAATCATTACTGAGCAACGACGGGTTAGGCGCTTCATTCAGGGTTTGAACGTTGAGATTCAGAAAGATCTCGCGGCAACTCAAATTACCACGTTTAGCGAGGCAATGGAAAAAGCCCAACGAGTTGAGAGTGCACGGCTGCAGGTCCGAAACTTCCAGGCTAAGAAACGTGGTTTTCCTGGGAGTACGTCTGGACAAGGTGAGAAGAGCACTCCCTCTAAGTTCGGACGAGGATCGGGTGGTGGCCGACACTCCGGCTCGGGCAGAGGGACTCCATTCAGGGGTAGTCAAGCTGGGCGTGGACAAAGGGGAAATGCTCAGAGTGGCTCGGCTTCGGCACCTCGCGGTCCCTGTGGGCACTGTGGGAAAGCAAACCACACCGAGGATAACTGCTGGAGGAAGCAGGGTAAATGTCTACGGTGTGGAAGTGCGGACCATCAACTGGCTACATGCCCGGTCCTGAAACAAGACGGAAAAGGGAGCCAACCACTGCCGAGGACCAATACTGGACCCGCCAAGGGAGATGGGTCCAAACCGAAGGTTCCAACTAGGGTGTATTCTTTAGAGCCCCATCAGGTCCCAGAGTCTTCGGAGGTTGTAGAAGGTACGATCCCTATTTTCCACCGCTTTGCCAAAGTTTTAATTGATCCTGGTGCCACTCATTCGTTTGTTAACCCTGATTTCATGTGTGGCATCGATATAAAACCTGCTAGTTTACCTTATGACCTAGAAGTGAGTACACCTACGGGGAATCAACGTTTGGTGACTAGTATGGTTTATAGGGATTGCGATGTATGGGTTGGTGAGAAAAGATTTTTAGGAGACCTGATTAGCTTGTCCATTAAGGGGTACGATGTGATTTTGGGTATGGACTGGCTAGCCAAATATAACGCCCAACTGGATTGTAAAACGAAGGTGGTCGAATTTCACATTCCTGGCGAGGCAACCTTGAGGTTGGATATAAGGGGTAGGTTAGCCTCATCTGTTCTAATTTCGGGCATTCGAGCTAGGAAACTGTAAGTAGAGGAGCGCAACGATTTTTGGCCTTTTTAATTAATACCCCGACGGATAAGTTAAAAGTAGAAGATGTGGCCATAGTGAGGGAATTTCCGGACGTATTCCCTGATGAGTTAGTAGCTTTACCTCCAGAACGGGAGATAGAATTCCAAATCGATTTGTTACCTGGAACTGCACCTATCTCGAAAACCCCTTACCGAATGGCGCCTGCAGAACTTAAAGAGCTTAAGTTGCAATTACAAGACCTTTTGGAGCGGGGATTCATTCACGAGAGTGGATCTCCTTGGGGAGCTCCTGTCCTGTTTGTGAAGAAAAAGGACGGAACCTTGAGGATGTGTATTGATTACCGAGGCCTGAACAACGTGACCATCAAGAATAAGTATCCACTACCTCACATCGACGAGTTGTTTGACCAGCTGCAAGGAGCAGTGGTCTTCTCGAAGTTGGACCTCCGACAAGGATACTACCAGTTGTTAATAAGGAAGGAGGACATTCCGAAAACTGCCTTCAACTCGAGATACGGGCATTACGAGTTCGCCGTTATGCCCTTTGGACTGACCAATGCTCCCGCCGCCTTTATGGACTTAATGCATAGGGTTTTCAAACCCTATCTAGACCGATTTGTTGTTGTGTTTATCGATGACATTTTGGTCTACTCGAAGACACGCGAGGAGCATGAGGAGCATTTGAGAGTGGTGTTACAAACATTAAGAGAACATCAGCTGTACGCCAAGTTTAGCAAATGCGAGTTTTGGTTGGAGAAAGTAGCATTTCTAGGTCACGTGATCTCTCACGAAGGTATTTCGGTGGATCCGGCGAAGGTTGAGGCCGTGACAAATTGGAAGAGGCCAGAAAACCCCACGGAAATTCGTAGCTTTCTAGGGCTAGCGGGGTACTACCGAAGGTTTATTAAGGATTTTTCCAAACTGGCAGGACCTTTAACTGACTTGACAAAGAAGCATGGCCAGTTTATCTGGAACGGCCGATGCGAAGCAAGTTTTCAGGAATTAAAGAAAAGATTGACCATGGCTCCAGTACTGGTCTTGCCAAATGGAGTGGACGGGTTTGCGGTTTATGCGGACGCGTCGCGAGAAGGCCTGGGGTGTGTTTTGATGCAGAACCGGAATGTGATTGCTTTCGCCTCTAGGAAATTGAAGCTTCACGAGCAGAACTACCCGACTCATTATCTAGAGTTAGCCGCAGTTGTCTTTGCACTGAAAAAGTGGAGGCATTACCTATACGGGGTGACCTTCGAAGTGTTTTCGGATCACAAAAGTCTTAGATACCTTTTCTCCCGGAAGGAATTAAACATGAGGCAACGAAGGTGGATGGAATTTCTGGAAGATTACGACTGTACAATCAATTATCATCCGGGAAAGGCAAATGTGGTAGCAGATGCCTTGAGTCGTAAGGTGCAAGTAGCAGGATTAATGATTAAGGAGTGGGATTTGCTAGAATCCGTGTGCGAGTGGAAACCCTGTCTAGGGAGCCATAAGGTGATATTTGACAATGTCAGGGTTACCTCCACTCTACTGGAACATATTAAAGAGGCACAAAAAGAAGATTTGATGGTACAGAAATGGAGAGAGAAGGTGGAAAAAGGAGAAACAACGGACTTCAATTTGAGTCCTGAGGGTATTTTGAAGTATCGGAACCGATTAGTGGTACCGAAAGTGGAGTCGATGAAAATGGAGATTTTGGAGGAAGCTCATCGGTCCAAGTATACAATCCATCCGGGCAGCAGCAAGATGTATCAAGACCTAAAAGGAACCTATTGGTGGGACAATATGAAGAAGGAAATTGCTCAATACGTACAGAAATGTCTCATTTGCCAGCAAGTGAAGGCAGAACATCAAAAACCATCGGGTCTGTTACAACCCTTGGAGATACCTGAGTGGAAGTGGGAAAACATCACCATGGACTTCGTTTCCGGTTTACCGAGGACGCAAAGAGGACACGATGCCGTTTGGGTGATCGTTGATCGATTAACCAAGTCGGCCCATTTCTTGCCGGTGAACATGAAGTATTCAATGGACAAGTTGGCTCGACTGTACATGGATGAGGTTGTAAGACTACACGGTGTTCCTGTGAGCATCGTTTCCGATCGGGATCCACGGTTTGTATCACGATTTTGGCAGAAGTTCCAAGAAACCCTGGGGACAAAACTCAATTTGAGCACGACCTATCATCCTCAGACGGATGGCCAGTCAGAACGGACGATTCAAACTCTTGAGGACATGTTACGAACGTGCATTCTGGATTTTGGAGGCAACTGGGGTCAGCACATGACCTTGGTAGAGTTTGCGTACAACAATAGCTTCCATTCGTCGATACAAATGGCTCCGTACGAAGCTCTCTACGGACGCAAGTGCCGGTCACCGATTTACTGGGATGAAGTTGTCGAAAAGAAAGCACTGGACCCGTCAACCATTCCATGGATGGAAGAGGCTCAAGAGAAGGTCAAGTTGATAAGGCAACGGCTTCAAACAGCCCAAAGTCGACAAAAGAGCTACGCGGATAATCGAAGAAAAGACTTGGAGTTTGAAGTTGGAGACTACGTATTTCTCAAGATCACACCTTTACGAAGTCTTACAGTGGGTAAAGGAAAGAAGCTTCAACCGCGGTACGTCGGACCCTACAAGATCCTTCAGAGGGTTGGAGCGGTCGCGTATCGATTGGAACTGCCATCCAGTCTATCTCGAATTCACGATGTATTTCACGTTTCGATGCTAAAGAAGTACCATCCTGATCCATCCCATGTATTGCAACTGGAGGATATCGAAGTAGATGAATCACTGGCCTATGAAGAGAAACCAGTTCAGGTACTTGATCGGAAGGTCAAAGAGCTTCGCAACAAGAAGATTCCATTAGTAAAGGTGCTGTGGAGAAACCACGGAGTTGAGGAAGCTACTTGGGAAATGGAAGAGGAAATGCGAAAGAAATACCCAAACCTATTCGGGGATTAAGGTGAGAAATTTCGAGGACGAAATTCTTTTAAGTGGGGGAGAGTGTGAGAACCCGTAAAACCCTAATATTTTCCTAGGGTTTATTACCCTTTAATTGCTTATATTTTTGCATTTTCGGGCTTAGAAATATTTTCTGGTAGATTTTATGCTTAATTATAGTTTTAAGATGAATTTTCTAGTATGGGAGACTTTTTAGAAAATTAAGCATATATATTTCCTTTTCCGTTTTGTTTTACTGCTTATTTGTGCACTTTAAATGAAAGTTCATCCTTATGTGACTTTGGTTGCTTATGTAGTAGTATACCACTGGGCTTTAGCTCATTCCGTGTTATTTGTTTTCCTTACAGGGATATAATTACTTTTGAGAATGGATTGGATAGTCACTTGCCAAGTTGAGCTTATAAATGTCTTTTGTATAGCTCTTGAAATGAAGCCTTAATGTGTAACGGGTTCATTTCCTTTTGATAGGCAAACTGAATATGTACTTTCTTTATGAATGTCTGTGGCATGCCACTATGGTTGTAAATGTTGGATTTCACTGTGTATATGTTAAATTGACGTTTGGATTCTTCTATCCAGGCCACTATTCAGTTTTCCATTTTTTTTTATTTTGCTATTTTGATACTTATGGCTTGTCCGAGCGCACTTTTGTTTTCCCGAAACGTATTCGAACGCGTGTAACTGTACCGTAGTCCTGGCGAGAGCTGGGCAGGCAGTCCGCTAACCCCTTTGGTTCGCCTTAGGGGAAGGTGGGGCTGTCACAGGTGGTATCAGAGCCTAGGTTTGAATTAGCCTGGGTGTTATAGGACTGTTTGACTTGAGGATTGTTGTTTTTGGCCTTTAAGCTTATATTTATGATTACATGTTCTTGTGATGTAGGATGGCCGGACAGGGTGACCCTAGTGCTAGTCCTTCGGGGGCTAGACCTCGCAAAGTACTCCCCGTGATTCCCTATCAGATACGGCCGGGAGGGGCCGTCATTCGTTGGAGCCCGTCTAACCGTCTTCGACGGTGCCCGTGTAAGGAGAGATATGCTTACCCGAACACTCTAGTGTTTGCGCTGGATAAAGAGCGCAAGGTATTGGCTAGAGAGAATGCTCGCCTTGAGGTCGATGCGATTCAGGATAGGGCGACGAAGGATAAGCAAGCTGCGCGTATAAAGGAGCTAGAATACGATGTGCTTGAGGCTGAAGATAGGGTTGACGACCTTTGCGCCCAACTGAGGGAGGCACGAGAGCGAGAGCTTAAGCGAGTGCGCAAGGTCAGGGGTCGCGCTGAGGCGATCCTTAATCTGTGTGACGATGGCCTTGAGGAGTGTAGCGACGAGGCGTCGTGTGCGGAGGCCGACCCTGGGGAGGAGTCTACCCCATCGCCTGGATCCCAGACCCCGGCGACTGACTAGGCCTTGATCTTTAGGCATCTTTTGGATAGTGGTGGTTTTGTATGTACATAGGGATAGGGATAGAGCCTTAGCTAATCGTTTTGGGTCGTTAGATTAGCTATGTGTAAATCTCTTTTGATAGGCCTATCCTCCGGTGGATCGTTTGTGTACGTACGTGCTTTGGCCGTACTTGACTGACTGATTGTATATATGTGTTTGGCTTGTATATATGTGTGGTTGTGCTTATGTTTGGATTGTATAAATGTGTTATTGTGCAAGTTTATGTGTTACTTATATGGCTTGTTATTACTGTGGTTTAGTATTCTTGCCTAGACCGAGTGGAATTTATGGAAGGTACTCGGAGTGGTCGGGGACGTGGGCGCGGTGCTAGACAACCCACACCGGTTAGGGGTGTAGGGGAAACCTCGACTGGACCCGATCCTGAACCCCAAGCCGACCCTAATGCCGAGATCGCTGCTGCTATGCAGCAAATGACAAATCTGCTTGCACAAGTAGTGCAGCAACAAGCTCAGAACCCAAACCCTAACCCTGGAAATCCCGGGAACCCTGGCCACCATGTCGAGAGCGAGGATAGAGCTCTCGAACGTTTCCAAAAGTTTTCCCCGCCAAAGTTTGTTGGGGGACCCGACCCTGACGTTGCTGAGAAATGGCTTGAGAAGATGGTAGACATTTTTGCAGCTCTACATTATCCAGACGAACGGCAGGTGACTTTTGCCGTGTTTCAACTTGAAGGGGCTGCTCGTTCCTGGTGGAACGTAATTAGGCAGAAATGGGAACGGGAGCAGACGCCTAGGACGTGGGTGAACTTCATCCGCGAATTTAACGCAAAGTTTTTCCCTCCTCTAGTCCAGGAGAGGAAGGAGGACGAGTTTATCCGGCTCCGGCAAGGGACTCAGACTGTGGCGGAGTACGAGAGTCAGTTCACCCGCCTGTCTAAATTCGCGCCTGAGCTAATCATTACTGAGCAACGACGGGTTAGGCGCTTCATTCAGGGTTTGAACGTTGAGATTCAGAAAGACCTCGCGGCAGCTCAAATTACCACGTTTAGCGAGGCGATGGAAAAAGCCCAACGAGTTGAGAGTGCACGGCTGCAGGTCCGAAACTTCCAGGCTAAGAAACGTGGTTTTCCTGGGAGTACGTCTGGACAAGGTGAGAAGAGCACTCCCTCTAAGTTCGGACGAGGATCGGGTGGTGGCTGACACTCCGGCTCGGGCAGAGGGACTCCATTCAGGGGTAGTCAAGCTGGGCGTGGACAAAGGGGAAATGCTCAGAGTGGCTCGGCTTCGGCACCTCGCGGTCCCTGTGGGCACTGTGGGAAAGCAAACCACACCGAGGATAACTGCTGGAGGAAGCAGGGTAAATGTCTGCGGTGTGGAAGTGCGGACCATCAACTGGCTACATGCCCGGTCCTGAAACAAGACGGAAAAGGGAGCCAACCACTGCCGAGGACCAATACTGGACCCGCCAAGGGAGATGGGTCCAAACCAAAGGTTCCAGCTAGGGTGTATTCTTTAGATCCCCATCAGGTCCCAGAGTCTTCGGAGGTTGTAGAAGGTACGATCCCTATTTTCCACCGCTTTGCCAAAGTTTTAATTGATCCTGGTGCCACTCATTCGTTTGTTAACCCTGATTTCATGTGTGGCATCGATATAAAACCTGCTAGTTTACCTTATGACCTAGAAGTGAGTACACCTACGGGGAATCAACGTTTGGTGACTAGTATGGTTTATAGGGATTGCGATGTATGGGTTGGTGAGAAAAGATTTTTAGGAGACCTGATTAGCTTGTCCATTAAGGGGTACGATGTGATTTTGGGTATGGACTGGCTAGCCAAATATAACGCCCAACTGGATTGTAAAACGAAGGTGGTCGAATTTCACATTCCTGGCGAGGCAACCTTGAGGTTGGATATAAGGGGTAGGTTAGCCTCATCTGCTCTAATTTCGGGCATTCGAGCTAGGAAACTGATAAGTAGAGGAGTGCAAGGATTTTTGGCCTTTTTAATTAACACCCCTGCAGATAAGTTAAAAGTAGAAGATGTGGCCATAGTGAGGGAATTTCCGGACGTATTCCCTGATGAGTTAGTAGCTTTACCTCCAGAACGGGAGATAGAATTCCAAATCGATTTGTTACCTGGAACTGCACCTATCTCGAAAACCCCTTACCGAATGGCGCCTGCAGAACTTAAAGAGCTTAAGTTGCAATTACAAGACCTTTTGGAGCGGGGATTCATTCACGAGAGTGGATCTCCTTGGGGAGCTCCTGTCCTGTTTGTGAAGAAAAAGGACGGAACCTTGAGGATGTGTATTGATTACCGAGGCCTGAACAACGTGACCATCAAGAATAAGTATCCACTACCTCACATCGACGAGTTGTTTGACCAGCTGCAAGGAGCAGTGGTCTTCTCGAAGTTGGACCTCCGACAAGGATACTACCAGTTGTTAATAAGGAAGGAGGACATTCCGAAAACTGCCTTCAACTCGAGATACGGGCATTACGAGTTCGCCGTTATGCCCTTTGGACTGACCAATGCTCCCGCCGCCTTTATGGACTTAATGCATAGGGTTTTCAAACCCTATCTAGACCGATTTGTTGTTGTGTTTATCGATGACATTTTGGTCTACTCGAAGACACGCGAGGAGCATGAGGAGCATTTGAGAGTGGTGTTACAAACATTAAGAGAACATCAGCTGTACGCCAAGTTTAGCAAATGCGAGTTTTGGTTGGAGAAAGTAGCATTTCTAGGTCACGTGATCTCTCACGAAGGTATTTCGGTGGATCCGGCGAAGGTTGAGGCCGTGACAAATTGGAAGAGGCCAGAAAATCCCACGGAAATTCGTAGCTTTCTAGGGCTAGCGGGGTACTATCGAAGGTTTATTAAGGATTTTTCCAAACTGGCAGGACCTTTAACTGACTTGACAAAGAAGCATGGCCAGTTTATCTGGAACGGCCGATGCGAAGCAAGTTTTCAGGAATTAAAGAAAAGATTGACCATGGCTCCCGTACTGGTCTTGCCAAATGGAGTGGACGGGTTTGCAGTTTATGCGGACGCGTCGCGAGAAGGCCTGGGGTGTGTTTTGATGCAGAACCGGAATGTGATTGCTTTCGCCTCTAGGAAATTGAAGCTTCACGAGCAGAACTACCCGACTCATGATCTAGAGTTAGCCGCAGTTGTCTTTGCACTGAAAAAGTGGAGGCATTACCTATACGGGGTGACCTTCGAAGTGTTTTCGGATCACAAAAGTCTTAGATACCTTTTCTCCCAGAAGGAATTAAACATGAGGCAACGAAGATGGATGGAATTTCTGGAAGATTACGACTGTACAATCAATTATCATCCGGGAAAGGCAAATGTGGTAGCAGATGCCTTGAGTCGTAAGGTGCAAGTAGCAGGGCTAATGATTAAGGAGTGGGATTTGCTAGAATCCGTGTGCGAGTGGAAACCCTGTCTAGGGAGCCATAAGGTGATATTTGGCAATGTCAGGGTTACCTCCACTCTACTGGAACATATTAAAGAGGCACAAAAAGAAGATTTGATGGTACAGAAATGGAGAGAGAAGGTGGAAAGAGGAGAAACAACGGACTTCAATTTGAGTCCTGAGGGTATTTTGAAGTATCGGAACCGAATAGTGGTACCGAAAGTGGAGTCGATGAAAATGGAGATTCTGGAGGAAGCTCATCGGTCCAAGTATACAATCCATCCGGGCAGCAGCAAGATGTATCAAGACCTAAAAGGAACCTATTGGTGGGACAATATGAAGAAGGAAATTGCTCAATACGTACAGAAATGTCTCATTTGCCAGCAAGTGAAGGCAGAACATCAAAAACCATCGGGTCTGTTACAACCCTTGGAGATACCTGAGTGGAAGTGGGAAAACATCACCATGGACTTCGTTTCCGGTTTACCGAGGACGCAAAGAGGACACGATGCCGTTTGGGTGATCGTTGATCGATTAACCAAGTCGGCCCATTTCTTGCCGGTGAACATGAAGTATTCAATGGACAAGTTGGCTCGACTGTACATGGATGAGATAGTAAGACTACACGGTGTTCCTGTGAGCATCGTCTCTGATCGGGATCCACGGTTTGTATCTCGATTTTGGCAGAAGTTTCAAGAAACCCTGGGGACTAAACTTAATTTGAGCACGACCTATCATCCTCAGACGGATGGCCAGTCAGAACGGACGATTCAAACTCTTGAGGACATGTTACGAACGTGCATTCTGGATTTTGGAGGCAACTGGGGTCAGCACATGACCTTGGTAGAGTTTGCGTACAACAATAGCTTCCATTCGTCGATTCAAATGGCCCCGTACGAAGCTCTCTAAGGACGCAAGTGCCGGTCACCGATTTACTGGAATGAAGTTGGAGAAAAAAAAGCACTTGACCCGTCAACCATTCCATGGATGGAAGAGGCTCAAGAGAAGGTCAAGTTGATAAGGCAACGGCTTCAAACAGCCCAAAGTCGACAAAAGAGCTACGCGGATAATCGAAGAAAAGACTTGGAGTTTGAAGTTGGAGACTACGTATTTCTCAAGATCACACCTTTACGAAGTCTTACAGTGGGTAAAGGAAAGAAGCTTCAACCGCGGTACGTCGGACCCTACAAGATCCTTCAGAGGGTTGGAGCGGTCGCGTATCGATTGGAACTGCCATCCAGTCTATCTCGAATTCACGATGTATTTCACGTTTCGATGCTAAAGAAGTACCATCCTGATCCATCCCATGTATTGCAACTGGAGGATATCGAAGTAGATGAATCACTGGCCTATGAAGAGAAACCAGTTCAGGTACTTGATCGGAAGGTCAAAGAGCTTCGCAACAAGAAGATTCCATTAGTAAAGGTGCTGTGGAGAAACCACGGAGTTGAGGAAGCTACTTGGGAAATGGAAGAGGAAATGCGAAAGAAATACCCAAACCTATTCGGGGATTAAGGTGAGAATTTCGAGGACGAAATTTTTTTAGTAGGGGAGAGTGTGAGAACCCGTAAAACCCTAATATTTTCCTAGGGTTTATTACCCTTTAATTGCTTATATTTTTGCATTTTCGGGCTTAGAAATATTTTCTGGTAGATTTTATGCTTAATTATAGTTTTAAGATGATTTTTCTAGTATGGAGAATTTTTAGAAAATTAAGAATATATATTGGACGTGGGACCCACTAGTGCGAAAAGTTCGGAAAAATTCGGCCAATCAGGTTAAGTTTTGGATACTGTGTAAAATTTATCGGGTGTTAAGAGCCAAGTAGAGAGTGAGATTTGATTGATGTGAGAGAGATAAAGAAGTGATAAGATTGCATTTAATGGGATGCCATGTGTCATTTTCCCATTTGTTGGACTTTAAGAATTACTATTCACATTTTTGACTTTTGACCAAAATTAGTTAATATCTCCAAAAAAATTCACAAAAATTCACCATTTTTCTTCTCATTGTGGCCGGACCTCTCTCTTGCAAGAAGGAAGAAAGTTCTTCAACATTTCAAGCTTCCAACTTGTCCAAATCCACCAAATCAAGTGTTTAACTTAGTTTTTACTCCATACAATCTTTCCTTCTAGTGATAGTAAGTGTATTAGTGAAGTTTGTTTGAAGCTCTAAGGTGGCCAACACCTCTCTACATCTCTTGATACTTGGTAAGTGATGCTTGAACCTCTACTACACCTAATGATGGTTATATTATGCTTAGAAGTGGCTTGAGTGTTGGAATATATGATTTATTTCTTGGTTTGGCTTGATTTGGTGAAGTTTTCCATTTTATGATGAATTTTCTGGTTTCATATGATCTTGATGGTGTGGTTGTTTTTGATGGTTTGTAATAAGGGGCTTTGACTCTAGTGGGTGTGAATTGTTGTTAAATGCAACCAATTTTGGAATTTGAATGAAATGTGCAAAGTTAGGGTTCATGAACCCCTATTCTGTCCGAAATTTGAGGTCATAGATAGAGGCCTAATTGGACTTTACTCAAAACATGAAAGTTGTAGGTATTGATGAGTTTAGTGTGCCTGCAAAATTTCAGGGCAATTGGACTAGTGTAGAGTGAGTTATGCCATTTTTACTGTTGCTGTTTTTGGTGCACAGAATGTCCGAACTGCGATAGTAATTGCCTGTTTTGACTGGAATTGGTTTGGATTTTGAAGTTCGTGTCTTCTACGGAAATGTAGCTGGATGTCTTAGCTAACTTATGCCTTTGGAATTTCGGCATTTGGACCTGTGTAGGCTGAGATTGACGTATTACAGTTTTGTGTGTTTTGCAAACCTGTTATGGTAATTCTGGTTTGGTATTTGGCACTTTTGACCTAGTTGTGCTAGGATTTGGACTGATAAGCCTTCTACATTGTTGTAGCTCTGTTTCTTGGCTTCGACATGGTGGGTCTTACACCCCCATCCGACATTTGTAGTGAGAGTTGTGCCATTACCGCATTATGAGGTCAAATCCGGTTTTCTTATCAAGGCTTAGGTTAAAGCCCTTTCTTAATTTCTGGTTTGCTTTCATGCTTGTATATGTTTATAAAACCCTATTGGGGTTGTGAATTGGTGTTGTTTATGGCTCGGTATGGTTTCTTGTTTTATGATATTGTGAGCCTATGGAACGGCTCTTGACATGAAATGCTTATATGTGTGTTGATGGGTTGTGATTGAAGAAAAATAATGAAGCCTTATGGCTGGAAAATTTGGTAAACACAAAGGGCATGCTGCCCGAATTTTTACTCGAGATTTAGAAAACTATCTTCTCGACTTGAGTAAAGGTTAAGTATTTAACACTTGAATTTCCATGCATGAAACCCTATTGGGCGATAATTGGTTTGACTTTATGACTCGTTATCGAGTCTTATAGTATTTGTTTACATGTTCTAGGGCGTGACGATAGCTCACGACGTCTTGGTGATCGTGGTGCATGAAATACCACTTTCTTGCTTGGTGAGTATACTACTCACTTACTTGTTATAATGTGGCTTTGTGCTATGTGTATTGATGCCTTGAAGGCTTAATTGGTTATTGGAAATGCTTGAGGTGAGGGTGTACTTGACCGCCCTCACCCCTTGTGATTCCATGCATGGCTAGTGCTTGCATTACTGAATTACTGCACTTGATATATGAAATACTGAATTTCCTTCATGGAAACTGATTTGGTATCATTTGGGTGAATGTCCAATGGCTTTACTGTATCACTGAGCTCAACCCCGTTTGGTAGTCAATTGGATCGAGCCGGATTGTCATGCCACGGGGACTGTACTGTGGAATCTTGTGGTAATGAGACCTTTGGTTCCGGTATACTCGAGTATTACCAAAATGACTGAATGGAGTGCGGGCCCGGTTGGGGTATGATAGTTGGACGGTTGGATATAAGTGATGTCTACGGATGGTTACTTTTCATTGACGGAGGGTCAATGGGGTTGGATCAAGATTGCAAGCATGGAAATGGGCTCTTGAGAGCCGACCGTATCCTTTTCCGTTTTGTTTTACTGCTTATTTGTGCACTTTAAATGAAAGTTCATCCTTATGTGACTTTGGTTGCTTATGTAGTAGTATACCACTGGGCTTTAGCTCATTCCGTGTTATTTGTTTTCCTTACAGGGATATAATTACTTTTGAGAATGGATTGGATAGTCACTTGCCAAGTTGAGCTTATAAATGTCTTTTGTATAGCTCTTGAAATGAAGCCTTAATGTGTAACGGGTTCATTTCCTTTTGATAGGCAAACTGAATATGTACTTTCTTTATGAATGTCTGTGGCATGCCACTATGGTTGTAAATGTTGGATTTCACTGTGTATATGTTAAATTGACGTTTGGATTCTTCTATCCAGGCCACTATTCAGTTTTCCATTTTTTTTATTTTACTATTTTGATACTTATGGCTTGTCCGAGCGCACTTTTGTTTTCCCGAAACGTATTCGAACGCGTGTAACTGTACCGTAGTCCTGGCGAGAGCTGGGCAGGCAGTCCGCTAACCCCTTTGGTTCGCCTTAGGGGAAGGTGGGGCTGTCACAACCACGTTGTCGGGTGGAGTCTGGCCAATGTCCATAAGAGGGAAGAATGAAATGAATGAACGAGTGACAATGTCAATGGAAGGGTTTTCACTTACAAATTGCATTTTAAAATGATTGGAGGAATAAGGAAATGAAAGGTGAATGAAAGAACGAAAGACTCCATGTGAGCATGTATCCTTTTAATGAATGTATTATCATTGTTTTATATTGTCAATGTTTCCTGGATTACTTGTTGTTACATGATTAATGTCCTTGGTTAAGTTGATTGTGTGTTCGGAACCTCACTGAGCTTGTAGCTCATTCCGTTAGTTTTGTTTTCCTTAACTGGGGATGCACGCAAGGATAAGAGATCGGTATAGACTAGCCCAGTCTAGTTCTTTTGAATTTTTGTAATGGTTCTCGCCCTAGCGTTTGGCAAGAGTCGGTTATATGAAGAATTGAGAACCTTTGTACATTTGGGTGTGTACTACTTTTGATAGAGAAATGTATATAAGTATACATCCTGAATTTGGGAAATGTTATTTCGTTTATTATTGAGGATTGTACCCTATGTTTGGAAGTGAGTGATGTGATTTAATTGAGAACTGTAGTGAGCCCCGGTGAGAGTTGGGCAGGCCGTCCGCCGAATCTTTTGATTCATCTTAGGGGAAGGTGGGGTCGTCACATGTGCTCACTTGGTGAGATGTGTGCACTAAATTCGGTGATTAAGGGTGAATTTAGATGAAATTAAGTGTGTGATTAGAAGTAAGAATCATAAGTTAGTGAATTATAAGTTAAAACCCTAGTATACGCGATTTAAGAAAAAACGGGTTGAACCGACGGGTACCGTTTGTTACCGAGTGAGTGCACCACTTGAACACTACTTTATTACCTTAATCTCCTTGCTATTAATTGATTAAAATCAGCCCCTAAAATATCCTCAAGGCAGCCAAAATATTGGACCAAAAATAAGAGAGAAAAGAACAAAATTTGACTTCCAATCAAAGTGTGACACTTGTCAATTTTGACCCAAATTAATTCCTATCATTTCAACCTTCTTGAAGCTTCATTTGAGCCTTCCGGCAGTGAGTTTGAGAGGAAAAAATAGAGAGGAAATCATCTCAATCCATCTTGAGCTTAGCTTGTTTGAGTGAGAAATCAAGAAAACTAAACCGATTAACTTATAATTTAAGAGTTTAGGAAGCTTGGGGAGCTAAATTTTGCAAGGAAAGGTGAAGGATATCTCTTGCAAGCCTTTTATTGAGATATTATGGCTGACCATCTTCTTCCTTTCCCTTAGTCTTGTTTGAGTTATGTAGTAACTTGTATTCTTGCATTGTGATGCCTAATCTAAGTGATTTTGATGATTGTAGTGGTGAATTTTGAGTTAGGGTTTTGAATGGTTCACTTATAATTCTTGTTGTTTGGATGGTATATGGTGTATATAATCTTGCATAGGAAGTTATAGTAGTGGTTTAAGTTAGAAATGTGAAGTACGGTTGACACTTTGAGGGCACTGTTGGATGAGACCAGAGGGGTGAGTCATGCACAGGCCATGCGCCTGCGTGACCTCGAGACGGGGTTACGAGTTGAGGAGGAGCGGACGCATACCCTTGGTCGTCAGTTTGAGGAGACCTAGCGCCATCTTTTCACTTTGAAGGGGCAGATGAGAGAGAGAGCCCGGGGTATTATGCTAGACTGTGAGGTTCTCTTAGATATGGCTGTCGAGGCGCCACCTAGGGCTGGCGGCACGGGGCCAATGGATGTGATATACTCTATGGGATCTGTACGGGATTTTCGCTAGGGCCGTTACTCTGACTTGTTATGTTGACTTTTGGAACTGGTGTGCTCATTAATTAACATGTTTTGTACTGGTTGGATATTAGCTGTTATGTGGACTGATATGTGTATACTTTTGGCGTGAATTATATATATATGTATATAGTTTCGTGTATGATATTTTGATATCTTGGCTAATTCATGCATTTTGTAATTTTTCTATGCTTTGAACTCGTACCATATTTTGTCCCAATTATAGAAGTTATAAAACAATCAAATGGAGACTCGTGGTGGGGGTAGAGGACGAGCACAAGGAACCAAAGGGGTAACAAATGAAAATATAAATATACAAGCCGAGACCCAAGTAGCTACAGCCATACAGCGAATGGCTGATTTGTTAGAACGAATGGTCAACTAACAGGGTCAAGGCCAGGTACAGCATCCCGAAAGTCATGAGCGAGAGGATCGTGCCTTAGAACGGTTCTAGAAGTTTCTACCACCAAAATTTTTGGGTGAACCTAACCCTGATATGACGAAGAGTTGGTTGGATCGAATGTTAGATATATTCGCTACATTAGGATACCCGGAGGAACGGCAGATAACTTTCGTCATTTTTCAATTTGAGGGGGCGGCTCGTGCCTGGTAGAATGTGATTCGAGCCAAATGAGATAGAGAGCAGATCCCATGGACATGGGTTAATTTCATTCGTGAGTTTAATGTGAAGTACTTACCACCACTTGTTCAAGAAAGGCGAGAGGATGAGTTCATACGCCTACGTCAAGGGACTATGAGTGTAGCGGAGTACGAGACGCAATTTACCAAACTCTCTCGTTTTGCTCCAGAGTTAGTGCTAACAGACTGGAAGAGAATTCGTCGGTTTGTCCAGTGTTTAAACGTAGAGATTCGCACTGGCAGCTGCTCAATTGGAGACATATAGTCAAGCGATTGAAAAGGCACAAAGAATTCAAAGTACTAAGAGTCAAGTAAAGGCTTTTCATGATAAGAAAAGAAGACAACCGGATACAAGCAGTTATATTGAGGGACAGAGCTCGAAGAGCGAGCCACCATCTTAGATGAGTTGAGGAGTAGGTGGTTTACGATCAATAGGGACCTCGAATCAAGGAAATTTTGAGAAAGGTCAGTCAGGGAGGGAGACCCAAAGGGGTACCTCACGTGGAGGTCCGACATTAGGACCTAGAATGACATGTGGGTTTTGTGGGGCTGCTATCCATATGGAAGATAATTGTTGGAAGAAAGGGCAAGTTCGAAAATGCTACCGATGTGGTAGTGCCGAGCACCTGATTGCTCAGTGCCTCACCTGCTAAAAGAAGGAAATTTGCCAAAGGCAGAAGGGAACACTTCTAAGCCGACCAATGCAACGGGTAATCGACCGAAAGTGCCGGCAAGGACCTATGCAATAGGAAATCAAGAGGTGACAGACCCATTGGGAATCATCGAAGGTACCCTTCCTATTTTCCATCGTATTGAGGTTTCTTTCTACTCGTTTTACAAGACATTTAAAGACCATTGAGACTCTGAAATAAGGATTACACTGTTGGTTCTTGGATTGAAATACATAGAGGGACAAACTTTTGAGGTAAATTTTATTGGCAATAATGAACTCGTTAATGAGATATTAGAGTATTCCAACCCTTAGCTCGTGAAAAGATTAAGAAGATTTGACTTAAAGGTTGCAATTTCGAGGACGAAATTCTTTTAAGAAGGGGAGATTGTGATACACCGAATGTTAGGAGATTGTTTTTAAAGAAGATACTGAAGTTTATTTCTTTGGGTTTGATTTAAAACCTTATTTTGTTTTAAAAGACTAGAAACCCTAAATTCTAATCCAAAAACTCTAGTTTACTTGTGACTAACCGGTTTTCTTAAATCTCTCATATTTTAATCGAAACCCTAATTGTAATCAATGGAATTGTACAATCCCTCACATTTTTCTTAAAATTCCTTTTCTTTGACATTTATTCCTTTCTAATAGCTTTACTACTCATTCACACCCTCAATAATTGCAATCAACCATAGAATCAAGGGTTTTCCCTTTAGGTTTTTAGTTCGGGTAAATTAGGGCTTTTTGCATATTTTGACCGTGTGCTCACTTGGTGAGATGTGTGCACTAAATTCGGTGATTAAGGGTGAGTTTAGATGATATTAAGTGTGTGATTAGAAGTAATAATCATAAGTTAGTGAATTATAAGTTAAAACCCTAGTATACGCGATTTAAGAAAAAATGGGTTGAACCGACGGGTACCGTTTGTTACCGAGTGAGTGCACCACTTGAACACTATTTTATTACCTTAATCTCCTTGCTATTAATTGATTAAAATCAGCCCCCAAAATATCCTCAAGGCAGCCGAAATATTGGACCAAAAATAAGAGAGAAAAGAACAAAATTTGACTTCCAATCAAAGTGTGACACTTGTCAAATTTGACCCAAATTAATTTCTATCATTTTAGCCTTCTTGAAGCTTCATTTGAGCCTTCATTTTTAGCCTTCCTGCCGTGAGTTTGAGAGGAAAAAAGAGAGAGGAAATCATCTCAACCCATCTTGAGCTTAGCTTGTTTGAGTGAGAAATCAAGAAAACTAAACCGATTAACTTCTAATTTGAGAGTTTAGGAAGCTTGGGGAGCTAAATTTTGCAAGGAAAGGTGAAGGATATCTCTTGCAAGCCTTTTATTGAGGTATTATGGCTGACCATATTCTTCCTTTCCCTTAGTCTTGTTTGAGTTATGTAGTAACTTGTATTCTTGCTTTGTGATACCTAATCTAAGTGATTTTGATGATTGTAGTGGTGAATTTTGAGTTAGGGTTTTGAGTGGTTCACTTATAATTCTTGTTGTTTGGATGGTATATGGTGTATATAATCTTGCATAGGAAGTTATAGTAGTGGTTTATGTGGGAACCCGAAAATTTTCGTATTTTCTAGGCTTTATTTTATTTAATTGCATGCCTTTTCTATATTTTCTTTATTAGGAAAATTTTCTAGATAATTTGTATGAGTAAAAATGGTTTTTAAATTATTTTTCTTGTATAAATTAGTTCATGAGATTTTAGGAGTGTATATTGGACGTGAGACCCGTTAGTGCGAAAAGTGCGCTAAAATTTGGCCAATTAGGTTAAGTTTTGTATATCAGGATTAATTTACTAGGTGCTAAGAGATAATTAGAGGTTACCTAGATGGATTAGTGTTTGAGAGACAAAAGGATAGCTTTGAACCAAAAAGGTGACAAGTGTCACCTTGTGATTAAAGGTTGGACTTTGACCACTTGACCAACTTTACTAAATAATCAAAAATTGGCCCAAAATTCATCATCATGCATCTCTCTCTTGGCCGACTCTCTCAAGAAGCAAAAGAAAGGAAAACCTCCAACTTTCTTCTTCTCAATCTTGCTCAATCTCACAACTTAACCGTTACAACTTGAAATTACTCCATAAAAATTCCTAGCTAAGTAGTATTAAGGTAGTTAGTGGAGTTGTTTTGGAAGAAAGAGACCTAAGCTACTACCTTTTGGGAGGTATCAAGGTATGGTGTGTAAAGATTCATTGTTTGTTTCCAATAATGGTGAATTCATGACTTGTGGGGGCTAGTTATGTGATTTTGTGGAATATTTCATGACTTTTCATAGAGATTGTGGAATTTTTATTTTTACGCATAATTTTTCTATTTTTATATGTTTAATGTTGGTTGGCCATGGATGATGGCATGGTATGGTTTAAAATGAACTTATGGAGTGTTAATTGTAGCTATTTGCGAAAAATTTCCGCTTTGTACAGAAAATTTCAGATTTAGGGTTTTGAATTGGGGCTTTTCTAGGGTTGCTATAGAACTCTTGAATTGGCTTTGTTTAAAGGGTATTGTGACCCTAATAAGTTGTATTGAGTAGCCTATGACTTACAATGGTAATTGTGGTTGTGTTTGAGAAATATAAGTGATTGATGGTAGGATGAAAATCTGAAATTTTAAGGGGAAATGCTGTCCAAATTGTGGGTTCTTATGTTTTATTGGATTTGGGTTGTTTTAGGGGTAATTAGAGACCTTAGGGTGGTCTAAACCCTTAGCACCGAGTGTTCTTTATTTTGTTTGCAAGTTCTTGTGGTTTTACATTAGTGACTTGTGGCTTGGATTTACGACACGTAATCGAGTCTCATTGCGTTTTATTGAATGTTTTAGGGCGTGCCAGTAACGCTAGGCGCTCGTTGGACCGAAATCTGTGAAATCTTCCTTTGCTTGATTGGTGAGTGTACTACTCACATGATTGTTACTTTATGGCTTTATTATACTTGAAATCTATGATTTGAATGTTTGGGTGTACTGTTGAGATTGATTGAGTCGAGGGTGTACTTTATCACTCTCGCACTCTATGGCTTATGTGACTCTTTACTGTATCGATTGAATGTCTCTTGAATATACTTGAACTGGTGTTGTTTGGACGTGTATCCAACGACTCTTACTGTTGACTCTGAGCTCTACCCCATTGGCGGTCGATTGACTCGAGCCAACAAGGGCTTGGTCGGGGAGATTGACAAGCCATGGGGACTGTTTCTATGGAATCATTGGGTATGGGACTCTTGATTCCGGTATACTCGAGTATTATCATTTTGGACTGGTTGGAGTTCGGGCCCGGTAGGAGTATGTGAGGTGGAAGGAAATTGGGGAAAGTGGAGTCTACGGTATTGGTTCCTCCTTAAGCGTTGACGAAGGGTCAACAGGGCAAGATCAAGTACGGCAAGCGAGGAAAAGGGCTCTTGAGAGCCGACCATATCCTTTTACATATCTGTATTGAAATGGGGTGCTCGTTGACTCACTTATTGAATGTATTTGGATTGAGTACCTTTGTGCTTATATGAACTTTGTTACTTGAGTGATGGTACCTCATTGGGCGAAAGCTCACTCCATTGCCTTTGTTTTCCTTACAGGGATATGAATACCTTTTGGGAAACTGTGATTTTGAAGCCGAATTGAGCTAGTTTAATATTCTTTTGTCTAGCTCCTCGATGGTTGAAAAACCTTAAGTGTATTTTGACTTAATCTTTCCTTCTGTGTTGTAAATTTGAAACCATATGTGTATGAACGTGGTTGGCAATGTTCATGTGTTATTTTGGTTTGTAAATGTCAAATTCCAAGGTTTATATGATTTGATGGTGATTGATTGGGTTTCGGGCACTGTTCCTGTGCGGCTTCGTTTTCCATTTTTTGTTTCGCAAATTTTGAATTGTTTGAGCGCGTTATTACCTTTCGGAACGTTTTAGATTGTTTATAACCGTCATAGTAGTTTTGGCGAGAGTTGGGCAGGCAGTCCGCTAACCCCTTTGATATGCCTTAGGGGAAGGTGTGACTGTCACAGGTGGTATCAGAGCCTAGGTTAGAAATGACCTAGGCAAGTTTGAAATTTTGTTCCTTAGGGCCTGTGAGGGAAGTGTTAAGTTACCGTTAAGTGTGACTATGCTTACATTGTCTAAGTTATGAACCCTTTTGCTATTCTTGTAGGCTATGGCTGGAGCAAGCGGAGAGGGCGGAGGTGAGCCACCTCAGAGGCGGCCACGAGTCATTGATTATCAGGAGAGGCCGGGAGGTCCGATCCGGCTTTTGGTATACTGTGAGCCGGACCCGTCGCTGTAGGCGTTGCCAGCATTACTCTTATGCTAACCATGTGGTCGTGGCGGTACTAGATGAGAGGAGGAGACTTAGGAGTGCCGCCGCCAGGGATCACACTGAGGCGCTTAGATTGAGGGGCGTTATAAGGATGCAGGCTGACCGGATTGGAGAGCTCCAAGGAGACATAGCTATGGGACAAGAGCGAACGAATGTTCTGAGGGAGTAGTTGCATGTGGTGAACACTCGTCTTACTAATGTCGTCCGGGAAGTTAGAGACCATTTCGGCGGCATTATTAATGAGTGCGAGGCGCTAATCCAAGGTGTGATTGGCGCTAACGCGCAAGTGGAGGCCCCGAGTGACGACACACCTAGTGAAGGGAGTACCCCTAGTTCTAGCCAAGGGGGAGAGTCTGTGGCCTCCGTAGGGAACTAGGCTAGAACTCTTTTGGACCACTTTTGATTCCATGAAGGGAATAGTTGGGAAAGGCTTTTACTTAGCTATTTTGGCCTAACTCTGTATATTGACGTTTGGAGGACCCCTTTTGTTTCCTGGGATGACTTTTGTATGTATTTGACTACCTGTTTTTGTATAACTGCTTGATCCTGTTATGTGTTCTATGTATATGTGTTATGTGTTTAAATGCCCTATGAGGTAGTTGTTTTGGCTAACTGTTCATGTTTATTGTTATGAAAAAGGGGTTATGTGCCTTTAACATTGTACTTATCATTTGACCTTAGATCGACTTAAATCGATGGAGGGCACTCGTAGTGGTCGAGGCCGTGGACGCGGGAGTAGGCAACCCACGTCTGAAAGGGGCACTAGGGAAACCTCGTCTGGACCAAACCCTGAACCTAGGGTTGATCCCGCTGTCCAAATAGCTGCTGCCATGCAGCAAATGACTGACTTGCTAGCCCAAGTAGTGCACCAACAGGGTCAAAACCCTAACCCCAACCCTGGGAACCCCGGTAATCATGTGGAGAGCGAGGACTGGGCCCTTGAGAGGTTCCAGAAGTTTGCCCCACCAAAGTTTATTGGACGACCCGATCCAGATGTAGCCGAAAGGTGGCTAGTGAGTTCACATAAGGGTTGTAAAGGCAAGTGAATTTTCGGGGTCTCACATGGTATGTATCTTTAAGTTTGAATTGCATTGTCTTGAATCCTGGCGAGAGCTGGGCAGGCGCCCCGCGGATACCCATGGGTTCGCCCTTGGGAGAAGTGGGGGCGTCACACTTTTAACTGTTAAAATTCCTAGATTTCAACTCCAAACCAACATATAATCATAGTTTAACATAATACCAAGTCAGTTGAATGAGATTTAGTCAGAAAGAACACAAAAATGTCGAAAATGAAGGTTGAAAATTAACCCTCTTTATTCGACTAGCTCATCCGAAAATTCCTCAAGAATTTCGCCAACAAAACAACCATTGAGCCAACAAAAACTCACTCAAATCCCTAAGGGTTTCATCAATCATTAGCCGTTGGTTATCAATAGAAAATTTCCAAGTGAATCCAACCAACAATTTAAGAGCTATGCTAGTATTTTAACCAATAGAACATCTAGTGGTATAATTTCAAGAAATTTACTAGATCTACCATAGATCTTACTTAAATCAAGAGAATCTAACATTTTCATGGTTAGAAATTAAAGATTAAGGGTGATTTTCGGTTCTTACCTCAAGATCTAACTAGATCTAGTGTGATTCAATCTCAAAACTTCCTTCCAAGTTTCACCCCTTCAAGTTTCCTCAAGAAAGGTCAAAGATTTTCTAGGTTGCTTGGTGATTTCTTCCACAACTCTTCAAGAATCAAGATGGATGGTGTCCCTTCTCTCTTGGTCTCTCTCTCTCTCTCTCTCTCTCTCTCTCTCTCTCTCTCTCTCTCTCTTTCGAACTCTCTCTCTCTCTCTCAACAAGAAGAGAAGAAGAAGAAGAAGAAAAATATGGTGGTTGATGGTTTTCCAAGTGATCTTCAAGAGTAAGATGAAGGAGGAAATGGAGAGCTCTCAAGTCTTTCTCTCTCTCTCTCTCAAATTTCGGATGGCTCAAGGGAGGAAGAAAGAGAATCAACTCTCAAGTCTAGTCTAGTTTCTTTCTTTAAAGTATGGTAGGTGGACCACCTCACCTACTCACTTATGTGTCGCATCCTTGTGCGACATCTTATCCTCAACTAGATTTCCCTCAACCAACCTTATCCTATAGTTTTTCTATTTTTTTAAAGTCTCTACATGCTCTAGATTTCATCTTAAGACTAAATTCCACGTCACCATTTCAAAATTTCACACTTAATACTAGCCAAACGATAACCGGGCAATTATTAATAAAAATTTCAACTAAGTTGTAAAATGACATTTTAATAGTGAGAATACCAAAAAATTTGGCAAAATCACATAATATAAATATTTTCATCATTATTATTTATCTTTCAAAAATAGTAAAAATTTTAGAGCTCTCACATCAAATGGGAAAAAATGGAAGGCAACTTGGTAAACTTCATAGAACTCCAACCTCTCATAGACAATTGGGCTGCCATTGTTCAAGTAGTTGAAAAGCAAAAGGTTTAGGTTTCAAGAAATGGAAACGCTACCAAAAGTTGGTTTTTGTTGATAGTCAGATAATATAGCTTATCATTGCATGCTTTTACACTATACAAAACTAATTAATTACCATAGCACTTACTCTATTCAAAATTGTCAGGACAAACTACTCAAGCTCTAACTTATGTTGGAGATATAATGTTCTTCAGGAAGTACTTTGAACCCTATAGAAGATATTATGTATCCAATGCTAGGATTCAAAATATGCTGCCAAGGTATAGTACCTACCCAAATGAGTGCTCATGGACCATTGACAACTCCATGCTTGTCCAAAAAATCGATGAAGTGGACCCTCCTCAGATACCTAGTGCGTTCAACTTTGCTAACTACAATTTAGTTTATGAGCACATTGATACAATTGATGAAATAGGTATTATTCCCAATTTACCTTAACATACAACTTACACAGTAATAGTTACATTTTTCTAATATCAAACTCTCGTTATTAGATCTTATTGGAATAGCAATTCACGTGCATTCGAAAGCAATCAGAGCAGGAACACCAACTAGGGACATCATCCTTACTGATCATACCTCACACCCAATGGTACTAACCCTTTGTAGACACCAAATTTTTGGTTTCGAATTTTATTTTTTAATTAGTTTAATTTTAGATTTATTTGTTTCAATTTTAGGTTTATTTTGGTTGTTTCCTGTTTCGTGCCTCTTATTGTATTTTAATTAGTTTACGAGAATTTATTTTATTTACTAATTTGATTAAAAGAAAAGAGGAAAAAGAAAAGAAAAAAGATGAAAGTGAAAAGTGAAGGAAAAAAGATTGAAAAATGGCAACTTTGTTGTTTTTAGTTTGTATATTTTGATGTGATGTTACTTAAATTGTTGTTTTTTATTACTTAGCTTTATTATTAATTTTGTTAAATTATTATTCCAAAAAAAAAAAATAGATTTTTACATGCAAGCTGCGGAAACGCAGCTTGCAAGGACAGTCGCACATGCCCATCGGAGGGCTCTAAGATGCCCAGTAAAAACCCCCACTCTCATCCTCACCTTTCAGGTGAGGGTTTGAGAGCAGGTTTCTGGTATAAATAGAACAAGAAACGCAGAGAGAGGGGTAGAGGAGTGACGGCTGCAAATCTAGGAAAGGGGTAAGGGCTTCGGGCAGGAGAAAAGAAACAAGAGAGCAGACGGCAAGGGGGGCTGAGGGGAATGAAGTGGCGACTAGGTTCTGGGGGGAGCTAAGAGAGAGGTGGTCGGCTGTGAAAAGGAACCAGAAACCATAGGAAAAGGGCAGCTGAAAGAATCTGGGGAGGGAGTGAAACAACGGCAGAGAAAAAGGGAGCTTTGAGGCAGGAGGAACGGCGGTAGAAAGAAACAGAAAGCTGAGGGTTTTGACGGCTAAGAGAGTGAAAGGGAGAGCTTTGAGAGTTTGGGAGAGAGCGGCCAGAAGAGGAAGCCGCAACCAGGAGGGAGACCGAGAGAAACCCAGGCAGCTACTTCATCAGAATCTGCAGATGATCTCTTCATCGCACCCAAGTTGAAGCTTCAAACCAAAAGGTGGTGAACAGGTAGCCTTCAACCCTTTCTCTTGTCTATTTTCATTTCATATGAAATCTGGGCTGCGTAACCAGAGATTCTGGGCTCTTGTGTTGTGGATTTGATTGCTAGACATATGTTGTTTCATGCGTTCTCTTTCATTATACAGCCCAAAGCTGCTGCCTTTTTGTTGTTTTTTTTGTATCCTGGGCTTCTTGCTTACTTAAATGTTGTGGAATCTGGTTTAGCAGGCTGCATGTTCTTGGTTGTCGAATGAGTATGCTTATGTTTCAATCTAGAAATGCACAGTCCGAAGTTTTTTCTGCAAAAAAAAAAAATAAAATCTTGCTTAGATCGATTCATTAAAAACATGTTTGCAAGTTTTCTCCAAGATTTGCTTATTTCCATGCTATGTTCTTTACTGGTTTAGATGTCAAAGTCATGTGTTATGTTACCTCTTTTAAATTTTGGATGTTGGATTGGGAAATGTTGGGACCAAACTTCGTGTATTGGAGTCTGAAATTTGAGTTTGGAAGTAAAAGGCAGCAGGCCTGCACTTTCGGCTGCTAAAGTTTTTCGTGTTGTTTGAAATGTTTGATTTGTCCGTCGTTTGGCTGAGATGTCGTGAGAATGTTTGGGAGCTTAGCAGTAGAGGCCAGCAGTTTGCTTGGTCTGCGGTTGCCAAAAGAAAAATCTTGCTGCAGTTTCCTTTCTTTCTTTTGTTGTCGGTTAAACCAGATTTGCCACCTTAATCCTGCAAACAAAATTTCACATTTTGATTTAGTCAATAATTTCTGGTTTGATAAACTTGTTTGTATGATTAAACGGATGGAGTCGCTGCTGGAAATTGCCGCAGGTTTGGAAACAAAAGGCAGCAGCCTTCATTTTTCAGTTGCAGAAGCTTAAGCTTCTACGTAGCATGCATGTAAATGCTTTTAAAAATTGCACTTTAACCCCCCAAGTCTCCCCTCGTTCTACTATGACCCAACCAATTGAATGATCTCCTCAATTTGGTCCTTGGTAGTTTTAATTTTACAACTTCATTGCTTGTTTGCTTCAATCAATTACTATGCTTTGTTGCAATTGCACTTAAGTCATGACTTTAGGGGCTTTATGATCAAGTGAGCTTTGTTTTGCACATTTCTTTTAATGTTCTTAATTAAATTGGTACCCTGACCATTTTATGGTTTTGAAGGGTAAATTAGTAATTTCACTTCGTTAGGGCATCAACTCAAGGGAGGTATAACTTCTTTTATCCTTTTTTTGTCTCTCTCCTATGTGATCCAACGTGCTAAGTGAGAATTGCATGTCTACTTTGCTTTCCTTGCCTTTCTTTAATTCCTCTCACTTATTTCATTTACTTTTGCTTTTGTTAAGTTATTCTTTTATGGGGTATGTGTACACCTCTTGGCTTGTAATAGATAGGGCTTGGAGAGCAATTTTGTCCATTTTCCCCTTCCCCTTTTGTTTTAGTTAGCAAATGTAATAGGTTCATTAACTTGATTGTTTGCTTTTGTTGCTACGTGTTAATTTGCTTTATTAGGCTCTTGCATCTAGTCGAGCATGCTAAGTGTTATGTGCTATGTGTTTATAGGTGATTGGCATGTCTACTTGCTTTCTATAATCATAGATGAATATGATGGATGAATGTACGTCACCACACTAGTCCAACGCTAGTTGTGGCTCATTGTCCCGTTTTCCACTAGTCCAACTGTGACAGCCCCACCTTACCCTAAGGCGAACCAAAGGGTTCGGCGGACCACCTGCCAAGCTCTCGCTAGGACTACGGAGTCGAAACACACAAATCCGATATTACACGAGACAGGACCCAAAAGAATTGAATGATTGAAAACCGCCAAGCTTAACAGTAACTTACCAAAATCACATGGAAAAAAAACATTTTCATATATACATGTCGCTTGGTTTACAATTGAGATGGAACCAGTGAAACGAAGTACATTTAGAGTTTGTTTCCCCTCGAGGAGCTATACAAAAGAACAATAGATTATCTAACTAGCTCAACTCGCTTTTCAAAATCATGATTTCCAAAAGAGGTTCCTGTAAGGAAAACAAAAGGAACAGAAAGGGGTGAGCTTGCGCTCAATGAGGTACCAAACATATAGCAGAAAATCATGGCATTTCACATTTAACAAATCAGATACACATGCCAGATGTAAAGCAAAGGAACCAATGATTCAAATCAGAAGGATACGGGTGGCTCTCAGGAGCCAAATTTCCAGCGCAGTACTTGATCCAAACCGGTTGACTCTCCGTCAACGTATATAGAACCAAAACGTCCGTAGACCCCTCTTTACACCGAATTCCGTCCACCAAACACCCCTTTACCGGGCCCGCTCACCGTAACCGAACAGAAATGGTAATACTCGAGTATACCGGAATCAAGGGTCTCAATACCCAAAAATCCCCGAACAGACTACCGTGGTTCGTTATCTAATCGTCCAGGCCCTTGCCGGCCCGACTCGAATAACTTAGCCACAGGATTGAGCTCATAGGTCATAGAAATCCGAACAGATGCAGACACAGATAACAGATTCAGATACAGAGACAGAATAGCAGATTCAGATAGCAGATTCAGACGGCAGATTCAGATAGGCACTCAAAATTGGCATATGAACAGATAGAAGAACGAGTGTGATAAAGTACACCCTCGCCTCCATTTTATCAAAACAGTATTTGGCTTCAATAGTCATAAATCAAGTATTCAGATATTCAGATATTTCACATAATGGGTAGCAGGTAGTGGAACACTCACCGGCTCAACTTCAAAAAGTTTTCACTTCAGATTGGCCTTAATCGCCAAGAAATCCTAAAATAATCAAAATAAACCAATTGAAGGTTTTACTTCCAGAATCGAGTAAACAGAATGCACATGTGAGGCTCGACTACTAGTCGTATGCCTCGCCAAATAGTTACTAATGCAAGGGTGCAGAACATGATTTTCTTAGAAACGAAAAGGTAACATGAAGACTTAGGCGCAAACAACCCAAAAGCCTTTCATTTCCACAAAAAGGCAAATCCAACTTAAAGGAACCAAACGGCCTATAAAATCGGGCAGCACCTCCCCTAAATTTCTTACTTTTCCAGCCATTAAGGCTTCATTATATCCTCAAATCAGTCCCAACATTTCACACAAAAGTCATCTCATTTACCAAAAGCCGTTCACTAGGCTCAAAGCAGTACAAGTACAAAAGTTAGCTAGGAAATGACCGGAATAAGAGTAAGTCTTAAAACATGTAAGCAAGTACAATGAGACTCGATAACGAGTCAAAAAGCCATGCCAATCATAACCCCCAATAGGGTTTATATGCATGAATAAGCATCATAGGTAACCAGAAATTAAGAAATGGCTTTACTTAGGCCTTAACAAAAAAAAACGTATTTGACCTCATAATGCGGTAATGACACCACTTTCACTACGGTTATCGGATAGGGGTGCAAGACCCACCGTTTCGAAGCTATGAAACAGGGCTACAACAATGTAGAAGGCCACTCAGTCCAAATCCTAGTACAACTAGGTCGAAAATGCAGAATACCACAACCTGAACCGTAATTGCAGGTTTACAAATCACACAAAACTGTAATCAGTACAACTCGGTCTATACAGGTCCAAATGCATTGATTCCAAAGGCATATGGTAGCTAAGACATTCAGCTACATTTCATCAGAAGACACCAACATCCAAAATCCAAAGCAATTCCAGTCAAAATGGCCAATTACAAGTGCAGTTCGCACATTCTGATCACCCAGAACAGCAACAGTAAAAACGACATAACTCACTCTAAACTACTCCAAATGACCTGAAATTTTGTAGGCACCTTTAAAATGTCATTCCCTACAACTTTAATGTTTTGAGCTAAGGCCAATTCGGCCTCCATCTATGACCTAAAATTTCGGACAGAATGTAGCTTCAAGAACCCTAATTTTCCAGAATTTCTTCCAAACCCAAAATTGGTTGCAATTGTCCACTTTTTCCACCTTCTAGCTTCATTACATAACATTTCCAATCATCATACAAGGCCACAACATCATGATCACATTAAACCAGAAAATTCACCAATAAATTGTAAACTTCACCATAACTCTTCAAATCAAGAAATAATGCACATAATCCATCACTTTAGCTCACATTAGGCACAAATGAACCATCATTAAGTATAGGAGGGAGTTCATATACCACTTACCAAGTAAACAAGAGAGAGGGAGATGTTGGACACCTTAGCTCTTCAAACAAACTTCACTAAACTACTTACTAGCACCCAAGGGAGGAATTTTATGGAGTGGAATCTAATTTAGGTGGTTGGTTTTGGAAGATTGAGTGAAATGGAAGCTAGAAAGTTGAAGAATTTCTTTCTTCTTTGCTCAAGGAAGAACCGGCCATGGAGGAGAAGAAAATGGTGATTTTTGAGCAATTTTTCAAGATATTTACTCAATTTGGTCAAAAGTCAAAAGTGTGAATAGTTGCCAACAAAGTCCAACCAATGGTTGTGTGACACTTGTCACTCCATTAATGCAATCTTATCACTTCTTTTCTCTCTCACATCAATCATCTCACACTCCTCTACTTATCTCTTAACACCCGATAAATTTTTTCCGAACTTTTCGCACTAGTGGGTCCCACGTCCGATATACGTTCTTAATTTCTCAAAATCTATTCGATACTAGAAAATCATCTAAAAACTATATTTACTCGTAAAATAATCTAGAAAATTTTCCGGATACAGAAAGTGTAGAAAACAAGCCATTGAAAATAAGAAAGCCTAGAAAGATTATAAAACCTAACAAATGGAAAAGTTACGGGTTCTCACACCAACGCTAGTAGGAATTCATAGATATGGGCTAGTCCAATACTAGACCCTTAGGGATTTCCCTCGCTAGTACATACTTGCATGTCTCACTACATTTCATGCATTTTTCTTAGTTTTCTGGCATTTGGCATGCCCCTCCAATCCTTTCCCTTTCATTTTAGGTTTTTGCATCTCCATGCTAGTTATATGGTACATTTGCTTGAGAGTTACCCCTTAAATATGGGATATAGACGAGTGTGGCTTTTATAAGCCTTAGCACGCTTGTATTCCCTCTATCAAAGGGAAAATTAAAATCACAAAGTTAGGAGTCATTCCCGCACCCGACTTGATGCACTCCTCTAGGTTCACGCACCTCCATTTTACCATATCACTTTTTCATTTTTATCTACATTTTCTCACTACTTATATTTTTCTCACTCTACATGCCATGTTCACACACATCTCTTCTTTCCCTATCACTTATTTATTTTCTACCTCACAAATTGCACCCAATTGTACTTAGATGCATTTACTACCATTATACCATATTTTGATCCACTTGCACACATACACCTTCATTTTCTCAATTGGCACACATGCACTTTTCTTACATTTGCACACATGAACTTTTCTTACATTTGCACACATGCACTTTTATTACATTTGCACACTTGCACTTACATTTGTATTTTTGTTTTATTTTATTTTATTTTTGCATTCCTCTTACATTTTCACACTTGCACTCATATTTGGGTCTTCATTTGCATTACCCGTGACCTCTAGAGAGTTTTCCTTATTGGCCATCACAACTCGTGTGATTGGGACCAAAAAGCCTCATAAGAGACATTTTAGATTTAGGATTGCATTTTTTTTATATTCATTAGTCACATCTAACATGCAACACATATTTTGGGTAGAAGAATTAAGAAAAGAATGGCTAAGTCACGCAACTAGCTTTGGCTAGGGTAAGGGAGTGCCTTAGGCTTTGCCTTTGCCTTCTCCCTTATCAAATGTGACCCCCGATCCCTTTCTTTGGTTACGTAGACCTAAGAGTTCTTTAAAAAGGGTTTATTTACTTTTCTTTCCAAAAAATCACTTTTTGGGTGACTTGGTACACCCTAACTCTATATCAAGTGGCGACTCCATTTTCCATTCAAAAACCCTTTTTGAACTTTGTTTGGCCAAACCGTCGCATTTTACAATCCCACGGCCTTTTATTTTCATTTTCACACACGTTCACATACATATCCCACACACTACTTTCACATACTCAAAAAGTGGGGCGCGACACCCTTTGGAGAGAAAATGAATCTCAAGAGGGACAAGACATTGCTGATATGATCCACACCAAACTGCGGTCATAGTGCTTTGAGTCCGAGTGACATTTTATCATAGTAAGCACTCTTTAAAAAATCATTTACAAAAGTGCAAATTTGATGAAACCAAAAAAGGAAAAAACTAATGTTACTATTGCCAACTTTCTAGCTAAGCATCTGTCCACCAATTCTCAAGCAGCATTCTAATCAACCCTCCAATTTAGCAAGCCAATGACCTGCGTAACTGGTAGCTTTACTTTAAAATAGTTAGATTATCAACTATTAAAAATTGATTACAAAAAATCTTACTATCCTTTACATTGCAACAAATAAAATATTAGGTGTAGCCAAAATCAAGAGCAAATCATGCACTTCATTGCTGAGCGAACTTATGTTGATCGACGCAAACTCCTACCTATACCAGATGATGATAGACTTATAACTATTAGGGGCCTCATAGCTGTGATTGAGGTACATATATTACTCACTCACAATCCTTTATTTTTTTGTGCATGCCAACAGTCAAAAAGCTTGTAGTATTTTCAACTTGTGTTTCTCACATATTAGTATCTTCTAAATCCATTTTTACTTGACACTTGTTTATCTTCAAATCTGATAACAACTAAATGAAGTCATGATATTATGTTCAACATGTGGCTTTTTTACCATTACTTAATATATGGTTTTCTCAATTGTTATTAGATTTGAATTAAATTACTTAGTGCCGTCAATTTGTCTAAAATAATCAGCAAAATCACTGTAACTTTTTCATGTTTCTTTTCTTTTCCATTTAAACAAATGCTGTCATTTGTTGTGTATCTTTAGCACTCATTACTTCAACTTCCACTACATGTAACATTACTATTAACACAATTGGTATGCTTTTTCTAGCCTTTGTACTAATAGAATGCTCATTAATTGCAGACAAGGCCCTATTGGATTAGAGGCATACCAAAACTTATGGATAGAAGTCAAAAGCTATGGTACCATGCATGCCCACACTGCTACAAATACATCAGGACAAGGCCAGATTTTGAGATCACCTGTGCTTCATGCCACTAGTGCATACGTCACACTCCATGGTAAAAATATACCTTTATCTAATATTAACAACCACTACTGGCAGAAGCCTTCGATTAACACAAACCCAAATACAGTTGTAGACTAAACAGTGCAAATTAGTGAGATGAGTGGTGCTATAACTCTTGACTTGAGTGGTACTAATGCTGAACAACTCCTACCATTCCACATAAGTGACATCCAAGAGCAAGAGAAGCAAGTACATTGGAACTAAAAACTAATTTGTAACATTCTACGTAATCCAAATAAATACTTATAGGCTCTGTTATTCATATCGGGAAACGTCCAGTACGACACTATAGCAAATTTCATCAACCAAAAAACTTAGTTTGCTTGGTCAAGAAATCAAATGCAGGCCACAGTTCTAGGAGCTCAGAAAAGTACATTGCCATAGTTGCCCATATCAACAACTCTACTACAGAAGAAAACTATGTCATCAGCAAGTATATCACCAACTACAAAGCTATAGCATCCACTTGGGGAGCAGAACAAGAAGAACATTCTAAAAAGAATGTTAGCGACATGGCTAAAGATATGGCAAAAGAAAAAGTTGACAGCATAATGGAAGGGATAGGTGTCGCACAAAGCAAAGGAGTGGATCAACCAGGCTCTTCTAACACAAAAGATAAAAAGAATAAGGCAGTAGTTGCAGTAGCCCTAATGAAACTCAAAGTCAACCACCCCCCCCCCCAAAAAAAACACCGCACCTAAATTGCCAAAGACCATTCTTGAATTTATATCCATTGAGAATAGATCTTCACTATTCTTAAGTACTACTACTTCAAGAGACAATTTTGGCTGAACTTTTCCTATATCTATTCTATGTAAATAGAAGTATCTAAAATAAGACTATTTCAGACTAGTTTACATGCAAGGTGGTCTATTATACCTTTTTATAAAAGGAGCCATTGAGCATTTAATCTAAATCTGAAACTATCACTGGGCCTATATTGCTTTAAGTATGGTCATGAACTCAGACATTCTGGTCTAAGCTATGATTGTTGTAAGGACCTGAAAATTATTTTAAATTTTCCCTGTTTTTGAAAACTAATTTATATTTCCTTTTAATTTTACTTTACTTGCTTATTTGCTAGCCTTAATTTGACAATGATTTTTAAAGGTTAGGTTAAGATTTTTATCATTTCCCTTTTTATATTTTGGTACGTATTAAGTTTCGTAGAGTATTATGGTATTTTGATCGATTTGTGAGATGCGCGTATTATATTTGATGGACGAGAATAGGTGTGGTACTAGAGGATTATGTGATTAGAAGTGTTAAGAGTGTATTAGAGGAGCACAAGATAGATTGGTTATTAGAAAGACACAAGAGAGACAAAGGGATAGACACGAAACCAAGCCTTGACAAATGTCACTCATCTAAGCAAGATTTGACCAAGGCTTTTCTTTCCTTTTATCTTACAATTGACCAAAAATATCCTCCATTTGTTCTTCCTCTTGGCCAAAATTAGGGAGCAAGAAAATAGAGAAAACTTCCAACTTTCATCTTGATTTGTGAAGAAACCAAGGACCAACCTTAATCCACTCCATAAAACCTTGAGTTACGCTTGGAAGGAAGCTTTTGGTGGAGTTACTTGAGAAAGAAATCCCTTGTTTTTGTATTTTTCCTTGGAGGTTTGAAGGTATGAAGCTAAGGAACTTGCTTCTCTTTCAATTCTTGCAATTTATTGGACATATGACTTGAATATGGAAGTTTTGTGGCTAGTTTCATGGATTTGTGATGTTGTTGGAATTTTCAATTTTTATTTATATTTTCCAGCCATGAATTGGGAGTTTCTAGCTTTGATTTGGATATGAAAGTTTGGATATGAAGATTTCTAGCTTTGTTATGAAATTTTAGCATCAAAATAGGATTTTCCAGCTTTAGTTGTGAATTTTCAGTCTAGGGTTTAACTTTTCCAACTTGAGTATGTGATGGTTATATGCTATGTATATGCTTGATGAGTTAGTTGGTGGCCTGGTATGTATATGCTTGATTGGAGGTTATCTTGTGGTGAGAATGAAGCCTTGAAAATGGCTAGAAATTAGGGAAAAATAAGAGGAAATGCTGCTGAAATTTTGTTTCTCTTTTCTTGTGATATGAGTGATGGTTGAGATGTGAATTTAGAGCAATTTTTTTTTCCTCTTGTATATGATTTTACTCAAAACACTTGTTACAATCTATTTCTTTGCATGTGTGTTAGTTTTGAGCCAAAACAAAGAGGTTTAAGAAGGAAGAAAAACCTAGTTTTCCAAAGTCATTGCTTGCTGGAAAATTTTCGCAGGAAACCCTGCGCAGTTTTGGAAACTTTGCTATAGCTTTGTGTAGAAAAGTCAGAATTGAGTTCCGTTTGTTGCGTTTGAAACTAGACTCATAGTTTTTTTAACCATGTAAATGTCATTGTTTGGTTCACTTTCTGTAAATACCAGCAAAATTTCAAAGTGGGCAGAAAATCCAAGACTGTCCTGTTTTTGCACTTAGTTGAGCAGTGAATTGAGATTGAGATTTGACTAATTTATGGGATGAATTTTATGAAGGTGTCTTCTAGAGAGTTCCAGACTTTTGAGTCTATTTTCTAACGGTATAAGATTTATGATTTTTTTATTTACAGAACTCAAGTTATACTTTTTCAAAGAATGTCACCAAAGTTGGAAATTTTATCAAACGGATTGAGTGGGACTTGGAAAATTTTGGAAAACATTTTCTAGGTTTTAAACCTTATTTTGGTGAGATTTTGGATGCTTAAATTGCTCTCCTCACTTTTAGAATGCATTTAGATTTTTTCTTGATTTGCACCTTTAAATTTGCCCTTGAATCCTACGTGTGAGAAGCCATCTTGTATAGGCTTGTGGCTCATAGTTGAGCCTAATATGCGAGCTTTGTTCACTTAAGTTTTGGATGGTTGGACCATAATATCTTTATCTTGGTTGTTCTTAGGGTTTGTTGGTGAGCACGAGCATAACCCGGGGACGAACTTTTGACATTTACTCTACTGATATTGGTGAGTGTTCCTTGCATGTGTGTGCTTTAAATGACTATGTGAAATGTTGTGAATGTTGCCAGAATGTTAAATGCTTTCCAATGATTGCTAAATGGATTTTCGATGGGTGAGTGTGTACTTTATTGCACTCGACCCAAGCAAAAGTGAATTTTCAATGATTGAATACTAGTTGCGCATGAATGTAAACCTTTTAACTGAATTAGACCCTTGCCCTTCGCTGCCAGTCGACTCGAGCCAGAAGCGGACTCGGTCGGGCAGCTGGTGACCCTGGAACAATATTTGGTATATTCGAGTATTACTATGAAATTTGGTGAAGAATTGACAAGTGAATTCAATGCAATGAAATCAATGAATGAATGACAAGAACACTGAAGGAGTTTTCACTTACAAACGTTTTCTAATGTCGGAGGGATAAGGAAAATGGTTGGCTAATGAATGAATGACTTGAATGAATGGCTCCAAGTGAGCACGTATCCTTTCAATGAATGAATGATTGATTCTTGAATGACTGCTTATTACTGTGCTAAGTGTGCAAAGTACTAAATATAAATGTTTTCGTGTTTTGCCTACTTATGCTTGTTTGGGAACCTCATTGGACTTTTAGCTCATTCCATTAGTTTGTTTTTCTTACAAGAGTGGAGGCTGGAGCAAGTAAGCGTGAACTAGTGTGTACAAGTTTCTTGTACTTGTACTTTTATGGATTGAATGTATTTGAGATATTTGGCAATGTAAAGCTACGTTTCATTTTTGGCTTGTAAATGAAGTTGAATTATGGTTGATTTGAGGACCTTCTATGTTAATCTAGAGACGTGAAAGACTATTTTTAGAATGTAAGTGAGTGAGTCCTGACGAGAGTTGGCAGGCGGTCCGCCGAACCCTTGGGGAATGTGGGGTCGTCACAGTTGTTTATAATACTATGATGTGCTTATCTACTATAGTCGTGTTGTTTCTCAGTTACTACCTCTGTCTTTTCTCTCTTGACTGTTCTTCATTGCACACTGCTAATTTTTGGTCTGCGCTACTGTATTTATATCTCTACTTTGTGGATGTTGAGCCTTGTGGTTTCTGTTATGGAAGATAATTTGTCTAGACTAAAGGCAATAGACAAAGCTAGTGAGTTCATGAAAGGTCAAAGATTGCAAGGTTGTGCTCTAATGACACTTACAATGTTTGCGAGTGTTGCAATCTATCTGACCTTCTTTATCTTACCTGCTAACCAAGTGAAATTCGTTGGATTGACAATGAAACTTGCAAAGATTTACACATTTTGCTTGATGAAGTTGTCTTCGTTTGTGGTGTCACCCTATTCTACCATAAATACAAAAGGAGCCAGCTAGAAAATTAAATCTTAAAGAGTGCACCTATAGGCATTCACTCTCGCGCATTGCGCCGAGCTCTTCCTCTAGTCTAACATTAAAAGCTCTACTTCTAATTTTATGGGATGATTTTTACCAAATATTTTAAAAGTACTATTAACACCTAAAAACACTTTTTTACCAAAAGCATTACAATCCAAAACGGGGCCAAAATGTCTTTGCAGACTTTTTTATAGGGATTTTCAGAATGGATACCTTACACATTTAATTTAATCCATTTTTATTTCATTTGAAAAATTTAAATATGATTATTTGAAACATAAGAGATTATATTGATAAAAACTTCATAATTCTTTAAAGTCTAATTTTGAGTTTTTGCTAAAAGTGTATTTGAAAAGATTTCCTCATGAAATCAAGAAATGGTGCAGTTGAGCAGTCACCATGGACGTACGTTCTTAGTTGTTCTCAGTATGCCTAAAATAAATACTTTGATTATATTTATTTTGGTCGAAACATTTGGGATAATTTGGGATAGCAGATTTATTTGGAAAAAATATTATAGTATTTTTTGATATGATGCATGTGAGTTAAAAATATAGTTAAAAAATATATTGATGATGCAAGCAAATGAATGTGTGTAAATAAGGTGCAAACCAAACAAACTCGTTACATTAGGATTAATTTAGCACAAAAGTCAAACATTAACGAAACTAACATCATTTCTCCTGGGAACCAGGAAAGCGGATTTGTAGCTCTGTAGGAATAGGATAAGTCAAAGAAAACGTGGCTCATTTCTTAGACCCACAAATATGCAGCGGGAGATGTAACAGTCAACATCCACGCTAACGATGCTTGTCTGGATATATTAATAAACTAATAAACTAATTTGTAAAAACAAAGAAAAATCGAAAAGAGAAAATCCTGCTGCCGGAAACTTCATATAACAATTATCGCAAACCCAACAAATTCCCACCGCGCTAAGCTCGCTCCGGCACACGGAGTCTAAACGGAAGCGATTTGCAGTGATGAACCAAACTATGCATATTCGAGTTCAACCTCCCTCTCCTTCTCTGTAAGTTCTGGAAATTTACCTTTACATTTTTTTTCTTCCTTTTTTTTTTAAACTTTCCTTCAATTATCTCTGCTTTTGCTTGTTTCTTTATATATATATATATATAGCAATAGTTATAGCAATTATTATTTCCGTATCATGAAATTTTTTTCTGATGCTTGAAGAAGTAGTTGATATTAATTAAGGGTTAAAATGTGCGGATCCCAGTGGAACTTTCAAGTAATACAGTATCCAAGCTTGGTTTATTTTTTATTATATTTCAATTTTAAAATTGAGTTTGAGGTTAGTTTGATTTTTTTTTTTTTTTTTCATAATTTGAGCTCGAATGAGTTTTACTGAGTCGAGTTCAAGCAGCTTGACATATTTATGCGGAAATGTTTGGTTTTATGCTGCTCTAGTCATACATTAGTAAAATTTTGGAAGGTTAATGAATAGTAAATGTTGTTCGTGCTTAGTTTGATTAGTTGATGAAATAATCTCGAATGATTAGTTGATGAAATAATCTCGAATGAGATCTTATGCAGCTGAGCTGGTTTCGGAGCAACATATTGTCCTAGCTTGATTTTAAAAAAGCAAGCTTTATGTTCTATTGGAAGTTCTGCTTGATTATTGTGTGAGCTGAGTTTGATTGAGCTTGCAACGAGTTCTCTAGTTGAAATTGAGTACCTTAATTTACTTATATGTAATATACAAGTTTATTGAGCTGGAGCTGAATTTGGAAAATTGATAAATGTTAGGTTTTTGTCCAGGATTGGTTTGATTAGTTGACAAATAGAATTCATGCTCTTACTAACCTGAGCTTGATAAAGTACTAATAGCTTGGTGCTCTTACTTTGAACTAGGAAAAAACCAACGAATTTTCAAGTATTTTTAAGCTTACCCATCAACTCTTTTTATGGTAATTACAGGCTATTGCCACGGGCTAGCTTCTGTGCTCAAAGGATATGTCCTTGTTACAGAGTTCAAATGGAATCGACTTGTAATTCTAATCAGTTAAAAACATCTCCAGTGACAAGATTATCATCAGGATGGTCCAAGACACATTCCATATGTCCTGAGCTGCAACCCCGTAAATGTTCATCACAGATGGGAGCATTAGTTACTTCAAGAGCTGAAGAAGTACCTACTCTGCCAGTTATTGGTGATGAGAGAATAGGTGTATTGCTACTCAATCTTGGAGGGCCAGAGACTCTTGAAGATGTGCAACCATTTCTCTTTAACCTCTTCGCTGATCCAGTAAGTTAGTGACGTTTTAAACTATATAACTTGAGCAGAAGAAATCTTCGGAAAAGTATTTGCACTTACTAAAACCAAGATTACTTTACCTTTCTTGGAGGTATGAAATGATTTCTTGGGATTGTCTTGCCATTGGCTAGGACATTATCCGGCTGCCAAGATTGTTTCGCTTTCTTCAGAAGCCTTTAGCACAGTTCATATCTGTTGTCAGAGCACCGAAGAGTAAAGAAGGCTACGCTTCAATTGGTGGTGGATCTCCTCTTCGACAGATAACGGATGCTCAGGCATGATGAATAGAAAGCACTTTCACATAAAAAGAGGAGTTCTGCAAATTGATTGATAGAACTATATATTTGAGAATACATGTGGTTTTAGGTTATTGAGTTAGTTTGCTTTAGTTTAGTATTCCTTGAAACTGAAATGTCAACGGCAAAACCATTAGAAGCACATTACCATTGGCATGCATAATCTGTATGGATATGTGCATGTGATTTTCCGTGCTGTCAGACATTACCAGTCTTGCATGATTGTACTGTTAATTGTCAGAAAAGAAGCTTGCCTAATTGCTTTAAAGTCGTGTCCTGTGTGGTAAACAATACCTGCAGTTAAAGGGGGAGATGGAGCTTTAACATGTCCAGTCAGTAAATTTTTCTTGTTTGAAGCTATTGAAGGAGCACACCTTATGCTTGTTACTTGTGATACTAGTCCAGACATGGAATAAGCAAAGTACAGATAGAAACCTTGAAACATCCTTTCAAATTCACGTAAAAGAGAAACCGAACAAGCAAGGCTTAATCATTTGCTTACTTTTTTTGTTTTTTAAATTCCAGTTAGCTTTGAATCTTTGGTAAAGTTTTAGGTGTAAACTAGTGAATGCACCAAGAAGTCTAATCTTGATATTAATGTCAAGTGTGAAAGCAATGGGCGAAAAAGTTCATTTTATGTTGACATTTTTTTTGCTTCAAATAGGGGGGCACAGGGGGGAGAGCAGGGGGTGGGGTGTCTTCTGTGAAGCCACATGTGTGCTGCTTTTCACCTATTCTGTAAGTGATAGAAAGCTTATGTCTAGTTGCATTGGCTTGCACTCAAGGTCTGTCTCTTTCTGTCAAAAGGTGGTTCTGTGTGCCTTGGTTTTTAGAAATTCTCCCCTTGAGCCAAAATTGTGTCTATTTTGCTCTCAAATTGATGTTACTTGTTTACAATGTTATAAGCATCAATTAGCCTTTTATTCCCAAAGGATGCAATTAAAATGGAAAATTTGTTTGTTGTTCAACCTATAGGTGGGTGACAATATCAATCGCTTAAAACAGGATTGTTGGGTGCCCTGGTTAAGCTTCTTCCTACAGTTCTAGGTTTCAGTTGAATGGCCAGGTGGCTGGTAATTGGTGGGAAGAATGTTATAATTTTTTTTTTCCCGATGCTTCACATGCTGATACTGCGACTTGGTAGTCATCAATTGACTAGTGTCAACATCTGCCTTGTGTTTTAGTATAAAGAGGGAGTCCCAATGTCAGAGTTGCATTTGTGTTGTTCATCATCATAAGATTTACTCGTCAGCTGCCCATGAAGATCTTTAGTTCCAGCTGCCTATTTAAATCTTTGTTCATCGAAATTTGGTTCTAGATCATTGTGCATCTGGATTTTGGTTCATTTGTTAATATATTTACATGAGCACATATATGCTCTACATTTTTGAGGTGATAAACTTACGTTTTTAATTGGAAATTGCTTTGGATTTATAGGCTGAAGAACTAAGAAAAGCACTTTGGGCTAAAAATGTCCCTGCAAAAGTGTATGTTGGTATGCGGTATTGGCATCCATTTACCGAAGAAGCTATTTTGCAGGTACCTGTAATTTTTTTTTCAGTCTCAAACTTTTGTGCCTTGAATACAGGTCGTGCAATATCTTTCAATGATGGTTGTACCCCGTGTTTTTACCTTTTTGGAACTATTATTACAAACTGCCGGCCTTTTAGCATATGGGATCAAATCTAGAGTATGTTGTTCATGACAGAGATGCAGTTCACTTTGTCTATGAAATGTAGCATTTTTGGGTACTTGTTAAGAAAAGAATGAACATTTATTAGGAGGAGACAATTTGGACAGAAACTTTAATGTATGGTTTAGGAATTTTAGAAGGCAAATTGCTGTAAGGTGGATTATTGAGTAGAGTTATTGCACATGCCTTACAGGTTGCCAAAATTATCATGGAAACTCTTCGTGAGAGCGGAGAATCTAGTGGTCAAACTCAAAGACTTTTATTGATGCGTATCTGAGTGATGCAATCCGTTCACAACCAAATTCACTTTCTATATGCATATTTGGGAGCTTAACAACCATAGATAGAGAGAGATGAGTGGAGGGTATTTATTCACAGCTATATTGTGTTAATGTCAATCTTCAACTGCTAAATTGGTTATCAATTATTTTTGAAAAGGTATGAGGTTCCTCTCCTTCGAGAGAACCACAAAGTGCAAATGCCAGTGGCAAGATTTTACAAAGAAATCAGAAAGTTCTATTCTTTTTTTTTTTTCCCCTCCAGGACTGGCTGAAATCAAGCATGATAGATGTGCTTCAGAGACTATTAATGTGGTCATTTGTTCTAAGAGTGAGTGGTAAACAGGACACGTGTGTGTGTGTGTGTGTAGATATGTTAGATAGATGCATATATGTAGAGAGAGAGAGAGAGATAGACTGTAAAGCATGTCCCATGTTATCAGGAGAGATTAATGACTGAAATCATTTGATGTCTGCCGGTTTGGACTTATCTGGTTTTGTTGAATGACTTGGTTTGCTTGCACCAAACTGCTGATTGTCTTTCCTATTTGGTATATCTATATACATGTATTGATACCTATATAGATGTCCATGGTTGCATATACATATATTTGTCTGGGTGCTTGTGTCTGTATATAGAAAACCAAATCTCATTTAGAAAAAAAGTTCAATCTTAAAAGTGCCTTTTTGGTAGAATAGCAAGATGTTTCGAGTTAGTGAAGTGCTGTAGTAGCACCAAAGCCCTCTATGCTGCTATAATACTGAGCCAAGGGCACTCCGCCTTATCTATAGAAAGCGCGAGAAAACTCACAAGTTTTTGTAGACTCTGGCCAGCTATCAAGGAAACTATGTGAATTAAAAGAAGAAAAGGTCACTGGTTGCTACTAATAACCTAACAGAACTTTACAAAATGTGGCTTAAAGGTACTTTTGAACGATTAATTTATTGGTGGAGTCCGTACCATCTCTAAAGACGAATGAAAGGTATGAAGATTAACCGTTGAATGAAGCGTGGGATACAAGGGTAGGGCAGTGCCCAAGCATCAGGAGATGTGAAAGGCCTCCCAAGTTAAGTACTGGATCTCCTCATATCTTTCGAATTAAAATAAATACTGATGTTTGATGATCCAATATTGTGTTTTATTCTGGCAAAAATTTTTATCTTGACAAGAAATGACATTTGTAGACAATAACCACCAAGTACCAGTACCAAATGCGTGTCCTCCTTACTAGATTGAACAGCAGCCAGGAATACCGCAGAGCGCTGCACCCAAAATCAGCCAGCTATGAATACAGCCCAAACATAACAATTTGCTGTGTGAAACCAAACTAAAATATGAGAAACAACTATGGAAAGTCCTATCTCAGATGGAATTGGACTCTGAAGAAGGTGACTCAAACCAATTTGGCTAGGAATGTAAGATTTAAACTTATTTTTAAATGATTTTCATATACCTAATCATTGACATACCTTACTCAAATTATTTTAAAAAGGACAAGGGAGGTATATTCCATTAATGGTGTGGTGGAGGTGTGGAGCTATCAATAATAGTTTTCTATTCCCTCTTGTTGCAATGACAATAGCTACCTTAAAGTTGTAATAGTATAGTAAAATTGGTAAAGATTCTGTTGAAGTTTTGATTTCATGTTGTTAAGTTTGTAAGGATTTATTCTATCCTGTGAACACTGGAGAGTTCCTATAAAACTAAAGGAGTCTAAGAATGGGGGGCATCCTTGGAAATCCTATCTCATTGGTATAAACTCTTTATTGCATTGTCTGCTTCAGTGCTTTCAATGAATTGTGTTTCAACAACCATCTTTAGCAATCATTCTCTTATTTATGCAACATATTAACTTAATCTTGTAGCTTGGTTACTTGTATTGTTTTATTTACATTAACTATATTGTATTTCTTTCGAACTATATGGACCTCTAGTTCATTAATTGGTTTCCAAACAGACAAAGTTGCATCTTGACTAGATATTGGATCAGAATCATATCTCAATAAATCAACTTAACCAACTGATCGTGATATTATTTTATAGTGCACTATCCATTCTCATTAAGTCATAGCATCACCTCTGGGTCTACCACAACTTAAACACCTACCGAATTACAAAATTTTAGTTTTGCTCTGAATATACCTATAATAAAGAGTGAAGATTAAAAAAAGGAAGGACTTTGAGAATGAGAGGCAATGAGAGGCATCCTTGGGTACCTCTCCCAATTATAACTCATATATTAGCACATGTAATTTGAATATACAATATAGACAAAGGAATTGTTGTTAAAGATAGTTGTTGAAGCACTCACAATTGAAAGCACTAAAGCAGAAAATATTACGCAGAAGAGTTGACTTTGAGGAGATATTATTTCCAAGACATCCACTAATCCTCAGAGTCCTTTACTAGGATGTCTGCATTTTTTGTACTTGGAAACTGAAGCATTACAAACTTGACTGTACATTTCACCTTTAAGCAAAGTAGATTACAGTATTGCAGAAAAGGTCGTCTTGATAGATGATGAGGACAGCACCATTGCTAGCTCCACAAGAAGCACTACCTCGGATAGAATTCTACTTGGAAGAAATTCAAATTCAACACTGAAGTTTTGATGTCCTTGCGCCTCCTTTATAAAGCTACAAAAAAATTGATAATTTATGTCCACATTGCAATCATGAAAATCAAATTCTTTGTGTCATTTCTGAGTTTAACAATTCAACTAAAAGTGCATCTTCATATCTTATCAATCTCCATATAATATAGTTTATGCAGATGATGTACTTTTTTTTTTTGAATTTATAATCAACATTTCAGATGTCGTCACATTTTCTTGGATATTAAGAAAAATTGTTATTACTATCTGTATAAAATATGAAACTATTTCAAAATAAGATTAGCCTTAGGACATGATTTGCATTGTATTATCCGGATGTAAAACATATTGACGTTCCTTGATGACATTTCAATCAATTCAAAGATAAACCCCATTTACAGTTGTTTTTAGGACATAAATGTATACTAATTTTTTTTTTGGGGGGGGGGGGGAGTGTGTCTGTGTTCATGGTGCGCATCTGTGTGTTCGTGTTGGCAAGCATATGTATGTTTGTCTGTTAGGCTAACTATAAGTTTTGAATTGGGGTTAAATAGGTGACCTTTTTCTCCTTTTTTTGTTGCAATTCTTGTGAATAAATGATGTCTCTGTCACATAACTAGTCTTATAATTGACTAATACTATTAAATGTACGACTTAGATTGATATCTTGTGCTTTTTCTTGCTAGATTAAAAGAGACAAAATAACGAAGCTCGTTGTGCTTCCTCTCTATCCTCAATTTTCAATATCAACAAGTGGTTCAAGTCTTCGACTATTAGAGAGTTTATTCAGGTTATGATGTACTTGGTTATGTTTTAGACTATTTTCTACTGATTGTCATTAAGAAATCACTGCCTATGACATGTCCGTTCTCTTCTAGGGAGGATGAATATCTGATGAATATGCAACACACTGTGATTCCTTCCTGGTACCAGCGTGGAGGATATATAAAAGCCATGGCAGATTTGATTGAAAAAGAGTTACAAAAATTTGACTGCCCTGAGGAGGTAATATTTGTTTTGCAGATGTACAGTTTGATTTGAATAAAACTAGATATCCCTTTGTTGTGCAGTAGCTTTTCTGTGCATCTTTTTTCTAATTGATTATGATGCAATGAGATTAATTAGCAAATATGGAAATTAATACATGATGTTTCACATTCCAGATTTAATTCTTCTTTTTAGTTTTTTCCTTATTCCTTTACTTTACTTCTGCCTTACTGCATGGTTATAAAATCTCCCAAGTTCATCCTTCAGTCATTATACTAACGGTGAGGCAGGAGGGCGCTTCCTTGGTTGCAGTGCCACTATTAAAGCTATTTAATGTACTTTTACCATATTGGTACTCTGAGCTTATAGAAATATGGAGGGGGGCTTAAGAAGTGAATTGCCATCAAGCTCAAAGAGGATATAGGTAATAGTGCTGCCTGGGTGGGATAGCTTCTTCTAGACTATGTAGAACTTTTTTTTTTTTGGGTCAAAATAGGCTATGTAGAACTCACCTAGTACCCACGGAAGCTAAGAGGTCATTTACCTGAAAATTAGAAGATGCATGCTTTGATGTTTAATGACATACTGTTTTTAGCTTTATAGACGTTTTTCAATGCTCAATCTTTGTGAGACCTTTCATGGCTAGAATTTGCCACATCAATGAATTGCTCACCTGCCTTATTGGTCAACAGTTGCACATGAACTCAAGGATGAATAGGCATATTCATGTAATCTGCTTCTGCATTGAGATTACAAGATATTACGTGAAGAAAGCTCATGTTGCAGCTGAATGTTTGCTCCTCATATGGTACTTCATCGTAGGAAATGACAACTGATGTGCTACCTTCTTCCTTTGAGCAATTTGGTCCTCATTCCTAATTTCAGGCTTTTGTAGGAAAAAATTGTTTTGGGCATGGAATTTGTCTTTGGGTGATTATCTTGAATTTCTGGAGAGTAGAGTTTGGGAAGTCTTCAGGTGGTTCTGGGATATGTTGGCTTTCCTTGGCCTTCTCTGGTTTCTTTTTGCTCTGTGGATGAATGGAGATATCCTGCATATCTGTTGCATCTTCTGCCAAATTCCATTTTTGTACTCAGTGATCATGGGGATGAGTTGAGGCATCTCCTTCCAGTCGATTATCTTTTGATAATGCTTATGTCGTTTAACAGCTGAGTTGTGTGAATTATGTTGATTATGGTCTTCAACTGTTATAATGAGTTCCTATCCACTTTATGCAACTTGATTGAATGAAATATGGATTGTGACGGGTTGAAAGGATTCTACATATCGAGTCCCTTATCATGTTCGTAAATGAATACAGAGAGGAGAGAGAGAGAGAGGAGATACAATGGAGTGAGACAGAACTTGATGAACTTAATGAGTACTATCATTACCCATCCAGTCATGACTTGGTGCCTAGAACTATTAAGTCGGTTGTAATTAACGATTTTGTGCTTCTGAGCCCACATTCAAGCTCTACTAAGATGGACAATTGTCTCATTAACTCATACAATCCAATGCATGGATAATAAAAGTATAGTAGCATGAGGTCGAGTATGATGCTTAATTCCCATTGATTAGTTACCTGATACCTGGAAGGAATAAGTTGCTCAATATGAACTTTTCTGTGCCTCTGCACTCGCATTTGAACTCTACTAATTATAGATGCTTAGCTATGAACTCATACAACTTAAAAAATTCCTCCAGATAATACACTTAGTTCAAAAATAACTAGCATACATTTATAAAAGCCACATGAAATTGGAAAAACACTTGTGTCGACATTTTGTACTTCAAATTGTCCTCTAAAATATCACCATGGTCTTTAGATAAGAAGCAAGGTTAAAGTTACAACCTAGATAGGATGCATGCTTCTAAACTTTGATTCAGGAAAGCTATTGTTGGAAGCAGCATAACAGAAGAATCTGAAGTTTAGCTTAGAAGATCATTATGACAAGTAGCTAATCTGAATTATAGTTAGGTACAATTTTTTTTAAAAAAATTTTAAGTAGTTTGTAGCCTAGAAGCGATTTTTGTAATTTAGCCTACGCTGAAAGTGGTTGCAGCTATGGGATAGCAGTTGTTTTGGCTGGGTAGGGTAAAGCGTTCAAGTCAAACTGGACAGTTGTCTATACAAAACTAGCCAAATCCAACTTGACTTCCTACATGATTTTAGGCTTTGAACTTTTGTGTATTTAAGCTTATGAGCTTGGCTTAATCCCCCAGAATTCTTAGCTTCCAAGTCTTGTTTAACAAAATATATCACATGTAATAGCTTTAGGACTGATTGCAAATGCAAGAAGAAATTTTCAGAAATGGCTCCCTTGGACTATCCATCTTTGATGAGCAGTGTAAACTGCAGTAGTTGGTGGTGTACATAAACTTCAGAGAATTGTTGCTGCTGGTAAAGTGTCTTTGTTGACTGGAATGTGCTTATTTTGTTTGCAGAACTTGGTGCTTTAGTGCAATACTTTAGGTATCTCTAGATCGCTAAGTTTGTTTGTAGGGCTCAGATTTTAAGAATAAAATGACTACTACTAGACTTACAGGAGCAATTGGTGAGACAGTCGTTTAAGAAAATTTCTTCATGTCATTCCCATCTTCCTAAAGCTATTACAACTGATAATTATACTTTTACAGGAAAGAAGACTTTAACATTTGGACTTTGACTCCCAAAAAAAAATGTTTTAACTTCTGATGTTATGTAGCTGGAAAATAGAACTTTAGTTATTATATAGGCTGGGCCAGTTTCATCATGTGCTGGTATTACACATTTTCCCTAGCCTTCTACTGACTTAGAAGCACAAAATAGATGTAAATACAAAATCTTGATCAGCTCCAAATTGAATTCTTCCCAAATGACCACATTTCCCTTAGAAGTCAGCTATCCTTTCTTTGTGATTTTTGACATATATTCTCAAATCCATATTTGCACAGCCCTGTCTCTTGCCATGATGCCTGAGTTCTCTGTTTCTTCCTTTTCCCTTCTTCCTTCGTTTCTACTATTTTTCTAATTCTGAAGCCACACTTACTCAGCAACCTAGAGCTATGTAAAGCCCCCTTAACCACCTGGCAGAGCAATGTCTGTACATTTGTGTACTTACCAACGGGAACTCCTTGTTTGTTGTTCTGGTTACAGATCCTCCAGCAAGACTCCAAGTAGTTGACCAGCACATTTTCAGCCTTGGGAGACATCCTTTGTTTTGGTTAATCAAGATTGTGAATTTTGACTGAGTAATAAAAAGTTGTGAACTTGTTTCTTTTGATGAAAATGCAATTTCACTTCTGTTGCCTAAACTTTCTGGTTCTTGCTTGTATATGTTATTTTTACTTGTTTTCTGTGTCAATAGTAAACCATACTTAGAGTCAAGTTCAATGGGCATCTTCTCTACTCTGTTCTGGCCTAGAGCACAAGTGCTATCCTATATGTAGCCTACTAGGGGAAGCTGAAAAGGAAAGAAGACTAATATCCTTCTTAGTGAAGTTAAACACAAAGTCCTATTTGGCCAATGGCTCATTACTATACGTTTAGCCTTTTCCTCCTGAAATTCCATAAAGTAGTTGTTTCCAGCTGAGGAATATTGTCTAAGATGTTTAAATAATGTTGTGTACACATGACCATTTATAAACTTTTCTTATTCATAAAATGTTTAAATGGCCTAATTTTCTGACCCTATATTGCTGAAGTTTCCAACTTCGTGAATGGAATCAGTAGAACAGTTCTATCCATCTGCAAACTGGTTGTAATATCTGCCGTTCATGTCTGTCCTGTACCTTTCTGGTTTTCATCGTTGTATTATTATTGGCCTAATTTTATATGCTGTGGATGTTGTGTTACGATGTCATAATAGGATTAAGGCCTATCTTGATTTTCAGGTCATGATTTTCTTCAGTGCTCATGGTGTACCACTTGCATATGTTGAGGAAGCTGGTGATCCATACAAGGCTGAGATGGAGGAATGCATTGACCTAATTATGGAAGAACTTGAGAATAGACGGATAACTAATGCATATACACTTGCCTATCAGGTACTTGGGCTTGTGAACTCTATTTAATGCTTTGACACACTGTTTTTGTTATATGCTTTTCCCTCAAATTGCAGTTTTGTGTTAGAATGGGGTCAAAGCTTCAGTCACATGAATTTAAGAAAGAACAGCTTTTGAATTGTCATTGACTTTGTAGAGTTAATTTTACTTGTTGAGATAATTGGATTCATGAAAAAAAATCTCTTTCTACATATTGATCAATATTGGAAGAGCTGGGAGTCAGGTTTTATATTCAATAATTTCAGTCCACATGTTGAGAACTTGGAGTCACTAAATTTTGAAAACCAGTAATGATTAATAAACTTAACTGTTGATGTAACAAAACTGTTAAATAATATGAGGTGAGCAATTAGTAGATTGACTTCCTGAAATCTTTATAGTGGCAGCAGAAATTGATGCATTACTTTACTTACTGTACGAAGTGTACGGTTTTTTATGGTCTGCTACCTTGATTCATTATGTTTTTTTGATTTATGTTATCCAATAAAATGTCAGTTAAAAAGATAATAGCATATCTGGTGGTTATCAATGTTCTAACATCATTGAATGCGTTAGTTATGATAAAGAATATGTGGTATTTGTGATGCATATACGATTACTCTGTTCATGACCCAGTATCATGTCTTGCCATTTTCCAGTTCGTCATGTAAGTCAGTGGGTTCAACTTTTTCCTTTCCAAAGATGTGCCTTAGGTTTTGCATCTACATCTTACCACTGGGTTTGTCTTGGAATGATTAATGGCACTTAAGTTTTGATTTTGTCACATATACTGTGGCATCACATTTGAATATTACAACCTACCCAGAACCACCAACACTAGAGCCCATCATTACCATAATCTTTTGATACCTCCATCTCCATTTCAAAGAATGTCATGGCTATCAATACTGATTGCATCACAGCCATTGTCCACTACCTGAGGGTGTTGCTCGAATTCAGAGGCAGAGCTACATGATCCTGGGGGTGGGCAAATGCCCCCCTCAAATTTGTGAAACCTATTTTTATACTTTATAACTATTGCTAATTGTATTTTATATTCTAATAGGTTGCATGGCCTCAAACAATAAAAATTGGATATCACACCCCCTGAAAGAAAAAAATTAGGGTTACTTACTAAAAATTAAATCAATCAGCAGCTATATAATGAGAAACAAGATGAAGAAAAACCAACAAATTAGTATATGAACAATTGATGCATAAAAAGTAAAAAAAATTACTGTTTTAGATTGAGAATAATATGGAAGGTGTAACCAAATACAAAATTACTGTTTTAGATTGGGAATAATATGGAAGGCGTAACCAAATACAATTAATCTATTTAAGGAAGAAAGCAACTAATTATGGGGAAAGAAGAAATGTATAAATAGAAGAGTGCAAAAATGAAAGAGATAAATCTGATGGTGTATTACAAAATATGTTTGGAATATTTCTTTCTTTGTTGAATTTGAATTCCCTTTTATTGTTAGTCCTTTATTTGGTTGATAATCAAATCACTTGACACTTGGATAATTTATATTTGTGTAACTCATTTTAGTATTCAATTCTCTGCAATTTAATACTTGACTAAATTAAACATATCATTTTGTCAAATACTAGTATTAATTATTCAACTAATTAGTAAAATGAGTGAAAATGCTAAATTCTAATTTCTTTTTTCATGGAAACAGATATATGGAAATTTCACTAAATTGTTTTGGGTGCTTGAAAAATTATTGATTACACCAGAAGGATTGGGATTAGCCGGTCAATCAAACTACCTGTTAATAATGTAGTATATATTATGTAAGCTACTAGGTGTTTTTGCATTTGTAGTTGCCCCATACTACCAAGGTAGTTGTTTTGAACCCTCATCCAACTGCACCTATCACTAAAGTAGTTGTTTGTAAGTCCTACCCTTAAATTACTCAATAATCGACAGTTGCACCCCCTGATCCTAGGTCTTGGCTCAGTCACTGCTCAAATTGTCATGAGAGAATAAGCATGGCAATTAAATAAGAATATGATGAACTGCTTTGTTCTATTATTGTTGGTGTAAAACTGATTGGTGACTCATGTTCTCGTTTCCTTCGGCATGGATCATGAAAGTCCTAAAAATTTTGGGAGGGGGGTGGGTGTGCGTGCATTATATATATATATATATATATATATATATATATATATATTTTGGGTTCTCTCTGGCACTTTGACAATCAGAATTGATGATCCCATGCTAATATAACATGAAAACAGTTTCTTCTAAGAGCCTAATATAAATTGAAGAGATAGTAACTTGTAAATTCTCTTCTCCCTTAGTTTTCTTTTTGTGCATGGTTATGGGGATTAAATCGAATGTTGTCCAACAAATTAGAGAGGAGTTTTAGGAGTGCATACAGATTAGAAAATATGGTGATACAAACTGATGTGCTGGCAGTGAATATAGGTAAATGGTTCTTTGGTTTGGTTGGTATTCATATAGCCATGATAGTTGGAGTATATGGTGGTGGCAAATTCTTTTCTTTTTTTGGTGGTCCTTGGTGTACTTTGGGGGGTGGGGTTGGGAGAAAGAGGGAGAGAGGGAGATGATCATACAAACGGAGTGAAGAATGGTGCAGCTTCATAGTTAACTTTCTTCAGTAAAGATTGTAGTGATGTAGATGTTATTCACATGAACAAAATTTTTTATCAAGAGCAATGGGATTGGGTCACTGAAAGTAACAAGCTTAGAGTTTTAAATGCCTCAGTGGAGCATCACATGCAATCAATGCAGTGGTCTACCCTCTGGAGAGGATTCTAGGGAGCAGGTTATGCACCAAACTGGGTTCAATGGTGGCTGTCACTGTGGATTGCGAGACTCCAGCCCTTCATCTCACTGGACAATGATCCAACTTTTAGCTCGCAACAACCATATTGTACTGTTTTTTCAAACTCAATGTTGACTGGAAACAGACAACATGGTGGGACCTTGTCCCTTTTCCAAGTCTGCCTATCTAACTCCTTCAGCACTCACCTTGTTACTTGTTTTCGAGAATAAAGCAAGCATCTTTTTACATAGATAAAAAATATGCTATTAACATATATCCACTAATAGGTTGTTCATTTGTTCCTGCAGTTGGCTGGAAGTCACATTCCACTTGTATTAATAGTCCAAATAAGTTTAGGTGCTGCTTAAAAGGACTTCCAACAATTTACTCCTAATTTGTCTGTCAACGACTAAAGGTCTTTTTGTTCAATTATAGCAAGCTAATTTTAGATTCTGATTTTGAAAAATCAGTTTCTTTGATGTACTTCTTTGCTAGCTTTTGCTGATTCTGATTAATCTACTTTTTAAAATTCTACTGCAATCTAGAACAGCCCCTAAGATCTGTGCTCAATTCTGTCCTGAATATAGTCACAAGTATTTGTACATATATGCAGTTTTGAATTTTGTTTTTAACAAATATATATATGTTTTTGTGTGTGTGTGGAGACATATCTAATTATATCCACTGGTTAAACATCTATATTTTTACTTATGTGGTGTAAATAATTTTATAGCGGTGTCTTTATTCTGGGTTATAAATTTGCTGTGTACTTTTATATGATTGTTGTGTTACTTTTTTAGCAACTTATTATGTGGGCCTTTTTTTTTCACAGAGTAGGGTTGGTCCTGTTGAGTGGTTAAAACCCTATACAGACGAGACTATCATTGAGCTCGGTCAGAAAGGTTTTAAGAGTCTTTTAGCTGTTCCCATAAGGTATAACATTTTTCAACTCAATGTTTAAATAACTCTTCATGTTACACCTGTTTTATTGTGAAAATGCCCTGCAATTTTTTTAATATTTAATGCTTTTGAGATAAACTTTGTGTGTAACTCCTGCTTTGGTAATTCATCGCAGTTTTGTCAGTGAACATATTGAAACTTTGGAGGAAATTGATGTAGAGTATAAGGAGTTGGCTCTAAAATCTGGCATACAGAAATGGGGACGTGTTCCTGCACTTGGTTGTGAACCAACATTCATTGCAGATTTAGCAGATGCTGTGATTGAAAGCCTTCCTTATGTTGGAGCAATGGCAGTCTCAAATCTTGAAGCTCGACAGGTATATTTTCCCCATGAAACTTTTGAAGTAGAATTGGTTGATGTTGCATGACAATTGCTAAAGTGAACTGCAAAGCACAAAAGAGCTTTGTGAATATCCATTGTTCGGAGAACACAAAAGAGCGATGTCTGCACATAATGCAGATATTTTCAGATATCCATTTTGCAAAAGTATAAGACATAGTGAATATTGATATTGAAGCTAACCAGAAAAATGTAAACGCATTTCATATATTTTATGACAGTCAATACCTATAAGTGACTAATTAATTTGTTCAGTAGAAGAATAAATCCTATATATAAAGCAAAAGCACTCTTTGGTGTGTGGTGTTTCTCCCTTTAACTCTCTTTTCTAGAATAACAGCCACAGCCTTACCTGCAACTACCTGGATATGGTGTCACAAAAACTACCCATGTATAATAACTGAATCAGTTCCACTTCAATGACAAAGCGCATCAAGTAAAACTTGCTTCTTTCATGATGCAAACTTAATTCTTTATGAATTTAGTGTATACAGAAGTTGCATTTAAAAGGAGTAGTTTATTGAAAAATTAACAATTTATTAATTACCCACATCAGGTAGCTCTTATTACTTGTGTCGTGCTGTTAGGTAATAGTTCGTTAATTTAACAGTAAAAAATTGTTAACCGGTTGTATCAAGTTGCCGCGCCTTTGGACTGCCAAATGCATGAATTTGCACCTTGAAATTATTTGATGGGATCAGTTCAGGTCATGCATTTACTGTCAATACTATCACGAAATTGGGAATCAATTACTTTGCTGAAAGGAATGCAACATATATGAAACATGAACCATTACTTAGTCCAACATACATTGGGATTTTTGGTTTGATGAATATTTTGGTAATTTCAACGGTTGTTGAATCAGTAACGCTTATAGGCCATTGGAGTGGTTTCTTTGAGCTTGTGAGGCGGTGAGCTTATTTGGTCCTTAAGTTGGTAATGAGTAAATACATGCAATGTAATTTTTCTCTGTTGTTCTGGATTTGATAGATTTATTGACAGGTTCAAAAAGTATTTTGTTCTGTTGCTTGTGCATCTTCTACTGTATGGATGGATAAAGTTGACTTTGCTTGAATATCTATGGTTGATTTCATAGCTTTCCCTGTTATTGTTGCACTTCTGCAATAATTTTGATTGCCATCCCAGTGAGCTTGCTGCTGCATCAGCCACTAGCTTTTCCTGTTACTGTGATTTCATAACTTTGCATGAGAGAAGGAACAGACTAAAAGCACAAGTAAGAAAGCACTTCTATAGGGGGGAGTATAAATTAATTAAAAATCTATTTGCAGCCAACAAATGGAAGGTGCTTTGAACTGTTTCCTGGACAAAGGATTGGTTGGTTTGTTTCTTTTACTTGCCAGAATATTGTTAAATAAGCAGGTTGAAGATGTGCTTTACAAAGTTCATAATTGAACTAAAAAACTGAAGAAGTGAAATGAATGTAACCTTCAAATTACATTTGCGTTGTTATTTATTGCTCTGAGAGGAAGCATTGAGATTATTTTCTTAATTTGGAGGTTTGATCTAAAATGCAGCCAAGCCTATGTGCCCGACAAATCTTCTTTGGATGAAATGTTAAACAGATTGAATGCAGTTTATATTCATTTAAGAAAATAAGTTGGTAATTTGGATTACTTAAATGTTATGGCCTTCAAAGCATACAAAATATACTTGCAAGACGATTTACTTACAATGCAAGAAACCACTTGAAAGACTCGCATCTTAGGCTATTCAAAATGATGCATAACTTTTTTCTTTTAATTGATATCAATTTTTAGTCTTGCTGACTTTCAGATGAGAAAAGGTTGTAGCTGTTTTGGGTGTGTAGCTATTCTCTATCCTATGGCTTAACTTCTTTTTTGCTGGTTTTTATGTATCTTACTTCTTTTGTTTGCAAGTCATAAGAGTAATGACCTGGAATACACAGTGGGCACTGGTTGGGAAGAATTATTGCTTTTGTTGAGCAATATTAATGTGCTAATCTTCTGTTCTCTCTCTGTCTATCTCTCAAATCCTTCTATCACCTATATGGAACTTCTATTAACAACGCACTTGGAATCATGTTAGAGAGGATACTTAATGCTAGATATATCCATCTCTAGCCATTCGGTGATGGAAATGGGCAGATTACTGGACACTTTTACTTGGTTTGTCTTATTTATATGTGAAAGTTAAGCAGATTAGTAAGGGTGCTTTTGGTTTAGGGGAATCAGCACTCAGAGATTGGCTATCAAAGTAATGAAACTCATTTCTTTAACTAGGAATGAGGATGACTGTATGTATTGAAGGAGCAGTCTATGGGGTTTGTCATGTACTACATGTGTCTTGCTTATCCCACTGACTACCAAGTCTAACTAGAGAAAATTTAGAGTAACATTATGCAAATTCATGTGTCTTGCTTATCCCACTGACTACCAAGTCTAACTAGAGAAAATTTAGAGTAACATTATGCAAATTCAGATGCAATCCCTCCTCCCTCCATCCCTCTTCCTCTCTCTCTCTCTGTAACCATTCTGGTCTTCCTCCTCTGCCCTCTGTCTTGTCATTCACCTATATTTTATCTTTCTTCTTTGAATGGCACAGGAGTGTTTATTTAGCCAATCTTAGGGAATTTGATCAAGATAGGGATGGATATAGATCCTCTTGCCTTGTGTTTTTTAGTGGTTGTTGATTGTGATTCACTCCAATATGGTTGGATGTCCAAGTTGCTGTTTTAGACTGAAATTCTATTGGTCAGTCTGCTTGTTTTGGACAAATGTATTTTGTTGGCACCATTGTGATGCTGTTGCCAGTTGATTAACCCCATCTTGGATGATCTCATTGGTTGAGGATATATTTGAAATATATGCAAAAGACAGGCAATCACCATTTAGTTGTTGACTTCTGAGCTTTTAATTGACGGTGGTCAGTTGGAGAAAGTAAGGAGGACATAAGAAGAAAAGAAAAGGAATAAAGGAAAATGGAGAAGGATAAAATGAGAAAAAATGAAAATTGATTGTAAACTCATTTCCATTGTTTTAACCAAACTCTTACCAGGGCAATAATACATTTTCGTATGTAACAGGATTATGGTTTTCAGTGTGTTTCAGACTCCTAAATATTAACCAAATAGTCCCTATGGTTTCACATAAATGTTGATATCTTGTTGGTTGAAGCTTGTTCTGTCAGTCATTGGATTAAAGTCTGACTAGTCTGGCATTTGGTTTGCAGTCTTTAGTTCCATTAGGCAGTGTTGAAGAACTATTGGCAGCATATGATTCACAGCGAAGGGAGCTGCCACCACCTGTGATAGTTTGGGAATGGGGTTGGACAAAAAGTGCTGAAACATGGAACGGAAGAGCAGCTATGTTGGCAGTACTTGTTCTATTGGTACTTGAAGTGACCACCGGGGAAGGATTTTTGCATCAATGGGGTATATTACCCTTGTTTCGATGAGAAAATATATCCTCTTGCCAGTGAGTCATTCAGTCTCCTTTTCTCTCAGAAATACCATACCATGAATTCTGGATTTGCCCAAGGAATGAACCTGAAGCAACAGAAAAAAGAAATAGAGTTGCTTTTTGCCAATCCTCTTACTTTTGGTTGATCTTCCACAGAAGTAATAGTGATCAATCCTTGGCTTTTTAACCAAGCTGGATCTTCACGCCTTTGTGGGATTTTGGATGTTCTGATTTTCATTTAATCTATTTTAGTATATTTTTTTATTTTGTTTCTTGTTAATTTTCTTTTGGATTGGTTACCCTGAGGCAGGGAGGGGGTGGGGCTATGGAGAAGGTTTTGGGCAACCAAAGATACGGGAAAGCTCATCATCCAAAGGACTACTTTGCTTGTGATGTTTAGAATGTGATTTGGTGATGGTGACTTCACAAAGTGCTTGATGCACAATATATGCTTTTCCCTCTAAAAGTTCTCCCATTCCTAGGTTCTTAGGGGTTAATTTGTAGAAAGTCAACTAATACTTTTCAGTTCCTTTGTATATTGTTGTAACAGATCTTAAGGTATTGCATGGATTCTTACATGAAGCTGCTGTAAATGGAAAAGAGAACAGCAGCATGCCCTTTAATACACATCTTTTGATCTCTAGATCTGATGTTTGTTGTTTTATACCATCATAGGTGGTTTGGTGGTTTTGCTGTACCTACACTCAGTCGCCAATGTACAATATTATATTGGATTGATTAATTCTGTCATATTTGCTTCTTTGTTCTATACAATTGGCTGTTTCTTTCTTCATTAGATCTTTTTGTGTATAACTTTTATATATTTGTTTAGTTTTTGTTACATGTTGCTGAAACTCTTTCGGAATTCAATTGATGAATGTTGTCGGTTTCATTCCCTGCAAACGCTATTTACCATTTTCTTGATCCCTCAAGTGGTGAACATTTAAAGAATCATTGCCTGGTTCCTTATATATAAATCTGCAAGTATTATTCTCTGTACAAATGGTGAAAACAATTTGGTTAAATTTCTGGCTCTGCATGGCTTATTTTTGTTTGTTCCGGGGACCTGGTGCTTGTATGTGGATTGTTTTCTCTTTTTGTGTAAATTAAATGAGTAATTTGCTTAATTGTGTAACCTAGAGGATCATCGCTTGAATGTTGCCTTACTGTCGTGCCCCATTTTTGAAAATAAAAGAGAAATGGAAATGGTGTTTAAAAATGAGTTTTTTATTTTTAGAAAATAAAGAATAAGGGCCTAGAATGAGACTTTAAATATGCGACGGTTTGGATTCTAAATATTAGTCAAAAAGGTTTTAGAAAAATATTAGAAAAATATTAGTCAAAATATTAAAAAAAAGTAGAGTCGTCACTTGGTATTGAATTTAGTTGTACCAAATCACCTAAACGTTTGCAAAATGAAATCATGTAAATAAAACTCTTTTGGACAATTCCATATTTTTGAAAATAAGAGAAAAGAGTTTGAGAATCACAGTTGAAAAAAGAAAAGGTAAAGACTTGATCGATTCAAATTTAAGATACCTTTTTCAATCTAATCAAGGTTAGTTGCAAGATTTAATCAAAAATTTTCATAATCTAACTCTTGACTTATAACACTTGGACGTTTCTATATGGATGTAAACCTAGACCTAGGGAGTATTGAAAGGAACGAGATGCCTCTTCAAAATTTAATTGGTGCAAATCACATTAATTGTGAAGTTCAAAAATGATTCCTTGAAGAGGTCACGAATATGTAAAAGATATGGTTTGAAAAAAAATTATGATATATATAAATATACGTGTTCTAGAAGGGAGGTATGCAACATAATGGATGCGGGGAGATAAAATTCATGACACAATTTTCCTCTTTACAGAGGGGGATAAGAGCATGCCAAGGATAAGGAATCATACTTACTCATTCCCCAATTCGAGGAGTGACTCTTCTAATCTAAACAAGCAAATTGACTAAATAATCTAAATAAAGTGCAAGTCTAAATGATATAATTTGCTCGTGTAGGGATAAGGGAATAAGAACACATATCACGCAAATGAAAAGAATCCTAAAATGTAAAAAAAAAAATGTATAAAATGCAATAAATGTTACACAAAGCATGAATCTAACGCGTGAGTGTCCTAAGGGTCTAGTATTAGATTAGTTCATTTCTAAAAGTTCTCATTAGCATTAGACTAGTGAAAATTTGGGGAATAAAACCACAACTAGCGTTGGACTAGTATGGTGACGTCATGCAATTATTATAAATAATTAAAGCACATAAATATAATTAAAACAAATAAATACATAAGGCATATAAAGCACATAACGCATGTCGCGCCCCACTTTTTGATGATGTGTGTGGTGTGTGAGTAGTGGAATGTGAATGTGTGTAAAGGAAAATAAAAAGCCATGGGACTTTGGAAAGCGACGATTTGGCCAAATGAAATTTAAAAAGGGTTTTTTAAATATAAAAACGGAGTCGCCACTTGGTATAGATTTAGGGTGTACCAAGTCACCCAAAAAGTGTTTTTTAGAGACAAGTAGTAAAAAACCCTTTTTAAAACGACTCCTAGTCCACGTAAACCAACGAAAAAAAGGTTCGGGAGTCACATTTGACGAAGGGGAAGGCAAGGATAAAAATCCAAGGCACCCCTCCGACCTAGCCAAGGCTAGTTGCGTGATTTAGCCCCACCTTTCCCAATTTTTCTACCAAAAATATGTATTGCATGTTTTGGATTTGACTAGATGAATGCGAAAAGAAAGAAAAAAATGCAAACCTAGATCCTAAAATGTCTCTTGTAAGGTTTTTGGTCCCAACCGCATGAGTTGTGGCGGCCAATAAAGGAAAACCTTATAGAGGTCGATTAATGCAAATGATGGCTAAAGTGCAAGTGTGCAGGTGTATAAAAAGGTGCACGTGTGAAATTGTATGAAAAATCCAAGTGTTTGTGTGCAAGTGTATGAAAAGGTGCATGTGTGAAATTGTATGAAAAAATCCAAGTGTCTGTGTGCAAGTGTATGAAATATAGTGATAAGTGCATATAGGTGTAATTAAGTGCAATTTTGTGAAGTAGAAATCAAAATGAACAATAAGGAAAGGAAAAGTGATGAGGAAATGTGAATTGGAAAAAAATGAGTAAGTGATAAATGAGAATGAATGAACCTAAAGGAATGCATCAGGTCGGGTATGGGAATGACTCCTAACTTTTTCGACTTCGATTTTCCCTTTGATTAGAAAGCAAAACTAGCGTGCTAAGGCTATCGAGTAGCCACACTCGCTCGTTTCCCTTATCAGAAGGGGACTCTTCAGGCAAATGTACCCTAACTAGCATGAGATGCAAGACCTAAAGTGAGGGGAAAGGGGAATCGAGGAGCATGCCAGATGATAAAACTAAGGAAAAATGCATGATATGTAGTGAACAGGCAAATAATGAAAGGTCTAGCGTTGGACTAGCCCTTCTTATGAATTCCTAATGAAATAATGAGCCACAACTAGCGTTGGACTAGTGTGGTGACGTACATTCATCCATCACACTCATTCATGGCTATGGAAAGCGAGTAGACATACCAAATACTCATAAACACGTAGCACGTAACATTTAGCATGCTCGACTAGATGCAAGAGCCTAATAAAACGAGTAACACTTAACACGTAGGCATGCAACCAAGCTAATGAACCTATTACATTCACTAACTAAAACAAAAGGGGAAGGGGAAATGGACCAAATGCTCTCCGAGCCCTATCTATTACAAGCCAAGAGGTGTACACATACCCCATAAAAACATAAAGGGGAAGGGGTAAATGGACCAAATTGCTCGCCAAGCCCTATCTATTACAAGCCAAGAGGTGTACACATACCCCATAAAAACATAAAGGGGAAGGGGTAAATGGACCAAATTGCTCGCCAAGCCCTATCTATTACAAACCAAGAAGTGTACACATACCCCATAAAAACTTAAATAAAAGTAAAAGTAAGTAAATGCATGCAAGGAGGTAAGGAAAGCGAAGTAAACAGGCATATGCACATAACACATAAGATCACATAGGAGAGACAAAAAGGGATAAAAGAAGTTGTACCTCCCTCCGTGTGTAATGCTAGTAAGGTGAACAAGACTCAACTTGGGCTATGGTCACTAAAGAAGGAGCTAATTTGGGCTAAAACCATTCAAAGGAAAGGATTGATGCACCAATGTAATGATAAAATACAAATATGACAATCGGAATCCTTCCTCACTTTGCAACTTAGAAATGATCAAATAAAACAAATTGGACCAATCGATCATCTAAATCATCTCAAAATGCAATCAAATAATGCACGGTTACCAAGGAGGAGAGATTATCAACCAAGTCCTAAAGTAAACACTCCTAATGATTCACTTGCTAACATTAACAACCCCTTAAGTCCGATTAATCATTATGGAATTTCGAGGGTCCAAGATCAAATAAGGGTCAATGAGTGGTTTCACTTGCATTTTAGGATCCAAAAGCAACCATCAATCAATCAAACCGAAACCAATTAAAACGTTTTAAGAACTTTAAAGGTCCAAAAGCAAGAAAAAGGTTAAGCAACAAATTTATTTAGGAAAATTAAAGAAAATAGGCAAACATAAGCTCATTTAAACACAAGGTTCACAAATTCATGCCCTAAGTACCACCAAAACAAATGAAAGCAAACAAGCAATCGAGTTGGAAAATTGAGGCTACCAAGGACTCAAATGCGAACACTAACCAAACACTCAAGCTTATCAAACACTTCTAGGAACTTCAAAAATCCAAAGGCAAAGAAAAAGTCAAGTAATGGCTTAAAATTCAGCTATTCTAAGACCTATTTGCAAAAATTAGGACTTAATTGAGTCTTTGTAATATTACTGCAAAATTTCAGGGACCCAATTGATTGATTTTCAAAGCTTATGGGCCTTAGAAGGATTAGATGGAAGTCAAAGGGTTGGAGTGCAATTTTTGGAACTTATTTCTTCATGCAAAGCATGCATACACGTAAGAATGCTTCTGCAACTTAAAATCTGCTACAACTAGAATGCTTGCTGCATTTTCATCTTCAACCACAAATTTCAGAAAACTAACTCAAGCTTTGCACAAACTTTCTCAACCAATGGCCAAGCTTTGAATTAAACCACACAACATACAACTTGGACGTTCAAATCAGGAAAACACAGCAAGAAATGATGCAAAAATCAAACTGCAACAAGGTTTCAGCAAGCCTATGAAGCTTTCGGCAAACCGAAGTTTCCATTGCTTCTATAATTTTCGGATGAAACTTTTCTGCAATTCGGCACCTTGTCAAGCCAGCTTTCAAACATAATCAAGTCCAAACACAAGGCTTCCAACTAAGCAGCAAGCCATCATTCAATTCAACAAAAAAAACTTAGCAACAACCAGTGCAAGGAAGAAATGAAATTCATTTGGCAAGTTAAAAAAATCTGGAATGCTGCAAAGCAGCCGAAATAGAATGCAGCAAGGATTCTTGGTGTTTGAACATGATCCAAACATATCAAACATGCAAATTCAACAACCCACCTTCCACTGCTTCCCTCAACACAAGATCAAACATGAAACGAAAGTGCCAAACTCAGCTAGTAATTAAGGAAAGGGAAACGCGGCAGCAAAAAGAAAGGAAAATGCAGCAGCCTTTGCTTGCTGTGTTTTTTGAAAGGAACAACTTTGGCAACTTCAGCAGCATCATAGTATGAATTTTCGGACTCAAAAATACATCAAAAATGGTCTACATACATGCTAAAATTTGACCCAAGCAATCCAACACAAGTTGCGAACATCAAAAACATTTCTGCAGCAAAGAGAAACTCTCGACAGCTGACTAAAACCTGAGGCAATCCAGCCACCTTATGCGGCCCAAAAATTCGGATTGTTTGTTCAAAAAAAATGCCGCAACAAGTCAGAGACTTTTGAGTTGCAGCGAAACACAAGCCAGCCTACAGCTTGCTTCCCAAATTAGTTCCTGCAACAAAGCTGAACACTTTCAGCATTGTTGCAGCAACTTTATATGCAAACTAACTCGAATAAGCAATCTAATTCAGACAACGAAACCCTCGAACAAACCTTCTCATTTTTTACTAGCATGAAACCTTGGGATTTCAGTATATAACAAGAAGATAAAAATAAAAGCACGAACATGGGGATATCCTGCTACGGGTGAACCCAGATACTTCCTCAAATGAGCTAGTCATGAAAATGTCATTTTTCTGTTTAAAGCTAACATCTTGCCACTAATCACCATCTAATGATAAAACCTAATAACAACACCAAACCAAACCCAAGCATTAACGTAGTGAATCATGCATGTAAGCAGCAAAAGGTTCCAACTTTGGACAGTAAACAGCCATCGTGATTCTCAACAGAGGTTCCCACCAAACGGTAGCTCACACACATGACCATTCAACACCAATCAGACCCATAATTCATCATAATTTTACGCTTTATTAACAGAAGTTGTCTACAGGAGAAAGGCTAAAAGAAATCTTACAATGAGCTCTCTGATTTCGTTAAGCAGTGGGCTTGCTCGGAGGACAAACACAGGTGGCGACGGTGGAATCAGCTTCGTTTCTTGTCTAGGTTCTCCAAAGCCCGTAGCTTTTCCTTTGTTCCTTCGTTGCCCAAATATCTCAGCTTTCTACTCAATCCTCCCCCCCCTTTTCAATCTCTCTGGTTTTCCTTTCTTATTGTTTTTCAAATGCGAGCCGTCAACCTCTCTTTTCTTTTCCCAAATTTTTCTGCAGTCGTTACTCTCCTCCTCTTACACTAGCTCTCTGTGCTTTGTTTTTGCCCTGAAAACCCCTTCTCTCCAAAACCCTCGCTCAGTTTTTCTTTTAGCCCGTCTGACTCTCCAAAAAACCTCTCTCTCTCTCCTTTTTTGCGGCTGCGGTTTCTTTGGCTTTTATATATGGGACACTCTACCCTAAACCCTCAACCATTTTCCAAAAATTGCAGCTAAAGGAGCTGCCCAATCCTTTCTTGCAAGCTGCGACAATACGCAGCTGCAAATAGCGTATCTTTTTTTTTTTTTTTTTTGAAATTAATTAAAACAAAATTGATAATAAACTAAGTAATAAAAAAACAACAATTTTACATCAAAATAAACAAACTAAAACAACAAAATTTCCATTTTCAATCTTTTTCTTTCATTTTTCATTTTTCATCATTTTTCACTTTTTCCTTTTTTTTTTTCACTTTCAAGAAAGCATTGAATTTAAATTACAAATGACTAAATCATATTTTTTGAATGCTTTTTTCTTTTTCTCTTTCCCCTTTTTCAAGAAATTCTATGATAAAAACTTTAAAATAAAAATAAAACTAGAAACTAAAACTAAAAAACAAACATGACAAATAAAAAACTAAAAATGAAATTACACCAAAATTTGATGTCTACAACGCATAGGCATACTATCTATATGCAAAAACCCTAAGAAAGCGAAGTAGCACACAAGCATGCAAGCAAATAAAACCTAATTATTACATTCAAGGACCCTAACTACAATCTAAGAGAGGAATTTTTGGAAATAATAAACTTATCTATTATATTTGTCTATCTAAATACATTTTCTTGGGCAAAAGGGGAAAACCTAAGCTATTATAATTTGGCATTAAAATGCCTCTCAAATAAACAACAAAATTAAATAAATGAAAGTTTAAAATGAATAAAAAAATTAGATAAAAGAAAAAGTATTTAAAACATACAATCACACATAAAACACTTAGGAGCACATAAAAAAGATTAAAAAAATAATAGAGGATACCTCCCTTGAAGTAATGGCTAAATGAGCTAGAATTTGTCCTATTTATATTTCAAAACTAACAAAATGTTTAAGACACCAATTTAATTGATAACACTTTAAAAGAAAATGTAAACATATAGCAAATTCCCCTTATTATTGTGAAAAATGTAAATGAACATAAAACAATCAAAATTTACAAATTCAATGCATTTAGATAAAGCACAATTAGCAATTAAAGAAGAGAAAAAATTGTAATTAACAATAAATAAATAAAAAAAGAAGGACAGGGACTCAATTGCAAAAATTAGAAAGGTTTTGAGATCAAATTATAATTTTTAAAAAAATAGGGGTCAAAATTGAATTAAAAAGTAAAGTTTAGGGATCAAAATGTAATTAAAATAAAGACCTAAATGAAAGAAATTCAACATTTTAGGGCCATAGTAAAATTACTCTAAACATTAGGGACCATATTGCAAAACTAGTTTCTGATTTGTGAGAATTATGTAAGAAAACAGCATGGGCCTTTTCTTTGTTTTCTTTTTTATTTGGATTGGTTTGGGCCAAACCACTTCGACCCAACGAAAAATAAAACAGACTACCCATATAGAAAAATCTAACCCACATCATTTTTTTTAGGGTTAATCACATTTAATTCCCTTAAGGTATAACCCATTTCTCAGTTTACCTCTTAACCTTTAATTTTGCTCACTTAATCCCCTATAGGACAAAATTGCCCTTGCATTATTTTGACTTTTTATTTACCTTGTTTTCCTTTCTTTTATGTCTTTTTCTCTTTCTTCTTTATTTAATTCTTCCTCTTTTCCACAAAAAATTTCACCTTAATGATTGAAATTAAAAAAGAGGAATTACAGAGATCTATCTTCTCCTTAAATGATTAAAAAAAATATTCAAATCACTTTCCTAAAATATAATTTTTTTAGCCTTTCAATTCTTTCAATTTTGGGTTTTCCTCTGTCCTTTCTAGTTTCTTATTTTATTCCCAAGAAAATATCTTAAGATGAAATTGTGACCTGATTAGTAATCATCAATTGAAATTTGTGACACGTGACATCATACAAAAAATCAAAATTAGTTTTTGATGCCTTTTAAACCTTCACCCAGAAATATGCAATTACAAACTGAAAACAAAAATTTTTATTGAAATGAAATTTTCTATTGGGAAGGATGAAAGAGAGAAGAAAGAGAAAAAAAATAAAAGAAAGGAAAACAATTTCATTTTATGATATTTTCTTGAGAATAAAATGAGAAACTAGAAAGGAAAGAGGAAAACCCAAAATTAAAAGAATTGAAATGCTAAAAAAATTGTATTTTAGGAAAGTGATGTGAATATTTTTTTTAATCATTTAAGGAGAAGATAGATCTCTGCAATTCCTCTTTTTTAATTTTAATCATTAAGGTGAAAATTTTTGTGCGAAAGAGAAAGAATTAAATAAAGAAGAAAGAGAAAAAGAAATAAAAAAAAGGAAAACAAGGTAAATAAAAAGTCAAATAAATGCAAGGGCAATTTTGTCCTATAGGGGATTAAGTGAGCAAAATTAAAGGTTAGGGGGTAAACTGAAAAATGGGGTATACTTTAAGGGGATTAAATGTGATTAACCCTTTTTTTTCAGTTCTCAAACCAACAAAGAAGTTGGGATTGAGTCTCCAATTTTATTCCACAAACCCAAAGAAAATAAGCACTAGCCTACTTAAAAAATATATATATCAAAGCTCATTGATTTATTAACTAAAACCCAGCACAAAACATCAGCCCATTTCCTTAACAAAAACCAATAACAATCACCAACACATTAAGAATGAAACAGAGAAAGACAAACAAAAATATAGAAACAAGAATTACGAGATTTTCTGTGAGGACTCATGTTTTTATTCTTAAAATAGTTATTTTTATAATTATTTACCCTAGTATTGGTTAATTATATTATCGTTACATTAATCGCTTTTAAATTTCGCTTTATCGCGCGCGAATCAGAAGTTCAGGTATTTCGCGTCGAAACGGCTAAGTGAAAATTTAAGAAAATTATACTAGACTACTAAGAGTGAATAATTATAGTATTAAAGGATTACATTTGAGGATTAGTGCACAAGTGAATCAAACAAGAGAGAAAAGTGGTAGTACGGGACACTATTCGCGCACTATTGCGAGTTGACTTTTTCACTTTTAACTTGGCTTCCTTAACACACTTCATCCACCAACCATCAACACACAAAACCCTCTCTCTTCTCTCTCCTTGGAGTCGGCCGAAACTAGAAGAAAAAGAAGGGAAGAAAGTTCCATTTCACTTGCTCAATCCTTGCTTCCATTTCACTTCCAAATTTGCACCCAACTTCAAGACTACTTGGAGATTAACTTTAGCTTGGAGGAAGATACCATCTAGTGGAAATTTCTTGGAAGTTTTGTGGTGAAAATTTCTGGTTTTTTCAAGGGTTAGAGGTAAACCCATCAACTCTTCTAATCTTTCCATTTAATCGAAGTTTAGTGGTTGAATTTGCATGGGTTTGAAACCCCAAAGAAAGAACTAGGCTAGTGGACTTGAGGTGTTTCATTTCTTGCTTTAATCACTAGGTTAGCGGCCTTGAAGTGGATTATAGGTAGCTGACTTGAGGTGTAATTAGTTGTTTGTGGTTGTTTATGTGTTATTTGAGGAGAATACGGTTAGAAAGTGAAGGAAAAATCGAAGGAAAGTTGGAAGTGCAAGCTGGCCGAATTTCTGGTTGTGATGAAATTGGGTGATATATGTTGTATATTATGTGTACAAAGTGCCTTGCGAAAATCGTTTCAATTGGTTGCTCAAAACTAGAGTTTTCGAAAAAGAACCAAATCTGGAAAACGTGTTGTAGATGTCCGGATAGTACCTCTTTGTTTGAACGTATCTCTCTGTACAAAAGTCAAAATTGAGTGCCGTTAGCGGCATTCAAAACTAGACATCCGTAGCTTTCTAACGGTATAAAAATCACCCGCTAGTTCATTTTGAGTCATCCGTAGTGATTCGTCAAAGTTTGCTGCCCTGTTATGAATATCTGTCCGAGAAGAAATGAGAAGCTGCAACTTGTCGCTTGAATTTGAACTACTTGTGAACTGATTTTGGAAATGCTTTCTCCTGATGAAATGTAACATGTTGAACCTAGTTTCCAACGCCACCAACCATTCCTAATTTGAACTTGTATTGAGTGAGATGTGGTCTGATTTCCAAAGTGCAATAAAGCTAGAAATCTGGACGGCTTTTCCTTCTTGCTGGCCGACTGGTCTAGTTTGTTGTGGGATGTTTTATTTTCAAAAATTTTGATGTCAATCAACCATCAAGTGTTTATTAAAGGTCTCTAGGACCTTGGTTTCAGAAATGGATCGAATTTGGACTGATTTCATTGTGCAAAATGTTTGGAAAGGAAATAAAAGCAAGAAGGCAGATTAGCCTAGAAACATTTTACGAATTTTAGTCGTTTTGTTAACTGCCTTCCCATGAATTTTTTGCGTGAAATTTGATACAGGGGTAGTCCACATATAGAAGTTTAAGTGTAGCAAATTTGGTGTTATTTCAACAACCTTTCGATACCCAAATGATGCTACAAAGATAGCTTTTTAAATCTGGAAATTCACTGTTCTAGTAGTGAAAATTTATCGACTTTGAACTGCTATATTTAGATACTCAAGACTCCGAATTTAGTTCCATTTATCTTGTTCAAAACCTTGTTTGGAACTCTTATTGTGTTACGAATTTCAAGGGCTGATTCACATTCTGTGAATTATGCCGAATTTTCAAAGATTGCTGAAAAATAAGACTAGTTCAAACCTGTTTTCTAGGAAATGAAACTTTGAGCTGAAAAATGAATGCTTTCCGTATAGAATCTTGGAAAAGTGTCTTCTAGGAAATTTTAGTACTCCGAACCAATATTCCAATGGTATAAAGTGTTCCATTTTTGGTTCTGCCGAGTGCAAGATCTGATTTTTCAAAATGTGATGCGTAAAACTGAAATTTTCCGACTTGATGAGAAGTGAGTTTTTGGAAACTTTCCCCTATCCTTTGATATTGATTGATCGTTTTAAATTCAATTTCATGAAGGAAATCAGTTTCTTTTGTGTTAATAAATCCTCACTTTTGAACCTCGATTTTTGAATGATTAAGGTTCTCTTTTGAGACATGGACTTAGTCTAAATAAGTGTACCTTCATTATTGGTTAATACATGGTTGTGAGTGAAAGTACTTGTTATTTGTTCAGGCGCTCAAGGAGATCTTCAAGAGAATCTCGAAGTGGACGCCTAAAGACTTAATTGCTCGCTCACTCACTTTTGTTTTGACTTGGTGAGTGTCAAGTGTATGAATCGTTGTGTCTACTTGATTTACCTTGCTTAAATACGTGAATATCATTTGATGAGACGAGTGCGTACTTTACCGCACTCGCTCTCCTGTGCTCAACTTGCTACTTGACTTATTACGTGATTACTTAAACTTAACTTGTATTAAACTTGGTTTTAAAGTCAATTGGGGAAATCTCATCGACTATTATACTTGTAATCATTGTGCATGTTGTGTTGTCGAGGGGAGTGAACCTCCTCGACTTATATTCGTACTCGGCAGACGCCCAAACTCGTTGGCTAACTTTGCGAATCGAGCCAGCATGGGCTTGGTCGAGGAGCTTAGTAAACCATGAGCAAACACGAAACTTGATCTATTGGAGAGATTTTGCTTGGCATACTCGCGTAGTATTGCCATGATATACTCGATTAATATCAAAACCTTGACGAGCGGGCCAGGTAAGGGGATGTAACGGTGACGGGATTCGAAGAAAGTGGTGTATCTATAGGATTTGATACTTCTGTGGTTGACGAAGTTTCAACATGGAATTTGATCAAGGCATTGACTCGACTACGTGGAATTTAGCTCCTGAGAGTTACAGTATCCTTGAATTGTTTCTGTTTACTTTTCCTACTTGAAATGTTAATTACTTGAACTTTATAGCTTTACTTAATGTATAAATGTTGTTGCTACTTGGACTACGTGTTTGCATATGTGTTTCTTGGCCTCACGAGTATTCACTCACCCCATTAGATTTGTTTTCCTTAACAGGAGGCGAAATGGAAGGAATTGTAGAGAAGCCGACTTGATGCACTTTTGATTAGTTTTAAATGACTTTTGAAAGTTGCATATTTGGGGAAAGTGATGTACTTGGTATCTTGAAATGTAAGAATTGGATACTTATTAAGGAAGCGACTTTTCTTTATACTTTTGACTTTCATTATTCGGTTATTTATCCTTAAGGTTCAATTGAAATTGTATCCAGTCCTGGCAAGAGTTGGGCAGGCGTCCCGCCGATACCCTTGGGAGAAGTGGGGGCATCACAGTTGGTATCAGATCACTAGGTTAGAGATCTATTTGGGAGATGTTAGAAACTTTACCCTCGAGAATAGGAATGAGATAACTTAGTTAGACTTTAAGCGATATTTGAGCGAATTCGTGACTTTAAGTTTCTAACCTAAAAATTGTGGTTGTTTTGCAGGGATGGAGAATGGTAATGGGGGACATGCTGCTAATGGTAATGGTCATGCTAATAGCCACGTGGAATCTCTTAGGCCTATTTACTACCGAGCACTTGGTGGAGGGGCTCTTGTGCATTACTCGCCTTCTACTAGGTTTCCCCGATGTCCCTGTAGGGTGACATATGTGTACCCTAATGACCAGTACTATCCCTTGACGACGAGCGTCGTCAGTTGGTGAATACCAACCGAGGTTTACTTCAGGAGGTTGAGGAGCTGAGCATTATGGTGAACGCTCAGAGTGCTAGGATTGTAGAGCTAGAGGGGACTGTAGTGGATGAGATAGTTTGGGCTGAGGCCGCTCGTGATGAGCTTCAGAGAGCTAGAGCTCGACTTACTAGGATAAGCGAGGAGGTTCGGGATCGGGCTTCTGGGATCTTGGTAGACGCTACTATGTAGATTGATGAGGTCATGAGGTTGTTCAGAGTCCGGTTCAGGAGGGCGCTGAGGATGAGCCTTTCGAGGAGGATCCTGAGAAGGAGGTCTCCCCTGATAGTCCTGCTGAGGATTAGACTTAGAGTGATAGATCTTTTTACTTGTGTAGTTAGAAATAGGTGGGGTGGTGCTAGTTCAAAGGCCATTGTATTTTGCTTGACTATGTGGCCTACTTTTGAGGCACTTGAACTTACTTTTGTCGTGCCTGACTAATTGCACTTTTGTGGCACTTGTGTGCTATATTTTTGTAAATGCCCCATGACTTGCTAATTGTATGAACTTTAAAGTGTTAATATATGTTAATTATTGTTATTTCCAATGTTTTCATGTTGGCTCTTATTTTAAATATTTTCTCGCGTAATTATTATATTTCTTGCATTAGGCATAACTAGGCTTATGGACGGACGAAGGAGTGGTAGAGGTTGTGGGCGTGGGACTAGACAAACCCAACCTCAAGGGGATGATCAGGGATCGGCAACTAGGCCGACCCAGGGACAAGAAAATGTAGAGGGTAACCAAGTGGTAACTACCATTAATCGGATGACTGATATCCTAGAATGATTAGCAGAGCGACAGGGTCCAGGGCCATTTAACCAACCCGGGGGCCAGGATAGAGGTGATGATAGGGCTTTGGAGAGGTTTCTGAAATTTAATTCGCCTAAATTCATTGGAGGACCTGATCCTGAATTATTGGAGAACTGGCTAGAGTGGATGACTAATATTTTCGCCGCTTTAGATTATACTGAAGAGAGAAGAGTGAACTTTGCTGCCTTCCAGTTTGAGGGCCTTGCACGTGCTAGATGGGACGTGATAAGGGGAAAGTGGGAAAGAGCGCAGACCCCTTGGATTTGGGAAAACTTCACGAGTGAGTTTAATGAGAAATTTCTTTCGCCTCTGATCCAAAAGAAGAGGGAGGATGAATTTATAAAGTTGAGACAGGGAACTCTTAGTGTCGCTGAGTATGAAAGGAAGTTCATTAAGCTTTCTAAGTATGCTCCAGAATTTGTGGTTAATGAGCGAAAAAGGATTATACGTTTTGTACAAGGGATTAATGTGGAGATTCAGGAGGGGTTGGCAACAGCCCAAATCTCTACGTTCACTGAAGCCCTGGAGAAAGCGTAGAGGGTTGAAAGTGTAAGGTTGCAAGTTAGGGATTTTCATATTAAGAAAAGGAACATTCCTAGTTACTCTTCTGGACAGGCTAGTAAAAGTGTCCCACCTTCCAAGTTGGGAAGGGGAACAGGAGGAGTAAGGACCGCTGGAGCTCCAATAGGGGCTTTATCAAGAGGAGGTCGTAGTGGGCAAGGTCGAGCGAGAGGAACACCTTCTGGTGGTCTGACCGTAACTCCTCAAGTTAGTTGTGGCTACTGTGGCAAGTCAAATCTGTGACGGCCACACTTTCCCCTAAGGCGAACCAAAGGGTTTAGCGGACTGCCTGCCCAACTCTCGCCAGGACTAACGGTTCAGTTTAGAGCGATCTAATACGTTTCGGAACATACAACCGCGCGTAAACAAGTCAAAATGTCAAAATAAAAAAAAAAGAAATCGGAGTCGGTCGTGAATAGTAACCGACACGTCAAAACCCAACCAAACATCAAGCAAATATTTACATGTTGAAATTTAGCAGATACAATCCAAAGTGGCATACCAAAGTGATTCAACAGTGGATACAAGTATGGTTTGCCAAATCAAAAGGGAAATGGTCTCAAAAGTACATTCAGGGTTTCAATCAATGAGCTATACAAAAGATATGTCCATCTAGCTCAATTCGACAACCAACTATCAAATCCAGTCCAAAAGGATTTATTTTCCTGTAAGGAAAACAAAAGGAACAGAAAGGGGTGAGCTTGCGCTCAATGAGGTACCAGACAGATAGCAGTAAAATCATGGCATACAAATTTTTAACAAATCAGGTACACATGCCAGATGTAAAGTAAAGGAACCAATGATTCAAATAGGGAGGATACGGGTGGCTCTCAGGAGCCAAATTCTCAGTTGCTTCACTGAAACTTGATCGAAATAACAGTTGACACTCCGTCAACGTTACAGAAGTAACCAATACCGTAGACTCCACTTTGTTCGACTCCTTCCACCTCACATACCCCCACCGGGCCCGAAATCCAATCAGATCAGAAATGGTAATACTCGAGTATACCGGAATCAAGGGGTCTCAATACCCAAAGATCCCAAAACAGACTACCGTGGTTCGTTATCTAATCGACCAGGCCCTTGCCGGCCCGACTCGAGTAACTGGCCACAGGTGTTGAGCTCAGAGGTCACAGAAAGGTCGTTGGATACAAGCTTCCAAACGACGTCAGAACAGATACAGATCCAGATACAGATAACAGATACAGATACAGATAGCAGATTCAGATACGCGCTCAAAATTGGCATATGATCAGACAAGAGAACGAGTGTGATAAAGTACACCATCGCCTCCCTTTTATCAAAACAGTATTTGGCTCCAACAGTCATAAATCAAGTATTTCAGATATTCAGATATTTCACATAACGGGTAGCAGGTAGTGGAACACTCACCGGGGACAGTACAGATGCCTCCCAAAAGAGAGCTTTAATCACCAAGAAACCCTAAAATAATCCAAGGAAAACAATTGAAGGTTCCACTTTCAAAAATCGAGTATACAGAATGCACATGTGAGGCTCGACTACCAGTCGTATGCCTCGCCAAATAATTACTAATGCAAGGGTGCCAAACATGTATTTTTTTGAAAACGAAAAGGTAACATGAAGACCTAGGCTCAAACAACCCAAAAGCCCTTCATTTCTACCAAAAGGCAATTCAAACTTAAAGGAACCAAACGGCCTAGAAAATTGGACAGCATTTCCCCTAAATTTGCTTACTTTTCCAGCCGTCATGGCTTCATTATTTTTCCTCAGCCAGTCCCAAAGTCACACACAAAACAAGTTCATTCAATAGCCGCTCAGTAAGCTCCAAGTAGTACAAGTACAATTCAAGTTAGGGAAAAGTCCGGAAATGAAAGTCAAGTCCTAAAATATGCAAACAAGTACAATGAGACTCGATAACGAGTCATAAACCAATGCCAAATATTCCCAAAATAGGGTTCCATAAGCATATACAAGCATTAGGGGAAATGGAATTAGCTTTAGCCCTGAAAAAAATAATTTTTGACCTCATTTTCCGGCAATGGTGCCAAAGGCACTACGATTATCGGATGAAGGTCCAAGACCCACCGTTTCGAAGCTAAGAGATAGGGTTACAATATTGCAGAGGGTCACTCAGCCCATTTTCGAGTGTAACCAGGTCAAAAATGCAAGATACTACACCAGAACCGGAAAAACAGATTCACAAAACGTATTCTGGTGTAAACATCATAAATCAGCCTACCTAAGTCCAAATCCAGAAATTCCAAAACCAGATGAAAGCTAAGAAACAGGGCTACATTTCATCAGAAGGCCTCAACAACCAATTCGGAAGCATTCCTAACCAAAACAACCCATGACAGAAGCAATTCTCAAATTCGGGTAAAACCAGGACAGCAAGGGTAATTTCGACTTTTCTCAAGCTACGCTACTGCGATTGACCTGAAATTTTGGAGAAACCTCTAAAATATCATTCCCTACAAACTTTCATGTTTTAAGCCAAGGCCAATTCGGGCTCTAACTATGAGCTACAAAACCGGGCAGAATGTAATTTCATAAACCCTAACTTTCCAAAATTTCTTCCAAAACAGAAATTGCTTGCAATTATCCACTTTTTCCACCTCCTAGGTCCCTTACACACCATTTCCAATCATCATACATAGTCACATAATCATATTCATATGAAAACAGAAAAATCCCCAATAATTATAAAACTTCATCAATTCAACCAAAATCAAGATATAATCCATAAAAGTGCATCTTATACTACCACCAATCATGATTTAAGCATCATTAGAGGGAGGAGAGGGGTCCTTCACAACTTACCTTAGCAACACAAGAGAGAGAGCAACTAGTCACCTTAGCTTTCCAAACAACTCCACAAAACACCTCAAGACCACTTAGCAAAGAGATTTTATGGAATGATTTGGAGTTTTATTGGTTGGATTTGAAGATTGGAGCAAGATTATGAAGTAGGAAGTTGGAAGATTTTTTTCCTTCTTTGAGCAAGAGAATTCGGCCAAGTGAAGCTTGAAATGAAGAGATTTTTGGCCAATTTTAATTAAATGGTAAAGTTATGAATAGTAGTCCAAAGGTCAAAAGGTAAGAATGAATCTTCAAGTGACACTTGTCACTTCATTTAATGCTAATCTATCCTTTTGTCTCTCCAACTCTTATCCATTTAGGTAACTTCTAATTATCTCTTAACACTTGATAACTTAAACTCGGTATACACAACTTAACCTAATTGGCCGAATTTTACCGAACTTTCCGAACTAACGGGTCCCACATCCGGTATACGCTCTTAATTTTTCAAAACCTATTCGATACTAGAAAAATCATCTAAAAACTCTATTGACTCATTAAAATTATCTAGCAATTTTTCCTAAGCAAGAAAATGCAGAAAACATGCCATTAAAGATAATAAAACCTAGAAAATGGAAAAGTTACGGGTTCTCACAAAATCACTCAGAGAATGATTGCTGGAGGAAAACGGGAAAGTGCCTATACTATGGTAGTGCCGACCACCAACTCGCAAGTTGTCCGATTACGCCAAAAGTAGGAAGTAGTACTCAACGGCCAGAAAAGTCAACCTCTAAGCAGACTAGTGCTGGAGGGAGTCAACCAAAGGTACCCACTAGGGTTTACGCATTGGACTATCAGCAGATTTTCGATACTACTGAGGTGGTCGAAGGTACGATCCCTATTTTCCATCGTTTAGCTAAGGTTTTAATTGATCCCGGTGCAGCACACTCTTTTGTGAACCCTAACTTTATGAGTGGAATAGATGTGAGACCAATTAAGTTACCTTATGATTTAGAGGTTAGAACACCTATTGGGGATCAAAGTTTAATCGCTAACTTGGTGTATAAGGATTGTGAGATCTGGTTTGGGAACAGAAATTACTGGCCGACTTGATGGGCTTAGCGATTAAGGAGTATGATGTTATCTTAGGAATGGACTGGTTAGCTCGTTACAATGCACAGTTGCACTGTAAGACGAAAATGGTAGAGTTGTGCATTCCAGGAGAGACAACTCTAAGACTGGATGTAAGGGGTAGATTAGTCTCATCTGCTCTTATCTCAGGAATTCGATTTAGAAAAATGTTGAGTAAGGGAGCTCAAGGATATTTGTCCTTTCTTATAAATACTCCTAATGATAAGGTGAGATTGGAAGATATACCCGTAGTAAAGAAGTATCCGGATGTTTTTCCTGAAAAATTAGAATCTTTACCTCCAGAAAGGGAGATAACTTTTAAGATTGATGTGACTCCGGAGGTAGCACCTATCTCTAAGATGCCATATAGAATGGCTCCAGCTGAATTGAAAGAGTTGAAATTGCAATTGCAGGATTTGCTAGAGCGAGGTTTTATAAAGAAAAGTGATTCACTGTGGGGAGCCCCGGTCTTGTTTGTTAAAAAGAAAGATGGGAGTTTAAGGTTGTGTATAGACTACCGAGGCTTAAACGATATTACAATTAAGAATAAGTACCCTTTGCCCCACATTGATGAGCTGTTTGACTAATTGCAAGGGGCAGTAGTATTTTCGAAGTTAGACTTCAGGCAAGGTTATTATCAGTTAAGGATTTTGGGAAATGATATACCTAAAACTGCATTTAACTCGAGGTACGGACACTTTGAGTTCGCAGTGATGCCATTTTGATTGACTAATGCACTTGCAACTTTTATGGATTTAATGCATAGAATTTTTAAGCTTTATCTAGATCAGTTTGTGGTGGTATTCATCGATGATGTACTGGTGTACTCTAAAACTTTGGAGGATCATGAGAAACATCTGAGAATTGTTTTACAAACCCTGAGGGAACATCAGTTGTATGCCAAGTTTAGCAAATGTGAGTTTTGGTTGAAAGAAGTGACATTCTTAGGTCACATAATTTCCAAGGACGGGATTAAGGTGGATCCAGCCAAAGTGGAAGCGGTCTCTAAGTGGAAGCAATCGGAAAACCCTATTGAAATTCGAAGTTTTATAGGGTTAGTAGGGTATTACCGGAGATTCATCAAGAATTTTTCTAAGATTGTTGGACCCATGACCGAATTGACTAAGAAAAGTGGAAAATTTATATGGAACCCTAAGTGTGAAGATAGTTTTCAGGAGTTAAAGAGACGGTTGACGAGAGCACCTGTATTTGTGACGCCCCCACTTCTCCCAAGGGTATCAGCGGGATGCCTGCCCAACTTTCGCCAGGATTCGGTACAAATTCAATTCAAACTTTCGAATAAACAATCGATACTAAAAGTCGAAGATATAAAGGAAGGTCAATTCCTTAATAAACGTTCAAGTCTTACATCATAATCTACCCAATTACTTTAAATTCCCAAAATATACAGCTTCCAAAATTAAATTCTAAACAAATACATTCACAATTCTAACCAAGTGAAGCATCAAGTAAGCTTCTCTAGAATTCATCCCATTTCAGCTCCTGTTAAGGAAAAACAAATCTAACGGGGTGAGTGTGTGAGGACTCGCAAAAACTATTATTTTATGCCTAATTTATGGCTTAATAAATTATTTAATTGGATTTTATTTCCAAGGAATATTTTCTAGTCTTATGAGACCTAAACGCATGATAATATAACCTCGTTATATTTTTAAAATGATTCGTTTCGAAAATTAATTTCCTAGAGCGCGTTTAGTAAAAATAGTGAATAGTACTTGGAGATTTTATCCGCGTAGTAGCCCGATAAGTTTGGAATATTAGAGACTTGTACTATGGTACTAAAATAGGTAATCTTAAGTATAAATATTCAAGTGATAGTTAGTAGTGCAATCGTTATAAGAATTTTTCGAAAGTTTCGCGTTATAGCGGTAAAATTGACGTTACGCGTTTTCACACGCGCGACTTCAATTGAAGGACTTTAGACCCTTGTTTCGAGACAATTAAGAGTGAATAATGTTTATATTAACATGAGTGCATTAGAGGTTTAGTGCTCTAGTGAACCAAACGCGCGAGAAAATCGAGCCTAAAAACGTGCCAAACGAGCCTTACAAGAGTTGACTTTGGAGCAATTTTTCACCACACATTTAATCTTCTTGGAGAAGCTAACTTGGACCAAAAATCACACTCTCTTCTCTCTCCTCACAGCCGGCCAAGCTCTCCCTTCTCTCTAACTCATTTGCAACAAAAATTCTGCACACTAACCTCACACAAAACCACCCCAAATCACCTCCAAATCACACCCAAACTTGGAGACCACTTAGCAAACCTCTTGGAGGTTGGATTTAGCTAACAAAAGGCTGCATCTTCACGGTTTCTTGGAGCTTCAAGAGGGCCGAAATTTTCTGGTCTTGCACACCCAAGGAAGAGGTAATGATCAACCCATGAATTCTTGTCTTTTGGAAGTTATATGACAAGATTAAGTTCATGCATGCACTTAGTTACTAGTTTATGGTGTAAAAATGTGATTGTGGGCTCTTGGAATTCCCACACTTGGGTTGTTGTTGCTGATGTGATGATTAATGGTGATTATATTGTTGGTTTAGTGATTTTAATGATGCATTAGTGATGGGTAATTAGTGGAAACTTCATTGGGTGTAAGAAGCTAAACTTTCCGATTTTGCCCCTGCCATGTTCGGCCATTTCCAGGCCAATTTTTAATGGTTTAATTGCTTGAATTGGATGTTTGTAGGATGTATTAGATGTGTGAAAAATTTCATTGAAAAATAATGAGGTTTGAATGGGCAAATGAATTTTTTTTAGAAACCAGCAAATCTGGAAAACTGATTCGCGTATGCTCTGACCAGCAGTAGTATTTTGGCTATAACTCTGCCCTCGGATGTCGAAATCATGTGCCGTTGGTGGCGTTTGAAACTAGACATTCCTAGCTTTAATTTGGTATATAATGCACGTTCTGAGTCTTTGTGAGAAAGCCGAACCAAATGTTTTAAGTTCGCTGTCCTGTTGCTCTGTTCGTCTGGAATGAAGTGTTCAGGCAGCAACTTGATGCCCGAATTTGAATCAGATGGGTGCCGAATTTGGAAATGATTTCTTCTGTGATATTTTAGTCCTATGAATGTATTTTCCAACGGCATAAGCCATGCTTGATTTCGAGCTATATTGACTGATTTGTGACTGAAACAAGTGGACTGCTCTGCTTTGGAAAACCATGATGTTTGGACTGGTTTGGAACCAAATCTTGGAGTGAACTTGGTAGTTGATGTTTTTGATATTAAACACTTACCAAAGGTATCATGGGTATATCTTAGACCCTTATTTCATAAATGAACCATGGTTGGATAACTTTCTTGGTTAAACGGTTGGAAATTTGGAAAATGAAAGTCAAAGGCAGATTGCCTTAGGATTTTTCTTGAACTTTGGTTGGCTAATTAACGACCTTGCCGAAGGTATTTTTCCCCGAAAATCGATAGAGAGATACTTTCCATATAGTATCGAAATACTGCCAATTTTGGTGCCGATTCAAGTTCGTTTCGATACCCAATCGAATTACTAAAGTTAGAGGTTTAAATCTGGAAAATTCTCATCCAGTCTTGAATTTGCTCAACTTCGGGCTACCGTATCTCGGTGCTCGAAACTCCGATTCTTGATCCGCTTGTTTTGTTATAAACTTCACTTGCAACACTAATTGAGCCGCAAAATTCAGAGGCCGGTTTGCAACGTGCGAATCGTGCCGAATTTTCAAAGTTGGCCAAAATCCAACTTCATTCTGCCTTGTGAACCCACCCTGCATCTTCAAGCTCATTTTTGACCACTTTTCACTTTGATTCATGGAAAAGTGTCTTCTAGAAACTTATAGTACTCTCTAAGAGGTTTCCAACGGTATAAAGTTTTCCAATTCTCGACTTATACCGAGCGAGTTATGATTTTTCAAAGATTCATCATAAAACTGGAAAATTTTCCAATTTCAAAGAAATAGAGTTTTTCGAGAACTCTTTATTCTTTCGATATTCTTAAAACGTTTTGCTTACGATTTTCATGATAAAAACTCAAATAATATTGTACCTAATAAAAGGCAAGTTGAACCTCGATTTACGTGAAATTGAGGTTCCTTTTTGCAAAATAATTCTTAGATTGTACTAGTGTACAATCTTTCTTGATAAGTGGGTTAATTGTGTGATTATCCACTATTAAATTGCCAGGCGCGCAAGGAGACCTTCAAGAGGATCTCACCGTGGACACTTGAACTTCCGGAAAATAATTCTTATTGAATTGCTCGGTGAGTGTCAAGTGTATGAATTTGATACTTGCTTATTGTGATACTTGTTGGGAGTTTTAAAAATAAGGGCGGGTGCGTACTTTATCGCACTCGTTCTAATTTCAAATGAATGAATGAATGAATGAATGAAATGTATTGAATGAATGAATGAAATGCAATGTCATGTCATGAATGCTTGTGTCGTTGGAGTGAATCTCCTCGACTACCAAATGAATGGGGGATGCCCAAACTCATAGGCCGTCCTTAGACTCGAGCCAGCAATGGGCTTGGTCGGGGATTTGGACGAGCCATGAGATACACATAAGCTCGACCTAATAAGAGGTCTTGCTTGGCATACTCGTTGAGTATCGCCCAATTATGGTCATTGTGGGCCCTTGGGGTGTACGGTGGACGGAGGAAAGTAAGTGGTGATCTACGGAAATGGAAATACCGACCCGGTTGACAGGAGGGTCAATGCGGGAAGGTATACGAATGACAACGGCAGATCAAGTGGAACTTAGCTCCTGAGAGCTACTATATCCTTGAATTGTTTCTGATTACCTTTCATGTTTGATTGATTGAGTATTGAAAAGACATGGCTTTATTTATTAAAGTTGGGATTGTTATTTGATTACGTGCTTGCATGTGTGTTCTTGGCCTCACGAGCGTTTAGCTCACCCTATAGTTTTGTTTTCCTTAACAGGACCGACTCTTGGAGAAATATGGAGAAACCATCCGTTGTAATTTTGTTAAGACTCCTGTTATATATTTTGACTAGGCCCTGGTTTGGGTTGTACTTTTGGAAATTGTAAACTTGAAATGTTTGGGCCCTGATGTGTACTTTGAATTGAAGTCGTTTCATGATTACCCGATGTACTGGTTATACATTAAGTGACTTATTAGGCTTGAACGCTTCCGCATTATTGTATTCATGTTGCTCTCATCAAAGTGCTTAATTCGGTTTTAAATTGAATGGAATTGCTTGAGTCCTGGCGAGAGCTGGGCAGGCGTCCGCGGATACCCTTTGGTCCGCCTTAGGGAGATGTGGGGCGTCACAGTTGGTATCAGAGCACTAGGTTAGAGGTCTATATGGGAGACATATTAGATACTCTACCTTTAAGACTCGATACGGGATGAATTAATCCTACCCTAAGTGATACTTGAGGCGAGCTAGCAACTAAGTTAGTCCTACCTCAAGTGACGATTGGGATGAACCAACGATTAAGATAGGCATGCATTGCAGGATATTGGAACTGAGTAGTGATTTAAGTTTCTAACCTGAAAAATATTATTATTGTTATTATTTTGCAGGGATGGCTGACGGAAACGGAGCCCCGGCAGCTAACGGGAATGGCCATGCGAATGGTCATTATGAGCCTCTTAGGACTATCTTCTACCGAGCTCGAGTAGGAGGGGCTCGAGTACGCTACTCACCATATGATAGATACCCTCGATGTCCGTGTAGGTTGACTTACGCCTACCCGAGCCATGTAGTGCATGCTATGGACGACGAGCGTCGTCAGTTGGTGGATACCAACCGCGCTTTACAGGCTGTGGTAGACGAGCTTAGGCAGATGGTAGGCGCTCAGGGTGAGCGGATTGCCGAGCTCGAGGAGGTGCTAGAGGGTGAGGTAGCCACATCTGCAGTGGTTAACCAGGAGCTTCAGGATACTAGGGCTCGACTCACTAGGCTAGGACGGGATGTCCGTAACCGGGCTTTCGAGATTCTGGCTGATGCGACTAGTTTGGTTGAGGACGCTGCTGAGGTGATTCCTGATGAGGAGGAGGAGGATCCGGAGGAGGATCCCGAGGAGGAGGTTCCTCCTGATAGCCCTGCTATGGACTAGGATCTTGGTCGTTGACCTCTTTTGACTTTTGACTGGTACAGTTAGGACTAGTTAGGGTGACGCGAGTGCTGAGGCCATTGTATTTTGCATGCTTGTGTGGCCTACTCTTGGGCACTTGTTCTTACTTTAGTCTTCTGTGACTAAAAGTATACTTTTGAGCACCTGTGTGCTATATTTTGTGAATTGTCCCTAACTTGCTAATTGTACGAACTTGACATGCTTATGAATGTAAATTATTGTTAATTTCAATGCTTTCTTGGTTAGTTCTAAATTCGATATAATTCTTGTTTTCTGCTTAAATTAATTTATTTCTTGCACTAGGCACGCTTAGACTAATGGAAGGATTAAGGAGTGGTCGAGGCCGTGGGCGAGCGTCTAGACAGGCCCAACCTCAGGGGGATGACCAGGGTTCGGCAACTGGACCGACCCAGGGACAGGAAAACGTTGAGGGTAACCAAGTGGCTACTGCCATCAATAGGATGACTGATATCCTAGAACGTCTAGCGGAGAGACAGGGTCCTGGACCATTTAACCAACCTGGGGGCCAGGATAGGGGAGAGGATAGAGCCCTGGAAAGATTCCTAAAGTTTAACCCGCCTAAGTTTATGGGTGAACCTGACCCCGAAGTAGCGGAGAATTGGTTAGAAAGGATGACCAACATATTCGCCGCTCTAGACTATACTGAGGATAGGCGAGTGAACTTTGCTGCTTTTCAATTTGAGGGAGTAGCCCGTGCTTGGTGGGATTTGATAAAAGGAAAATGGGAAAGAGCTCGAACCCCTTGGACTTGGGAGAATTTCACAAGGGAGTTTAATGAAAAGTTTCTTCCGCCCTTGATCCAAGAGAAAAGGGAGGACGAATTTATTAAGTTGAAACAAGGAACCCTTACGGTAGCAGAGTATGAAGGGAAGTTCACCAAACTTTCCAAATACGCTCCTGAGTTAGTAGCCGATGAACGGAGAAGGATTAGAAGGTTCATACAGGGACTTAATGTAGAACTTCAGGAGGGCCTGGCTGCAGCCCAAATCTCTACGTTTACTGAGGCTTTATAGAAAGCGCAAAGGGTTGAGAATGCAAGATCTCAAGTGAGGGATTTCCACAATAGGAAAAGGAATTTCCCTAGTCGCACTACTGGGCAGACCAGTAAGTTTGTACACCCTTCTAAAAAGGGAAGAGGGGAAGGGGGAACGAGAACTGCTGGAGCTTCTAGGAGAGCTCTATCTAGGGGAGGTCGTAGCGGGACGGCTCAAGCTAGGGGGCACCATCTGTTGGATCGACTGTGACCCCTCAAGTTACTTGTGGGTATTGTGGTAAATCCAACCACTCTGAGAATGACTGCTGGAGAAAGCTGGGAAAATGCTTGCTGTGTGGGAGCACTGAGCATCAAATCGCGAATTGTCCGAAATCGTTGAAGACAGGGGGAAGCCTGCAGAGGCCTGAAAAATCAACCTCTAAGCAGACCAGTGCCGGAGGGAGTCGACCGAAAGTACCGGCTAGGGTCTACGCATTGGACTATCCACAAGCTCCAGATGCGACCGAAGTGGTCGAAGGTACAATTCCAATCTTTCACCGTCTAGCTAGGGTTTTAATTGATCCGGGTGCAACGCACTCTTTTGTAAACCCTGATTTCATGAGTGGAATGGACTTGAAGCCAATTAAGTTATCATATGACTTGGAGGTTAAAACACCCACTGGGGACAAAAGTCTAATTGCTAATATGGTGTATAAGAATAGTGAAATTTGCGTGAGGGAAAGAAAATTGCTGGCCGATTTGATAGGCTTAGCGATTAAAGGATATGATGTGATCCTAGGGATGGATTGGTTAGCCCGTTATGATGCCCAACTAAATTGTAGGACAAAAATTGTAGAATTGTGTATTCCAGGTGAGGCAACCCTGAAATTGGATGTGAGGGGTAAGTTAGCCTCATCTGCACTTATTTCGGGAATTCGGGCTAGAAAATTGTTGAATAAGGGAGCTGTAGGATATTTGGTTTTTCTTATTAATACCCTTAGCGATAAGGTGAATCTGGAGGATACACCGGTAGTAAAAGAATTTTCTGATGTTTTTCCTGAAGAATTGGAGACTCTACCCCCGGAACGGGAAATAGCTTTTAAAATTGATGTAACTCCGGGATCAGCACCTATCTCAAGGACACCATATAGGATGGCCCCAGCTGAGTTGAAAGAGTTGAAGTTACAATTACAGGATTTGTTGGAACGGGGTTTTATTCGAGAGAGTGATTCCCCGTGGGGAGCCCCAGTTTTGTTTGTAAAGAAGAAAGATGGGAGTTTGAGGTTATGTATAGATTATCGAGGCTTAAATGATGTTACGATTAAGAATAAATACCCACTGCCCCACATTGATGAACTGTTTGACCAACTGCAAGGGGCGGTAGTGTTTTCAAAGTTGGATCTAAGGCAAGGTTACTATCAATTGAGAATTTTGGAGAAGGATATACCTAAGACTGCTTTTAACTCAAGGTATGGGCACTTCGAGTTTGCAGTGATGCCTTTTGGGTTAACCAATGCACCTGCCGCTTTCATGGATTTAATGCATAGGGTTTTTAAGCCTTACTTGGATCAATTTGTGGTGATTTTCATTGATGACATTTTAGTGTATTCTAAGAATGTGAAAGATCACGAGAAACATTTGAGAATTGTTTTACAAATCCTGAGGGAACATCAGTTATATGCTAAGTTTAGCAAGTGTGAATTTTGGCTAAAGGAAGTGACCTTCCTAGGGCACATAATTTCAAAGGATGGGATTAAAGTGGATCCAGCTAAAGTGGAAGCTGTTTCGAAATGGAAACGACCGGAAAACCCAACGGAAGTTCGGAGTTTTATAGGACTGGCAGGGTATTACCGGAGATTCATCCAGGATTTTTCGAAAATCGCTGGACCTATGACTGAGTTGACCAAGAAAAATGGAAAATTTATTTGGAGTTCTAAGTGTGAAGGAAGTTTTCAGGAGTTGAAAAGACGGTTGACTAGAGCGCCTGTTCTAGCTCTACCAAATGGACATGATAGTTTTGTGGTTTACACCGATGCATCTAAGGAAGGTTTGGGATGTGTTTTGATGCAAAATGATAAAGTGATAGCTTATGCCTCCAGAAAGTTGAAACCGCATGAAGGAAACTATCCGACCCATGATTTGGAGTTAGCGGCTGTGGTCTTTGCTTTGAAGAAATGGAGACACTATTTATACGGAGTGACATTTGAGGTTTTTACCGATCACAAAAGCCTTAAGTACTTATTTTCTCAGAAGGAACTGAATTTGAGGCAACGTAGATGGATGGAATTTCTGGAAGATTATGACTGCATTATTAAGTACCATCCTGGGAAGGCCAATGTAGTGGCCGATGCTTTGAGCCGTCAGGTACAAATGGCTGGATTGATGGTTAAGGAATTTCGATTGTTGGAGGAAGTTAGTTATTGGAATCCTCGATTAGAACCAAGGAAAGTGATTTTGGGGAATATTGTGATAACCTCCACTCTATTGGAACGTATTAAGGAATCTCAGGAAAAGGACCCTGAAATGCAGAAGTTGGTGGAGAAAGTCAAGATGGGAGACCAGACCGATTTCACTTTGGGATCCGATGGAATATTAAGATTTCGAAATCGGGTGGTTATACCAAAGGATGAAGGGCTTAGAAAAGAAATTTTGGAAGAGGCACACCGATCAAAGTTTGCAGTACATCCAGGAGGGAATAAAATGTACCAAGACTTGAAGAGTCTATATTGGTGGAAAAATATGAAGAAGGAAATTGCCCAATTTGTTCAGACATGCTTGGTTTGTCAACAGGTTAAAGCCGAACATCAGAAACCATCTGGACTTTTGCAACCTCTAGAAATACCTGAGTGGAAATGGGAAAATGTTACCATGGACTTTGTATCAGGTTTACCAAGGACACAGAGAGGCCATGATGCCATTTGGGTGATAGTGGATAGATTGACTAAATCAGCTCATTTCCTACCGATTAACATGAAATACCCGTTAGAAAAGCTGGCCAGGTTGTACTTAGATGAGATTATTAGACTACATGGTATACCTGTGAGTATTGTGTCGGATAGGGATCCAAGATTTGTTTCGAGGTTTTGGCAAAAGATGCAAGAAGTGTTGGGGACTAAGTTGAACTTTAGTACCACCTATCATCCCCAGACTGATGGACAATCTGAAAGAACGATTCAAACTCTTGAGGACATGTTGAGGACTTGTGTACTGGATTTTGGAGAGAATTGGAGTAAGTTCTTGACTTTAGTGGAATTCGCCTATAACAATAGTTTCCACTCTTCTATTCAAATGGCTCCGTATGAGGCACTTTATGGTCGGAAGTGTAGATCCCCAATTTGTTGGGATGAAGTAGGTGAACGGAAAATCTTAGACACGACCACTGTATCTTGGATTGAGGAGGCTAATGAAAAGGTGAAATTGGTACGGCAAAGAATTCAAACCGCTCAGAGTAGACAAAAGAGTTATGCCGACAATCGGAGGAAGGATTTGGAGTTCACTGTTGGAGATATGGTATTTCTCAAGATTACGCCTTTAAAAGCAAGTTTGATGTCCGGAAAAGGGAAGAAATTACAACCAAGGTTTGTAGGGCCTTATAAGATTATTCAGCGAGTTGGGAATGTAGCCTATAAGCTGGAATTACCACCGAGCTTATCTCATATTCATAACGTGTTTCATGTGTCCATGCTTAAGAAATATCATTCAGACCCCTCTCATGTTTTACAACCGGAGAATATTGAGATCGATGAAACCCTAACCTATGAGGAACGACCGGTAAAACTTCTGGATCGAAAGGTGAAGGAATTGAGGAACAAGCAGATACCACTAGTGAAAGTTTTATGGAAGAACCATGGAGTAGAGGAAGCAACATGGGAAGTTGAAGAGACAATCAGGGAGAAGTATCCAGACTTGTTCATCAACCAAGGTAAATTTCGAGGACGAAATTTTCTTAAGGGGGAGAGGATGTGAGGACTCGCAAAAACTATTATTTTATGCCTAATTTATGGCTTAATAAATTATTTAATTGGATTTTATTTCCAAGGAATATTTTCTAGTCTTATGAGACCTAAACGCATGATAATATAACCTCGTTATATTTTTAAAATGATTCGTTTCGAAAATTAATTTCCTAGAGCGCGTTTAGTAAAAATAGTGAATAGTACTTGGAGATTTTATCCGCGTAGTAGCCCGATAAGTTTGGAATATTAGAGACTTGTACTATGGTACTAAAATAGGTAATCTTAAGTATAAATATTCAAGTGATAGTTAGTAGTGCAATCGTTATAAGAATTTTTCGAAAGTTTCGCGTTATAGCTGTAAAATTGACGTTACGCGTTTTCACACGCGCGACTTCAATTGAAGGACTTTAGACCCTTGTTTCGAGACAATTAAGAGTGAATAATGTTTATATTAACATGAGTGCATTAGAGGTTTAGTGCTCTAGTGAACCAAACGCGCGAGAAAATCGAGCCTAAAAACGTGCCAAACGAGCCTTACAAGAGTTGACTTTGGAGCAATTTTTCACCACACATTTAATCTTCTTGGAGAAGCTAACTTGGACCAAAAATCACACTCTCTTCTCTCTCCTCACAGCCGGCCAAGCTCTCCCTTCTCTCTAACTCATTTGCAACAAAAATTCTGCACACTAACCTCACACAAAACCACCCCAAATCACCTCCAAATCACACCCAAACTTGGAGACCACTTAGCAAACCTCTTGGAGGTTGGATTTAGCTAACAAAAGGCTGCATCTTCACGGTTTCTTGGAGCTTCAAGAGGGCCGAAATTTTCTGGTCTTGCACACCCAAGGAAGAGGTAATGATCAACCCATGAATTCTTGTCTTTTGGAAGTTATATGACAAGATTAAGTTCATGCATGCACTTAGTTACTAGTTTATGGTGTAAAAATGTGATTGTGGGCTCTTGGAATTCCCACACTTGGGTTGTTGTTGCTGATGTGATGATTAATGGTGATTATATTGTTGGTTTAGTGATTTTAATGATGCATTAGTGATGGGTAATTAGTGGAAACTTCATTGGGTGTAAGAAGCTAAACTTTCCGATTTTGCCCCTGCCATGTTCGGCCATTTCCAGGCCAATTTTTAATGGTTTAATTGCTTGAATTGGATGTTTGTAGGATGTATTAGATGTGTGAAAAATTTCATTGAAAAATAATGAGGTTTGAATGGGCAAATGAATTTTTTTTAGAAACCAGCAAATCTGGAAAACTGATTCGCGTATGCTCTGACCAGCAGTAGTATTTTGGCTATAACTCTGCCCTCGGATGTCGAAATCATGTGCCGTTGGTGGCGTTTGAAACTAGACATTCCTAGCTTTAATTTGGTATATAATGCACGTTCTGAGTCTTTGTGAGAAAGCCGAACCAAATGTTTTAAGTTCGCTGTCCTGTTGCTCTGTTCGTCTGGAATGAAGTGTTCAGGCAGCAACTTGATGCCCGAATTTGAATCAGATGGGTGCCGAATTTGGAAATGATTTCTTCTGTGATATTTTAGTCCTATGAATGTATTTTCCAACGGCATAAGCCATGCTTGATTTCGAGCTATATTGACTGATTTGTGACTGAAACAAGTGGACTGCTCTGCTTTGGAAAACCATGATGTTTGGACTGGTTTGGAACCAAATCTTGGAGTGAACTTGGTAGTTGATGTTTTTGATATTAAACACTTACCAAAGGTATCATGGGTATATCTTAGACCCTTATTTCATAAATGAACCATGGTTGGATAACTTTCTTGGTTAAACGGTTGGAAATTTGGAAAATGAAAGTCAAAGGCAGATTGCCTTAGGATTTTTCTTGAACTTTGGTTGGCTAATTAACGACCTTGCCGAAGGTATTTTTCCCCGAAAATCGATAGAGAGATACTTTCCATATAGTATCGAAATACTGCCAATTTTGGTGCCGATTCAAGTTCGTTTCGATACCCAATCGAATTACTAAAGTTAGAGGTTTAAATCTGGAAAATTCTCATCCAGTCTTGAATTTGCTCAACTTCGGGCTACCGTATCTCGGTGCTCGAAACTCCGATTCTTGATCCGCTTGTTTTGTTATAAACTTCACTTGCAACACTAATTGAGCCGCAAAATTCAGAGGCCGGTTTGCAACGTGCGAATCGTGCCGAATTTTCAAAGTTGGCCAAAATCCAACTTCATTCTGCCTTGTGAACCCACCCTGCATCTTCAAGCTCATTTTTGACCACTTTTCACTTTGATTCATGGAAAAGTGTCTTCTAGAAACTTATAGTACTCTCTAAGAGGTTTCCAACGGTATAAAGTTTTCCAATTCTCGACTTATACCGAGCGAGTTATGATTTTTCAAAGATTCATCATAAAACTGGAAAATTTTCCAATTTCAAAGAAATAGAGTTTTTCGAGAACTCTTTATTCTTTCGATATTCTTAAAACGTTTTGCTTACGATTTTCATGATAAAAACTCAAATAATATTGTACCTAATAAAAGGCAAGTTGAACCTCGATTTACGTGAAATTGAGGTTCCTTTTTGCAAAATAATTCTTAGATTGTACTAGTGTACAATCTTTCTTGATAAGTGGGTTAATTGTGTGATTATCCACTATTAAATTGCCAGGCGCGCAAGGAGACCTTCAAGAGGATCTCACCGTGGACACTTGAACTTCCGGAAAATAATTCTTATTGAATTGCTCGGTGAGTGTCAAGTGTATGAATTTGATACTTGCTTATTGTGATACTTGTTGGGAGTTTTAAAAATAAGGGCGGGTGCGTACTTTATCGCACTCGTTCTAATTTCAAATGAATGAATGAATGAATGAATGAAATGTATTGAATGAATGAATGAAATGCAATGTCATGTCATGAATGCTTGTGTCGTTGGAGTGAATCTCCTCGACTACCAAATGAATGGGGGACGCCCAAACTCATAGGCCGTCCTTAGACTCGAGCCAGCAATGGGCTTGGTCGGGGATTTGGACGAGCCATGAGATACACATAAGCTCGACCTAATAAGAGGTCTTGCTTGGCATACTCGTTGAGTATCGCCCAATTATGGTCATTGTGGGCCCTTGGGGTGTACGGTGGACGGAGGAAAGTAAGTGGTGATCTACGGAAATGGAAATACCGACCCGGTTGACAGGAGGGTCAATGCGGGAAGGTATACGAATGACAACGGCAGATCAAGTGGAACTTAGCTCCTGAGAGCTACTATATCCTTGAATTGTTTCTGATTACCTTTCATGTTTGATTGATTGAGTATTGAAAAGACATGGCTTTATTTATTAAAGTTGGGATTGTTATTTGATTACGTGCTTGCATGTGTGTTCTTGGCCTCACGAGCGTTTAGCTCACCCTATAGTTTTGTTTTCCTTAACAGGACCGACTCTTGGAGAAATATGGAGAAACCATCCGTTGTAATTTTGTTAAGACTCCTGTTATATATTTTGACTAGGCCCTGGTTTGGGTTGTACTTTTGGAAATTGTAAACTTGAAATGTTTGGGCCCTGATGTGTACTTTGAATTGAAGTCGTTTCATGATTACCCGATGTACTGGTTATACATTAAGTGACTTATTAGGCTTGAACGCTTCCGCATTATTGTATTCATGTTGCTCTCATCAAAGTGCTTAATTCGGTTTTAAATTGAATGGAATTGCTTGAGTCCTGGCGAGAGCTGGGCAGGCGTCCGCGGATACCCTTTGGTCCGCCTTAGGGAGATGTGGGGCGTCACAGAGTGGACGCTCGTGAGGCCAAGAAAACATGCAAGGCAAGTAATTTAATAGCAATAGCACTTACACAATAGTGACAACTATAACATTCAAGAAATTCACAATTTATAATAAACACCCTTGAGTAGGATGTAGGAGCTCTCAGGAGCTAAATCTTTGTTTACTTTGCTCCAAGTTCAATTCAATACCTTCTCGTGACGACACCCCGTCACCCAGGTGTCGCGCCCCATTTTTTACAAGAAAAATGAATTAGTTTAAAAAGTGAATTTTTGATTTTAAAAAAAAATGGATTTTGATTTAATGAAAAATATATAAAAAAAACATGGGTCTAAATGGGACATGAAAATGCGACGATTTGACCCAAAATATAGTTTAAAAGGGTTTTGAATAAAAAATTGGAGTCGCCACTTGGTATTGAGTTAAGGTGTACCAAGTCACCTAAAAAATAATTTTTTGAGTGAAATTATAGAAAACCCTTTTAAACGACTCCTAAGTCTACAAAAAATCAGAGAAAGTGTTCGGGAGTCACATTTGATGAGAGGGAAGGCAAGGACGAGGTCCAAGGCACCCTCTCAACCTAGCCGAGGCTAGTTACGCGATTTAGTCAAAAATTTTCTTATTTTAATCTAAAAATTTATTGCATTTGGATGTACTATATGAATGCAAACCCTAGATCTAATGATGAATCGAGTGGGACAAATATCTCTTAGAGGTTCGATTGGACTAAATCACATAAGTTGTGATAGCCAAGGATGAGCTCTCCAAGAGGTCACGAATAATGCTAATGACGTAAGAATGAGTGGAATGAATGTATGTAATGTAAAAATATGAGCTTGTGTGAAGTGAAAAAAAAAAAGGGTAATAAAAGATAATGGTGTATAAGTGGGAGTGTGCAAATGAGTGTGCAATGTGAGGTATGTAAAGTGATAGTGTGAAGTGCATGTGATAGCATAAAGTGCATGTGTGCAAGTGATAGTATATAAAGTGCGAGTGGTAGAGTGAAAATGTTCAAAATAAAAGTTGTGTGAAGTGAAAATGTGGAAAAAGGGATAGAATATGAAGTAAAAGTGCATGTGATAGTGGATAAATGAAATGCATGAACCCTAGAGGAATGCAAGCAAGACGGGTATGGGAGACTAATGTTCGTGACTTAATTTTCCTTTTGGTTAGAAAAAGAATGAGCGTGCTAAGGCTATGTATAGCCAAACTCGTCCATCCCCCTTACCAAAAGAGTGACTCCCTAACCTATACAAGCAAATGAGCTAATCTAAATGAAAATGTAATCCTAAATATGTAAGGGAAAGGGGGTAAAGGGTCATGCAAAAATGTAAAACTAAAAGGAAAGAATGAATGAAGATGTAATGAAGGCATGCAAGTATGTGCTAGCGCGGGGACGGCCCTAATGGGTCTAGAATTGGACTAGTCCTTCACTAACGCTTTTTCGCAAGCATTGGACTTGCGAGAGTTCGAGGGGGAAGACCATGACTAGCATTGGACTAGCCACGGTGACGTCATTCATCTATATAAGCAAATATAAATAAAAGCAAGTAGACATGCAAGGCACGTATTTTCACATAACACATAGCACATAAGCATGCTTGTCTAGATGCCAAAACCTAGGGAAAGCGATTAAACACATAGTACCTAAGCATGCAAAACACATAAGACAATTAAGGCCCTAACTATTACATTTTTAGGGGGAAGCCTACTACAATCTAAGAGGGAGAAATAAAATAAATAGTTGCAAGAAATACCTAACTATTACAAATTGGCATTCAAGTGCCTTTCAAATGATCAAAAATTGAACTAAAATAAAATAAAAATACTAAATTAAAACAAATAAAATGAATAAATAAAAGCATTCAAATGGTATGCAATTGAGCACATAAAGTCACATAAGGCACATAAGGTCAAATAAAATCAAGAATAAAGGATAGAGTGTACCTCCCTTGAGTTGATGCCCTAATAGGGTGAAATCACTTATTTACCCTCCAAAATAAAAGAAAAGGTCAAGGCACCACTTTAATTAATAAGTAATCACAAAAGATAGAAATAAACATGAAATTGAATCAATTAAATCATGTAGACAACCCACATTTAAGAAGTCAAAAGAATAAAGGACTTGATTGCAAATTTTAACAAAGTTCTGGGGTTAAAATTAAAGAACAAGAAGTTTAGGGACTTATTTACAATTAAATTAGGGACCCAATTGAAAGAAGTTAAAAGTATTTAGGGCCTTAGTGAAAATATCCAAAAATTAGGGGACTGGAGTGAAATTTCGTCATCAGGCTACTTGACTTAACAGGCCATTGGGCCCTTTTCTTTATTTGTTGGGCCAGAGCATCCTAACTCACTCAAAAAACCAAGGCAAATGGAATGGGCCAGCCTATTATTTATGACCCCAAAACTTCCAACAAACCTGGTGGGCTTTTACTTCCTAAGCCCAAGCCAGAAACCCAAACAAAATAAATTGAATCCACTTTTATAAATCCCAAGCAAAAATTATTGCCCAACCAAAACCAAAACTAAACCCAACAATATAAACAAATCAACTAAAATTATTAAGCCACAATTATGACCTAAAATCAAGAATTAATCTATCCAAAAAGTCGCATAAAATATGCAAATAGAAGATTAACCTTAAAAGGATAAAATTAGCTCAATTTTCCCAGATTTTGGGCCATATCAGAATAAGGGGGGAACTTGGGAGGTTCAAACACAACAAAAGTAGGGACCTAATTGAAGGACTTAGGAAGGTTCTGGGGGTCACAATTTGAAACTCTGGAGCTCTGGGGCTAAATTACAAAATAAAATAAATAAAAAAAATGGATGGACTGAGAATGCAATTTTAGAAAATTGATTGTCTTCTCCAGCGAGCCTGACATCAGTTTAGCATTTTGGCTCCTTTTTCGGTCAGCAATACCAGAAAATCTGATTTCAATTCCAATCATTTCTAGCAATCAATGAAACTCACAACAACACTCCCTCTAATAACATCAATTTGAATTCAAGCACAGAGATATAAGAATAAAACAGAAAAAAGTACAACGAACCAACACAGCTTTCTACCATGAAAAAATTGTTTATTATGTTCGAACAAGCAGAAAAGCCATCCCAATGTTCTTTTTTTTTTTTCACACGTAAAGCGCGGGCGAAATCATCTTCAAGTAGAATGTTCATTCGGGTATTTTAACAAACAGCAAATGGGCATGAAAAATTTCAACAAATCTTTGCTCAATTTATGTGATAACCGGGTCCAAAATCAACAGAAAAGCAAGGAATTCAGCCCAATCATCGTATGCATAATGTGTATTCAGAAATTAAGGCCAATTAACAGGAAAATTGCACTAAATAATGCCACGGCAGACCCATTTTAATTGCTTGAAAAGGACTGAAACTTAAAAAGAAAAACCTACAGTGCTCAATTTCTGAAGTTGAAGTGAACCTGGATGGTGGCGGCGCTGGTGGTGGTCGACGGACAGCAGCAGCAGCATCGTGGGTACTCGTTTGCCCTGATCTTGATCATCAGAAATGGAATTTGAGTCCGCTGTTTTTTGGCCCAAACCCTTCACCTTTGTTGCCCTCTTTTGCTCTGTTTTCGTCTCGTCCGCCGCCTCTGTTTTTTCTTTGCTTCTCTTTTTTTTTACCAAGCTCCCCTCTGTTTTCCCTTTTCTGTTGTTTTTTCTCGAAGCTCTCATGCCCACCTTTTCTTGTTCCGGTCCCCCCTTTTTCTTGGCTTTTCCCGTTCCATTTTTGTTTCTTTTTCCTTTGCTCCGTCGCCCGCTTCCTCTCTCTCTCTCTTCTTACCCTCTGTCTTTTTCTTCCCCGATCTCCTTTTTTTTCAATCTCCTTTGATTTCTTCTTGCCCCCCCAGACGAAGCCCTCTCTGTTACATCCCTTGCTCTTCCCTCTCCCTAGCCGGCCATCCCTTTTTTTGTCCTTTTTCTTTTTTTGTTTTCAAATCCTCAATTCTACAAGTGTCTCCGTCTCCCCCCTCCTAAGTGATGTGTTGTTCAAATATAAAAGGGACACTTGTCCTAATGCATGTTCTCCATTTGTCTAGCATGCAAACTTCCACTAATTTCACACATTATTTTGTATTTTTGTATTTTTCATTTTTCCCTTTTTTTAAAATTTAGTATGAAGACAAAAATAATAAAATAAAATGAATTAGAACAAAATAAAATAAAAATAAAATAAAAACACTAGAATTGAAACAAATAAAGTAAAATTAAATTAATTAAACCAATAAAGTTAAAAAATCAAAAATTTGGTGTCTACACCAGGTAGATAATTAAATTCATAGCACATTACGTATTCCATTTATATTTCTGAGACGACTCGAGAGGCATCTCCTACCCAAATCGGTGTGATACTTACTATTGCTCAGCTTATGGTCTAAGACGATTCGAGAGGTACCTCCCACCAAATCGGTGTGGTACTTGCTATCGTTCAGAGGTCGATGAGACACCGCTCCAATCGACTTAGAATGCTTAATGGTTCTGAGACGATTCGAGAGGTACCTCCCACCCGAATTGGTGTGGTACTTGCTATCGTTAAGAGGTTTAGGGTACTGAGACGACTCGAGAGGTACCTCCCACCAAATCGGTATGGTACTTACAATCGTTCAGTGGTCGATGAGGCATCGCTCCAATCGACTTAGCATAGTTTAGGATACTGAGACGACTCGAGAGGTACCTCCCACCCGAATTGGTGTGGTACTTACAATCGTTCAGTGGTCGATGAGCAACGCTCAAATCGACGATTCCAAATAGGAATCACAAATACGAATCACATATACGAATCACATCCACATTACTATGTACAAGTCGAATATGAATTCACATAGTAAAATACGAATATAATTTCGTTTGAAAGAGAACGAGTGCAGTAATGTACACGCTCATCTCAAAATTTCCAATTCACATAACGGATAAGAAACAGTTAACCACTTAGCAACAAATTCATGCACTTGACACTCACCAATCGAAACAAGGGAATGAGTGCGTAAACAAGCCTTTAGGTGTTCCCCTCGAGATCCTTTTGAAGGTCTCCTTGAGCACCTGAGCAAATAGTAATTGACTATCACACACCGTTATTTATAAACCCCCTTGTTACAAGAAAGATTGTACTCTTGTACAATATTAAGAAAATGTCGTAAAAGAGAGCCTTAATTATTCGTAAATCGAGGCTCAAAAATGGGATTTTAAAACACAAGCGAAATCTGATTTTCATCTTTGAAATCAAGTGTAAAACGGTCTAGCAATATCGAAGAAAATAGAGAGTTCGCAACCTTCAATTTCTTTTAAATTCGGAAATTTCAGATTTGTCGAGCAATTTTTGAAAAATCGTATCTCACTCCCTGTAAGTCCAAAATTGGAAAACTTGTTTCCGTTGGAAACTACTTCTAGAGTACTAAAAGTTCTTAGAAGGCACTTTTCCATGATTCTAAATGGAAGACATTCAAATTTTGGGTTCAAAATGCTGTTTTGAAATACCAAGACAGATTTGGGTTGATTTGTGGCAAAGTTTGGAAATTCGGCAAAATTCACACAATGCGAATTAACCTCTGAAATTTGCAAATCAATTAGAGTTACAATAAAATTTTAAAACAAAACAAGTGTAACAAGAATCGGAGTTTTGAGCACCAAGATATGGCGGCTCAAATTTACTGAAATTTCCTCCTTAAACAAGGATTTTCCGGATTTAAAAGGTGAACTTTGAGACTTTGGTTGAGTATCGAAATGGACTCGGAATGGCATAAAATTTGGTATAATTACACTACCATATAAGTACTATTCCTCTGTCAAATTTCATGCAAAAATTCGTTCGGGAAGTTGGTTAACAAAACCATTAAAGTTCCACAATTTACTAAGGCAAATCTGCCTTGCACTTTCGTTTTTCTTTTCTCATTTGGCCAATGAAAATTCCTTGAACATGATTCATTTATGAAGACAAAGTCTAGGAAACATCCAAAATACATTTGTTAGGTGATTAACACCAAGGATTTCGAATAACAAGTCCCAAATCAAGATTAGCTATAAATCAGTCCAGAATTAGGGTTTTCTTTCACGAAGACAGCTCTGAAATCCGGTCACAACTCACTCAATTCAACTCAGAATTGAGCGTGGTTAGTTGCGTTGAAAACTAAATTCATAAGGTTACAATTTCATAGAAGGAATCATTTTAAAATTCTGTCCCCAACTAGCTCATATTTGAGCATCAAGTCGCAGCTCAAAACAGGGCTTCCAGTATAGATGAGAAACAGAACAGGCAACTTTACAAGGTTGGTACGGCTCACTCAGGTGGAATCAGGGCATACATTTCATGCCGTTAGAAAACTGGAAATGTCTAGGTTCTAGTTCCTCAAACGGCACTTGATTTCGACGTCGCAGCAAAGAGTTATGGCTGAAACAAAATCACTGCCAGAGCAATATGGACACAATTCCAGTTTTGGTAAAATTTCGAAATCTCAACATTTGCTCATCCAAATCATGTAATTTTTTGTGGAAACTTTCCACAAAACCTATATTACACATCTACATAAAAAAAAGTCAATTGGACCACAAAAAAGTGCACTAAAGTGCACGGCAATAGCAGGGGCAGAAACGGTAAAATTTCCTTTTCACTTCCTTTGAGTTTTCTTCCACAATACAACTTATTTTCACTAGATTAAGCACTAATCCAACATAAATAACATCAAATCTCATCAAATCAGTTCATCAATCCATTGTGGGATTTCATAGAGCCCACTCACAAGATTTCCAACAATATAAAGCTACCCATGTGAATCTATAAGTTCACAAGTGCAAGATAACTTCCATAAACCAAGTTTTAAGAGGTTGATCATTGTTTACCTTTGTAGATGACTAAGGCAAAAAATTTCGGTCCTTGGAAGCTAAAGAAAACCATGAGATGCAAGCCCTTTTCCTAGCTTAGGTTGATCTCCAAGTGATTCTCAAGTTGTGTGTAAATTTTGGAGAGAAAAGGTGCAAGATTTGAAGTGGAATGATGATGGGTTTTGTTTTTCTTCTTCTTGGTGAAGCTCGGCTGCTATAAGGAAGAAAGGAAGTGACGTTTCTAATGAAGAAGCTTCCTTGTGAAGCTTATAAGTTTGTGGACAAGAATGTTTCAAAAGTCAACTAGGAATAGTGCGCGTTCGCGCGCGTTTTGTACCCGATTCCTCTCCGGTTCGTTTCACTTGTGCACTAAACCTCCAATGCACTTTCTTAAACATTATAATTATTCACTCTTAATAGTCTGGAATAAATTTCTTAAATCTCCAATTAACCACTCCATCTCGATTCACGCGCGGTACGGCGAAACTGCCAAGAAATTCTTATAACGATAGTATAACTATGTGACAACCCCACCTCACCTTAAGGCGAACCAAAGGGTTCGGCGGACCGCCTGCCCAGCTCTCGCCAGGACTACGAAGTCGAATCATACAAACCCGATATAGTGCACAAACGAATCCCCAAAAGAATAATAAGACGGTTATACGCAACTCAGAACGTTTCGAAATACATTGGCGCGCTTACACAAAGTAAAATCGTGAAACAGAAAACAAATCGAAACGGAAAGTGTATAATGCCTGTCCGATCATCCAATGGTTACAGTAGAATCTCAACAAACGCAAAGGTAGCAGCTCAAAGGACTACACTTAATGTACATGATAAAACACTCATATACATTTATTGAAACTTTTACAATTAAAAGCGTGACACTTAATTAAAAGACAATTAGGGTTTTGATTATACAAGAGCTAACAAAAGAACGTTTATACTAGCTCCACCCTTTTCTCAAAATCACGGTTGGAAATGTGGTTCCCTGTAAGGAAAACAAAGGTAACGGGAAGGGGGTGAGCTTACGCTCAATGAGGTACCAAAACAAAAGCAAGTAAGAATCAGGGAACTCCATATTCAATTAGTTACATACGCAAATCAAATAAAGAAATGAACAACACCATAGATATAAAAGGATACGGGTGGCTCTCAGGAGCCAAATTCCCATTTGCTTCACCGAAGCTTGATCAAATAATAGTTGACACTCCGTCAACTTCCAAATAAAGTAACCAATCCAATCCAGTAGAGCACCACTTTACACCAAAATCCCGATCACCACACATACCCCTTACCGGGCCCGAACACCTCAACAGAACAAAAGTGGTAATACTCGAGTATACCGGAATCAAGGGTCTCAATACCCAAAGATTCCTGAAACAGACTACTGTGGTTCGTTATCTAATCGACCAGGCCCTTGCCGGCTCGACTCGAATAACTTGCCACAGGTGTTGAGCTCAGAGGTCACAGAAAGGTCGTTGGATACCAGCCTCCAAACGACGTCAGAACAGACTCAGATACAGATAACAGATTACACATAGTCAAGAGGCATACAGACAGACAAGAGAACGAGTGTGATAAAGTACACCCTCGTCTCAAGCAGAATAAACATATAGTACAGTCATTCAAATCACAGATTGCAAGTGCAGAAATCAAGTTAAGCAACAAATGAGGGGAGTGGTACACTCACCAGTTCCAGTTTAGATACTTCAAAAGTTTTCACTTCAAACTGGCTTTAATCGCCAAGAAACCCTGAAGTCATCAAAGTAAAACAATTGAAGGTTTCACATCCAAAATCGAGTAAACGGAATGCACAAGTGAGGCTCGACTACATGTTGTACGCCTTTCCAGGTTAAGTACTAGTACAAAAGAATAACATATGACTTTTGAGCAAAAAGGTAACAGTTGGTCCTAGGGTTACAAACAACCCCCAAAACCCTTCATTCACTAAGATAAACTCAATTGAAGGAATCGCGCAACCCTAAAATTTTGGCCAGCATACCCTATGTATTTACCTATTTTCCCAACCACTTATGGCTTCATTATTTTCCTCAATCAATCCCAAAGTCATACGCAATATAAATTCATCACAACAGCCGTTCAATAGGCTCAAAGTCATCCAAGTACAAGATTTAGCTAGGAAAATGATCGGAAATGAGCTTTAAGCTAAGGAACCAAAAAGGCAGATTCACCGCTACTTAGCGTATTGGACATAACCGAAACTACGCTTATAGGATTGAAGTGTACCGTTTCGAAGATAAGACAGAGGGCTATAAATTTGATGAAGACTACTTAGTCCAGTTCTCATCCTAACTAGGTGTCGCGCCCCATTTTTTGATAAATAAATAAATGGTTTAAAAATGTATTTTTTGTGATTGGAAAATGAATTGTGATTTAAAAGAAAAGTGGGTCTAAATCGGGGTTTGAGAATGCGACGATTTGACCCAAAATTATAGTTTAAAAAGGGTTTTTGAAAATAAAAAATTGGAGTCGCCACTTGATAATGAGTTAAGGTGTACCAAATCACCTAAAAAATAAATTTTTAAAGAAAAAATAGGAAAAAGTAGTAAGAAACCCCTTTTAAACGACTCCTAGTCCACGTAAACCAACGAAAAAGGTTCGGGAGTCACATTTGACGAAGGGGAAGGCAAGGATAAAAATCCAAGGCACCCCTTCGACCTAGCCAAGGCTAGTTGCGTGATTTAATCAAAAGATTTTCTTGTTTTAACCAAAGAATTTATTTGCATTTGGATGTGCTACATGAATGCAAACCCTAGACCTAGGGGGAGATGGGGGAAATTTCTCTTCAAAGGTTGAGTGGTGCCAATCACATTATTTGTGAAGCCCAATAATGATCCTTTGGAGAGGTCACACATAATCCTAAATGACGTAAAAATGAGTGGAATGCATGCCATGTGAAAATGTGAGTTTGTGTGAAGTGAAAAAGTGATAAAAACAATAATGTGTAAGTGAAAGTGTGCAAATGGATGTACAAGATAAGTTGAGTAAAGTAATAATGTGAAAATGTATATGAGATAACATAAAATGCATGTGTGCGAGTGATATTATGAAGTGTATGTGTGCAAGTGATGATAAAAGTGTTCGTGTGCAAGTGAAGAAACATAAAGGTGCACGTGTGCAAAATGGGAGGAAAAATGAAAGTGTGATGAGGGTATAAAATGGTAGAGTGGATTTAAAAATGCATGAGCTTAGGGAATTCATGCATATTGGGTACGGGGAGACCTAAATCGTGACTCAATTTGCCCTTTTATAGAGGGAATACAAGCGTGCTAAGGCTTAGAAAAAGCCACACTCGTCTATATCCCATATTTAAGGGGACTCTCAAGCAAATGAACCCTATAACTAGCATGAAATGCAAAAATCCTAAAATGGAGGGAAAAGGGGTTCGGGGGGCATGCAAAAATGATAAAACTAAAAAGAATGCATGACATGTAATGAACATGCAAACATGTACTAATGAGGGGAAATCCCTAAGGGTCTAGCGTTGGATTAGCCCATTCTATGAATTCCGACTAGCGTTGGACTAGTGGAAACGCACATTCATCCATCACATTCATTCATGGCTATGGAAAGCGAGTAGACATGCCAAACACTCATAAACACATAGCACATAACATTTAGCATGCTCGACTAGATGCAAGGCCCTAACAAAGCAAATTAACACTGTAGACACCAAATTTTTAAGGAGTTTCGTTTGTTATTATTTCTATTTTTGATTAATTTCATTTTTATTTTTATTTTTATTTTTTAGGTCATTTTATCATTTAATTAAACTTTAATCATTTAATTTTCAATTTAATGTTGTTTCGATGTTAGGGTTTTACTTTATCTTATTTTATTTTTTTTGTTTTTGCACATAAGCCTATTTTGGTGGATGAGATCTTGGCCTTTCATCTTAGGTTTAGTTTTTCTTTAGGGGAGGTGCCTTAAAAGGAAAGGGAGCCGCAAAACAAAGGAGGGGACTGGAGTCTAAAGGAACGGACGAGGGAAAGAAAAGAATACAGAGCAAGGGAAAAACAGGGGAGGTTATGGGCAAAAACCGGAAATGAAAATGGGAAAAACAGAGAGGGGCGGGCTGAAAAAGGGGAGAGCTTCATGAGGCAGGGGAGTTTCGTCTGAGAAGGGAGCTGCGGCTGAGACAAGAAAAACAGAGGAGGGCTGAGAAAGAGGAAACAGAGAGAAAGAGGAAACAGAGAGATAAGATGATTGCAACGTCTGGGCAGAACGGGAAAAGAGCAAAAAAGAAACAGAGGAGCGGCGGAAAAAGAGAGGTTGATAGAGAGGAAAAAGCTTCAGGCAGCGAAAAAAGAAGAAAAGAAAGACAAAACGCTAGAGACATAAGCTGGGGGAGTTTCGGAATAAAAACAGAGAGAAGAGAGGCTTGCGCCGCCTGCCCAAGCCACCACCGGCCCCGCATCCGCTGCGGCTGCTGTCTGTCATTGCCGCCACCACGCGCAACCTCCATAGCGACCACCAGGCAGCCACAATCCTTCTTCTCCAGCGCGATTGACAAGTGGCCAACCGCCTGCCCGGCTCCATCGCCATCGTTTCTGAGTAGGAGAACTGGGGACTTGGCGAAGGAAAAAGAAATAGAAAAAACAGAGGACAGAGGGGGGAGAAGCCAGCAAAGAGGCAAAAGTGATGCGGACGAGCTGAATCTCGTCAGCTCAGAATTTTCCGAAGCCGCTGCCGCCCGCGGGAGACCACCACTACCGCCTGCAAATTCTTCACCAGGGAAGCACGGTAAGCCACTCCTTTCTTCGAATTTCAATTCACCTTTCAAGCACAAATGCTGAAAAATCCCAACCCCAAGCATGTTTCTGGTGAATTTATTGTCGCAATCTTTCTTGTTGATTATCTGCAATTTCGGGCATAAATGCTCTCTGGGTTCATTGGATTGTACCTCTTGGGTTGCTAATGAAATTTTGGGGCGGATTCTAGAGTCAATTGAGCGAAATTTGTTGAAGTTCTTTCATGCCCATTCATTGTTTGTTAAATTGCCCGAGTGAAAGTTCTAATTGATTGGCCGGCATTTTTCCAAGTCCGTGAGTTCATTCCTTGCATTTGGAAAGTTCTGATGAATTGGTGTTTTGCAGTTTGTTGTTTTTCGCTTCGCTCCAAATTAATGCTGGGAGATGAAGTCTTTGTTTGGGGGGGGAATTTTGTTGATTTTTGGAACGATTGCAATTGAAATTTAAAAATCTGGTTGCCAATTGAAAAGAACAGAAATGGTAATGAATGTTAATTCGGTGAAGAAGATGATGGCTTCTCCGAAATTACTAAATCAAACCTTTTGTTTTTCTCCTTCTTCGTAATTTAGTCCCAAGGTTTTAAGCCTTTACAATTTGACCCTAAATCTGTCATGATTCCTCCAATTAAGTCCCTATTTTGTAGTGATTGAACCCCAAGTTCCCCTTATTCTGATATGGCCCAAAATCTGGAAAATTCAACTGATTTTACCCTTTTAAGTTTAATCCTCTGTTTGCATGTTTTATGTGATTTTTTTTGGATAGATTAATTCTTGATTTGCCTATGTTGTTGGGTTTAGTATGATGGTTTAGGTTTTGGGCAATTATACCTGTTTGGGTTGAATGGGTTTAATTTATTTTGTTTGGGTTGGTTTGGGCTAGAGGATCAAGGCCCATCTATTTGGTTGGCTAATTTTGGGCCAAGATAATATACTAGCCCACTTGTTTTCCTTGGACTTTCGATTGGGCCAAGTTATCTTGGCCCAAGAAAGGTGAAGATGGCCCATTCCCTTTTTGTTTTGAATTTTCGGTTGGGCTTGTAAGGCTTTGGCCCAAGCAAATAAAGGAAACGGCCCAAGTGGCCTGATCCATTAGGAAACCAGAAAACGTTTTTGCAAATCAGTCCCTGAATTTCTCCTTAATCGTACTGTGGCCCTGGACATTTTCAACTTCTTTCAAGTCGGTCCTTAATTAATTGCAAATAGGTCCCTGAACTTTATTTTTCTTTAATTTTGACCCCAAAACTTTGTTCATTTTTGCAATTAAGTCCCTTCTTCTCTTGACTTCTTAAATGTGAATTGTCTACATGATTTAATTGATTCAAATTCATGCTTATTTTCCATCCTTTGTGATTTTGCCAAATAAATTGGTACCTTGACCTTTTTATTGTTTTGAAGCTGATATCTCATCTACTCGATTTCCATTGCAAGGGAGGTAACTTCTATATTCTTGATTTTATTTTTCCTATGTGCTCCTACGTGTTATGTGAATATGCCTGTCTATTTCGCTTTCCTTACCTCCTTACATGCATTTACTTGCTTTTAATTTTATTTAAGTTTTGTGGGGTATGTGTACACCTCTTGGCTTGTAATAGATAGTGCTCGGAGAGCATCTTGTCCATTTCCCCTTCCCCTTTAAGTTTTATGGGGTATGTGTACACCTCTTGGCTTGTAATAGATAGGGCTCGGAGAGCATCTGGTCCACTTCCCCTTCCCCCTGGTTGCTTGCTTTTGTTGCTACATGTTTAATTGCTTTATTAGGCTCTTGCATCTAGTCGAGCATGCTAAATGCTATGTGCTATGTGTTTACGAGTATTTTGGCATGTCTACTTGCTTTCATAGCCATGAATGAATGGAATGGATGAATGTACGTTTCCGCTAGTCCAACGCTAGTCGGAATTCATAGAATGGGCTAGTCCAACGCTAGACCCTTAGGGATTTCCCCTCATTAGCATATCATTTGCTTGTTCACCACATATCATGCATTTTTCTTAGTTTTATCACTTGGCATGCTCCTCGAACCCCCTTTCCCTTCATTTTAGGATTTTTGCATATCATGATAGTTGTAGGGTCCATTTGCTTGAGGGTCCCCTTCTGATAAGGGAAACGAGCGAGTGTGGCTACTCGATAGCCTTAGCACGCTAGTTTTGCCTTCTAATCAAAGGGAAAATCGAAGTCGAAAAAGTTAGGAGTCATTCCCACACCCGACCTGATGCATTCCCTTAGGTTCATTCATTCTCATTTATCACTCACTCATTCTTTTCAATTCACATTTTCCTTTCCTTATTGTTCATTTTGATTTCTACTTCACAAAATTGCATTTAATTACACCTATACGCACTTCTCACTATATTTCATACACTTGCACACAAACACTTGGAATTTTCATACAATTGCACACGTGCACCTTTCCATACACTTGCACACAAACACTTGGATTTTTAATTTCTTTCATACACTTCCACACTTGCACATTTGAGTCTCATTTGCATTAATCGACCTCTATGGGGTTTTCCTTTGTTGGCCGTCACAATTCATGTGGTTTGGGACCAAAAGCCTCACGAGAGACATCGTAGAATTTAGGATTGCATTTTTCTTTCCGTTTTGCATTCATATAGTCATATCCAACGTGCGAACATATATTGGGTAGAAAGTTAGGAAAGGTAAGGTTAAGTCGCGCAACTAGCCTTGGCTAGGTCAAAGGGGTGCCTTGGATTCTATCCTTGCCTTCCCCTTTGTCAAACGTGACCCCCGAACCTTTTTCTTTGGCTTACGTGGACTAGGAGTCGTTTTAAAAAGGGTTTTACTACTTTGTCTTTAAAAAACACTTTTTGGGTGACTTGGTACACCCCAAATCTATACCAAGTGGCGACTCCGTTTTCATATTTAAAAAAAACCCTTTTTAAAATTTCATTTGGCCAAATCGTCGCTTTCCAAAGTCCCATGGCCTTTTTACTTTTCATTCTGCACACATTCACTCACATTTCACACTTATTCGAAAAGTGGGGCGCGACAGTTGGCGACTCCACTGGGGACTTCCTAAGTGGGTCCGAGCATTTGACTTAGCCATTCGTTTCCTTTTTCTACCCTTTTTATGCATTGCATTTGGATATTAGGGTTGCATTTTTTGTTTTAGGACTTTTTCGCATCGCGCGTGTATCAAACATTTCCCTCACTCACGTACGTGTGATTGGTTGATTGGATGTTGTTTATTTGTTTATCTCGCGCTGGCATTGCATTTGGGAGGGGGTGTGTCACCTTTAGAGTCTCGCGTGGTTCTCAACCCCTTCCCTCAAATTAGGGGAACACTTCATACGTGCATATTTATCTGCTTTATCCCATTTTATTTGTATTTTCGTGGGCGCCATCCCACACCGCCTTGTAGGATTAGGATCGATTGCCTTGGGTAGGCGGATGGTGTGCTCTGCGCCCATAGCGCTACCTAAGGGATCACTCGAGCCACCGACCGAAGGTCCTGGGAGTGATGACCCTTCGCCTTTAGGTCTGAAGGCTTGGGAGCCGAAGCTTTATCGAGTCTAGGCATTAGTGAACCCCAGCCTCATGCATCCATATTAGAATGACCTAAGGTAGAGTCGGCCTCACCCTATTTATAAGCACATTAGGCACGAGGGAAGGGGTTCTACCCCTTTTACTTGCTTTATTTCTTTTTCTTAATTGCTCCCAATGTGTTATGTGTACTATCAATTGCACTAACCATTCTTTTGTTTCTTGGCTTGCATTCATATGCCTTAGCGATAAGAGGCCCTTTTGGCACTCTTTTAGTGACTCACCCTCTAGATAGCTCACATGTTTAAATTTCAGTCTTTGCACTTGATTTTCAATAAATATATTTCATTTTTAGACTTTTTCCCCCCGATACATTATTTATGTCCTTTAGGTCATATTTGTCACATATTTACATCGATTTAATAAACTGGCATCACGCATAAACCCTAGAAAGGGAATGCCATTTGGGGGATCCCGTGTTAGGAATAAACCACCCCATGTCTCGGATATGTAATCCAAATGAGACTTGCACGTTTACCTTTCTCGTACCATCCGAAGGGGTAGTGCACAAGGTAAGGTAAAGATCCGATCATTTTCATGAAGCAATCTTTGGAATATGAGCATCTAATAATCACTTTTTGGCCATTTTATCAAAAATTGGTAAAAATCCCTTGCGCGAAGGACATTAATTCGAAGGAAATTCACAAATGATTCCTCATTGTTGAGACGATAAATATAGAGGCCAAATTTTGATTTTAGAGGCTCATAGACCAAGGCATTGTAATGATTTCTTGAAACCACCCAGTGGGCGAATAATTCAATCGATTTTTGAACAAATCATCCATCTTATCCAATCCATTTTTTTTCAGTTCATTCAATTTTAGTACAATCTAATCATTTTTGAATAAATTCATTTCATCCAATTCATTTGACCAATTTACCCTTTTTAGGGTCATTCGGTCGATTTTGAATAAATCGTCAATTCATTGACCAATTACCCTTTTTAGGGTCTTTTGACCAATTTACCCTTTTTAGGGTCATTCGGTCGCTTTTGAATAAATTATCATTTCAATTGACCAAATTACCCTTTTTAGGGTCTTTTGACCAATTTACCCTTTTTAGGGTCATTCGGCCGATTTTTGAATAAATCCCTAATTGAATTTCATTCGTTTGGCCAATTACCCATTTTTAGGGCAGCCGAGCCGATTTTTGAACAAATCAAGTTTCGTTCAATCTATTTGATCAATTTACCCTTTTTAGGGTGATCTGATTAATTTTGGATAAATTAAATTTCTTTTAATTCATTTGACCTGTTTCCCTTTTTAGGGTAATTTGGTCGATTTTAAATAAATTGTCAATTTCATTCAACCCATTTGACCAATTAGGATTTCAATGTCGAAATTCCAAATTGGGAAATCTAGTCAATTTTGAAGAAAACCGTCCATTGCACCCAATCACTTGATCAATTAGGGTTTTGACCCGTAATTCACTGAGAAATTTTATCAACGAATTCCAATCTCTTTGATAGGAAGTTCGTCAAGGTCAAACCCGTGCGTTTTTGCAAAATCTTGTACCGATCAAAAGTGATCAATCCTTGCGGACGAGGTCCTTATTTTGACAAACGTCCCTTCTCATTCCAATTGACCAAATTCTTTCAAAATTATTTTTTTTCACTCCATGAGCTGATTGGATCCATCAGGTATGGTATAGTGCCTACTTCAGAGGATTGCATCCTCATTCTAGGCCTACCCTTGGCACAAAAAGGGTTCCCCCATAGGACATGCATACCGATTTTTTATTCTTACTTACTGACTCTGGGTATTTTTCTTTTGTTTTTCCCCTCCCCCTGTATTTATAAAAATGTTTCAAAAAGGCGAGAATATTCTTCTATATCTGATAATTTTGATCCAATAAAGCTTGAAGATTACAAGTATTGCTTGATTCTTGGGCAGACATTGCCGCGAAAGCATAAAGGGGAAATTCTATTTATTTGATTTGTTAATACATTTTGTTCCAAAAGAAAAGGAGACAAAAAGTGTATGTGTTGAGCTCTTTACGAGTTTCTCTCTTCTCATTTGTATCATGATTGATTAAGAAATTTTGTTTCAAACTTTTTCAACAATAAATTTTTTTGGATAATTTTTGTTTTGTGTATATTTATGTACATTTCATTCTTTATTCTTACTCATTGGAGATTTCATGATGAATTTTGAGAAATAAGACCCAATTTGAGATTTTTCAACCTATAGCCTGAATTTCACAAGTGTATGCTTCTTAAACTCCTTACACTCGATTGGTGTTCCAACCTGTACAATAAGAGTGCTCAGAAAGAAAGAGAGTGAACGGTCACTCAAAAGGCCCTATGAGATACCTTTCTCCTTCACTTAATTCCAAAATAAAATCAGTCACATTGATTGATAAATTGTAAATTGGGGCAACTTTTGCTTGAAAATGTTCAAGGCGTCTAATCTGGTTCAATCACATCTAAGTGAAAGCAAAAATGTGCATTATTCTTATTTGTTTGGAAAATTTGGAATGATACTTCAAGCATTCGTTTCATTACCTATACAGATTTTTATCATTTGCTCTCCCATTTGAGCCTCTGAAAGAATAATTTCGTTTCAAATAAGGGTCTTAATGATCACTACCCTTCATTGAAAAATTTTCAAATATCAAAAGAAGAATGGATTTTCAATGACCATTTCGCTACTTCGGTTGTCATGAGGTATAAGAATGATACTTTTGGCCGTCATTTCTACAATCTAAACACTGATCATCCCTTGCATCCTCATTTGAGCTAAAAATTGGTGGTTCTTTTCGAGTGCACATATGATCGCACCCCACATTGGGGAAGGAGATTGGGGAATTTTGAAAAAAGAGAAAAGCAAAAATGCTAGAATAAGGAGGGAACCGCAAATTGGGGAAATTTGATTCCACTTGGGGTCCAGTTTTGAAAAAAAGAAGAAGAAAGAAAAGGAAGAGATTTGTCCGCGTGGATCGCCAACGTTTCACAAATATGGATGAACAAGGGTCCTCCTCAATCAGTTAATTCAGATACATGCCAAAAATTTCCCATTAATGAAAGTTTCCTTTCGGAGTTATTGTAAGGAACGGAATAACGGTCAGGCCCTCTTCTTTTCCGATCAAGCATCTATCCCTAGTTATCCCTTTTGAGCCATCAGAATGGATAATTTCGTTTGGCAACCCCTGAGAATCGCAAACCCCACACTGGGGCAAGTTTGTGTTGAAAAGAAAAAGTTTCAAGAAGTGAAAAAGTGAAAAGCAACAAAATCAAAAGCAAAAGAAGAAAAGAGAACCTCAGTTCAAAAATAAACTGGGGCAATTTTGTGAAAGTTTCAAAGAATGGCAAAAAAGCCGGAAAGTCAAAAAAAGAAAACAAATGAAAGTGAAAAGCCTCAATTGAGCATAAACTGGGGCAAATTCTGATTTAACCCTCAAATAGGGTTGACGCAACAATGCGATCTCAGATTCTTCAAACCACTCTTGAAATCTGCCTTCAAGCTTTAACTTTTCTAAACACTCCACCTGACCCCATTACAAAGCCGAAAGTCCTGATTTCTGTTCTTTGCAATGGCCCTGTCAAGCAAATTTCTGATGCCGGAAGTTTTAGCTGTATTTCTGAATTGATTGGGTGTGAGGTTGACACTGCTCTTCATATGAAACCCCGAGAGGGTATTTCTGAAAAAAAAGAAGAAAAAGGAAAATGAGCGAAATGAATGCAAAGAAAGATGCAAAAAGATTTGATGCTGAAAGACCCTGTTAAGTGATAATAAAAAGTCAAACCAAGTCCAAGAATCTGGAGTCCAGATGAGGGCGATGTTGAAAAATGCGATCTTCGGTGCAATGTCCTTTGAAAATTATTTTTTTTAACTATCGTCTTCAAGCCACATTACAAGCTAATAAAGTCCATCGTTGACTTATTCCTTCATGACAACCCAAAGTGAGGATTATGCTCATAAAAATCCATCGATCATTCATGATCATTTTTCACATTGTTTAGCTATCGCTTCTACCCAAAATTTTGCAAGTTTAAAGCTTATACGTTGACTAAGTTTTCTTAAGAAATAAGGGTAACAAACTCTTTGCTTTCACTGAGATGTGGTGTTGAATGGATTACATACAAATTTCGGGCACAAGAACAAAACAAATCTTGACTTCTCATTTTCCTTAGCCACCCCCAAATCAGAAATAAAGGCACTTGATTAGTCCTGAAAGAGAGCCGACAGGGAATTGTGATTCATTACCCAAAGCCTCGATGCTAAAGTGAGAAAAAATCCTTTGTAATTTGGCATTATTTTGAGAAATTCATCATGAAATTCTCTTTGTGGTTTTAAGCAAGACATTCAGTTTCTTACTTTGTTCAAATAAATGGAAGGGCATCCAAACCAATTTTTGCAATCAAATGGGCCCATACTGGGGCAAAATTTTTATTTCCAAGATTTCACAAAATAAGCCCACACTGGGGCAAATTTTTTATAGTCCATTTGAGGTTTACGTCAAAGACTCAAGCAAGACTTTCAAATCAATCACGCTGCCTTTTTCTTGAAAATTTGAGTGCATGTAAGCCCCATGTGCAGGTATTCATAGTTGAAATCGACAAAGGAGCATCCGGTGATGTGGAAGGCCGATGCCGAAGAAAGAGAAGAAAGAAGGGAAAAGGGCCCTACACTGGGGCAAATTATTTTTGGAAAAAAAGATTCTCTCGAAAAATCAGAAAAATTCAAAAATCAAAATAAAAATCAAGTTCAAATTCTTGTTTCTTGGAAAATCAAATCTAATTTCTTGTTTCTTGACAAATCAAATTCAATTTCTTAGCCAATTGGACGGCAGAACTGGGTTCTATCCCGCTGACCGCTTAAATCACGTTGGAGCTGGGTTTTTATCCCGCTAACCTCGGCAGAACTGGGTCCTATCCCGCTGGCCGCTTAAATCACGTTGGAGCTGGGTTTTATCCCGTCAACTTCGGCAGAACTGGGTTCTATCCCGCTGACCGCTTAAATCACGTTGGAGCTGGGTTTTTATCCCGCTAACCTCGGCAGAACTGGGTCCTATCCCGCTGGCCGCTTATATCACGTTGGAGCTGGGTTCTATCCCGCCAACTTCGGCAGAACTGGGTCCTATCCCGCTGGCCGCTTATACCACGTTGGGCCTGGATTTTGTGCCGCCAACTCCACAAAGATCACGTTGGGCCTGGATTTCGTGCCGCCAACATTCCAAAGATCCCGTTGGGCCTGGACTTCGTGCCGCCAACTTCACAAGATCACGTTGGGCCTGGATTTCGTGCCGCCAATTTCCCATTGGGCAGGCTTGGGTTTAATCCCACTGACCAATTCATTACACTGGGGCAAATTATTTCGACAAGTCTCTCTCAATCAAAAATCAAAAAATCAAAAATCAAAAAATCAAAAATCCAAAAATCAAAAAAATCAAAAAATCAAATCAAGTTCATCACGGCAGGCTCGGGTTTGATCCCACTGTCCGATTGCCAAGCATTTCATTTTCATTGCTATTGGAGCTGGGTTAGTCCCGCCAGTGTGCATTTCATTTTCACAGCCACTAGCTGTGGGTCAGTCCCACTAGTGAGCATTTCCTTTTTGCATTGCCACTAGCCGTGGGTTAGTCCCACTAGTGAGCATTTTCTTTTTGCACCGCCACTAACCGTGGGTCAGTCCCACTAGTGAGCACTCCCTGAATTTTTATTTTGTTCGGGTCAGTCCCGTTTAATTTCTGTTCGGGTCAGTCCCGTTTAAATTCCTGTTCGGGTCACAGTCCCGTTTAATTCTGTTCGTTTAGTCCCGTTTTCCTGTTCGGGTCAGTCCCGTTTAATTTCTGTTCGGGTCAGTCCCGTTTAAATTCCTGTTCGGGTCAGTCCCGTTTAAAAGTCCGTTTATTCTGTTCGGGTCAGTCCCGTTTAAATTCCTGTTCGGGTCAGTCCCGTTTAAATTCCTGTTCGGGTCAGTCCCGTTTAAATTCTGTTCGGGTCAGTCCCGTTTAAATTCCTGTTCGGGTCAGTCCCGTTTAAATTTCTGTTCGGGTCAGTCCCGTTTAAATTCCTGTTCGGGTCAGTCCCGTTTAAATTCCTGTTCGGGTCAAATTTCTGTTCGGGTCAGTCGTTTAAAGTCCCGTTTAAATTCCTTCGGGTCAGTCCGTTTAAATTCTGTTCGGGTCATCCCGTTTAAAAGTCCCAGGTCAGTCCCGTTTAAATTCCTGTTCGGGTCAGTCCCGTTTAATTCCGTGGTCAAATTCTGTTGTCAAATTTCTGTTCGGGTCAGTCCCGTTCAATTTCTGTTCGGGTCAGTCCCGTTTAATTTCTGTTCGGGTCAGTCCCGTTTAAATTTCTGTTCGGGTCAGTCCCGTTTAAATTCCTGTTCGGGTCAGTCCCGTTTAAATTCCTGTTCGGGTCAGTCCCGTTTAAATTTCTGTCTGGATCTATCCCGTTTTACATTTCTGTCCGGGTCTATCCCGTTTACATTTCTGTTCGGGCCAGTCCCATGTTTAAAATTCCTTGTTTAGGTCAGTTCTCCGAATAGGGGCAACCGCATGGCACAGGTAAGCATTTGGTGTCTACTTCTTTGTCTCAAGTTTTTCCGAAACTCTGACAAAGAGGGGCAAACTGTAGACACCAAATTTTTAAGGAGTTTCGTTTGTTATTATTTCTATTTTTGATTAATTTCATTTTTATTTTTATTTTTATTTTTTAGGTCATTTTATCATTTAATTAAACTTTAATCATTTAATTTTCAATTTAATGTTGTTTCGATGTTAGGGTTTTACTTTATCTTATTTTATTTTTTTTGTTTTTGCACATAAGCCTATTTTGGTGGATGAGATCTTGGCCTTTCATCTTAGGTTTAGTTTTTCTTTAGGGGAGGTGCCTTAAAAGGAAAGGGAGCCGCAAAACAAAGGAGGGGACTGGAGTCTAAAGGAACGGACGAGGGAAAGAAAAGAATACAGAGCAAGGGAAAAACAGGGGAGGTTATGGGCAAAAACCGGAAATGAAAATGGGAAAAACAGAGAGGGGCGGGCTGAAAAAGGGGAGAGCTTCATGAGGCAGGGGAGTTTCGTCTGAGAAGGGAGCTGCGGCTGAGACAAGAAAAACAGAGGAGGGCTGAGAAAGAGGAAACAGAGAGAAAGAGGAAACAGAGAGATAAGATGATTGCAACGTCTGGGCAGAACGGGAAAAGAGCAAAAAAGAAACAGAGGAGCGGCGGAAAAAGAGAGGTTGATAGAGAGGAAAAAGCTTCAGGCAGCGAAAAAAGAAGAAAAGAAAGACAAAACGCTAGAGACATAAGCTGGGGGAGTTTCGGAATAAAAACAGAGAGAAGAGAGGCTTGCGCCGCCTGCCCAAGCCACCACCGGCCCCGCATCCGCTGCGGCTGCTGTCTGTCATTGCTGCCACCACGCGCAACCTCCATAGCGACCACCAGGCAGCCACAATCCTTCTTCTCCAGCGCGATTGACAAGTGGCCAACCGCCTGCCCGGCTCCATCGCCATCGTTTCTGAGTAGGAGAACTGGGGACTTGGCGAAGGAAAAAGAAATAGAAAAAACAGAGGACAGAGGGGGGAGAAGCCAGCAAAGAGGCAAAAGTGATGCGGACGAGCTGAATCTCGTCAGCTCAGAATTTTCCGAAGCCGCTGCCGCCCGCGGGAGACCACCACTACCGCCTGCAAATTCTTCACCAGGGAAGCACGGTAAGCCACTCCTTTCTTCGAATTTCAATTCACCTTTCAAGCACAAATGCTGAAAAATCCCAACCCCAAGCATGTTTCTGGTGAATTTATTGTCGCAATCTTTCTTGTTGATTATCTGCAATTTCGGGCATAAATGCTCTCTGGGTTCATTGGATTGTACCTCTTGGGTTGCTAATGAAAATTTGGGGCGGATTCTAGAGTCAATTGAGCGAAATTTGTTGAAGTTCTTTCATGCCCATTCATTGTTTGTTAAATTGCCCGAGTGAAAGTTCTAATTGATTGGCCGGCATTTTTCCAAGTCCGTGAGTTCATTCCTTGCATTTGGAAAGTTCTGATGAATTGGTGTTTTGCAGTTTGTTGTTTTTCGCTTCGCTCCAAATTAATGCTGGGAGATGAAGTCTTTGTTTGGGGGGGGAATTTTGTTGATTTTTGGAACGATTGCAATTGAAATTTAAAAATCTGGTTGCCAATTGAAAAGAACAGAAATGGTAATGAATGTTAATTCGGTGAAGAAGATGATGGCTTCTCCGAAATTACTAAATCAAACCTTTTGTTTTTCTCCTTCTTCGTAATTTAGTCCCAAGGTTTTAAGCCTTTACAATTTGACCCTAAATCTGTCATGATTCCTCCAATTAAGTCCCTATTTTGTAGTGATTGAACCCCAAGTTCCCCTTATTCTGATATGGCCCAAAATCTGGAAAATTCAACTGATTTTACCCTTTTAAGTTTAATCCTCTGTTTGCATGTTTTATGTGATTTTTTTTGGATAGATTAATTCTTGATTTGCCTATGTTGTTGGGTTTAGTATGATGGTTTAGGTTTTGGGCAATTATACCTGTTTGGGTTGAATGGGTTTAATTTATTTTGTTTGGGTTGGTTTGGGCTAGAGGATCAAGGCCCATCTATTTGGTTGGCTAATTTTGGGCCAAGATAATATACTAGCCCACTTGTTTTCCTTGGACTTTCGATTGGGCCAAGTTATCTTGGCCCAAGAAAGGTGAAGATGGCCCATTCCCTTTTTGTTTTGAATTTTCGGTTGGGCTTGTAAGGCTTTGGCCCAAGCAAATAAAGGAAACGGCCCAAGTGGCCTGATCCATTAGGAAACCAGAAAACGTTTTTGCAAATCAGTCCCTGAATTTCTCCTTAATCGTACTGTGGCCCTGGACATTTTCAACTTCTTTCAAGTCGGTCCTTAATTAATTGCAAATAGGTCCCTGAACTTTATTTTTCTTTAATTTTGACCCCAAAACTTTGTTCATTTTTGCAATTAAGTCCCTTCTTCTCTTGACTTCTTAAATGTGAATTGTCTACATGATTTAATTGATTCAAATTCATGCTTATTTTCCATCCTTTGTGATTTTGCCAAATAAATTGGTACCTTGACCTTTTTATTGTTTTGAAGCTGATATCTCATCTACTCGATTTCCATTGCAAGGGAGGTAACTTCTATATTCTTGATTTTATTTTTCCTATGTGCTCCTACGTGTTATGTGAATATGCCTGTCTATTTCGCTTTCCTTACCTCCTTACATGCATTTACTTGCTTTTAATTTTATTTAAGTTTTGTGGGGTATGTGTACACCTCTTGGCTTGTAATAGATAGTGCTCGGAGAGCATCTTGTCCATTTCCCCTTCCCCTTTAAGTTTTATGGGGTATGTGTACACCTCTTGGCTTGTAATAGATAGGGCTCGGAGAGCATCTGGTCCACTTCCCCTTCCCCCTGGTTGCTTGCTTTTGTTGCTACATGTTTAATTGCTTTATTAGGCTCTTGCATCTAGTCGAGCATGCTAAATGCTATGTGCTATGTGTTTACGAGTATTTTGGCATGTCTACTTGCTTTCATAGCCATGAATGAATGGAATGGATGAATGTACGTTTCCGCTAGTCCAACGCTAGTCGGAATTCATAGAATGGGCTAGTCCAACGCTAGACCCTTAGGGATTTCCCCTCATTAGCATATCATTTGTTTGTTCACCACATATCATGCATTTTTCTTAGTTTTATCACTTGGCATGCTCCTCGAACCCCCTTTCCCTTCATTTTAGGATTTTTGCATATCATGATAGTTGTAGGGTCCATTTGCTTGAGGGTCCCCTTCTGATAAGGGAAACGAGCGAGTGTGGCTACTCGATAGCCTTAGCACGCTAGTTTTGCCTTCTAATCAAAGGGAAAATCGAAGTCGAAAAAGTTAGGAGTCATTCCCACACCCGACCTGATGCATTCCCTTAGGTTCATTCATTCTCATTTATCACTCACTCATTCTTTTCAATTCACATTTTCCTTTCCTTATTGTTCATTTTGATTTCTACTTCACAAAATTGCATTTAATTACACCTATACGCACTTCTCACTATATTTCATACACTTGCACACAAACACTTGGAATTTTCATACAATTGCACACGTGCACCTTTCCATACACTTGCACACAAACACTTGGATTTTTAATTTCTTTCATACACTTCCACACTTGCACATTTGAGTCTCATTTGCATTAATCGACCTCTATGGGGTTTTCCTTTGTTGGCCGTCACAATTCATGTGGTTTGGGACCAAAAGCCTCACGAGAGACATCGTAGAATTTAGGATTGCATTTTTCTTTCCGTTTTGCATTCATATAGTCATATCCAACGTGCGAACATATATTGGGTAGAAAATTAGGAAAGGTAAGGTTAAGTCGCGCAACTAGCCTTGGCTAGGTCAAAGGGGTGCCTTGGATTCTATCCTTGCCTTCCCCTTTGTCAAACGTGACCCCCGAACCTTTTTCTTTGGCTTATGTGGACTAGGAGTCGTTTTAAAAAGGGTTTTACTACTTTGTCTTTAAAAAACACTTTTTGGGTGACTTGGTACACCCCAAATCTATACCAAGTGGCGACTCCGTTTTCATATTTAAAAAAAACCCTTTTTAAAATTTCATTTGGCCAAATCGTCGCTTTCCAAAGTCCCATGGCCTTTTTACTTTTCATTCTGCACACATTCACTCACATTTCACACTTATTCGAAAAGTGGGGCGCGACAAACACATAGCAACTAAGCATGCAAGACACATAAGACGATTAAAGCCCTAACTATTATATTTGCTAGCTAGGCACATGACTTCGATAGGTCTTCATTGAATGCTCCTCCAAGCCCTATCTATTACATTAGGGAGACCCTACTACAATCTAAAGGGGGGAAAGGAATAATTAAATCCCTAACTATTACAAGCCAAGAGGTGTACACATACCCCATAAAGAATAACTTAAATAAAAAGCAAAAGTAAATGACATAAATAAAAGAAATTAAAGAAAGGCTAGGAAAGCAAAGTAGACATGAATTTCTCACGTAGCACGTTGGTTCACATAGGAGAGACACAAAAAGGGATAAAAGAAATTATACCGCCCCCTTTGAATGATGTCCAAATGAAAGAAAATGGCTTCAAAACAATAAAAATGTCACGGTACCTCAAATAGTAAAGTATAACAAGGTCACCAAATCTCTCCTAATTGCAATTTAAATGAAATCAAACAATACATAGTTTCCAATAAAGGGATCCACCAAGGACCCAAATGCAAGCATTAATCAACCATTCAAAGTCAATTGAAACATTTTAGAAATTTTGAAAGTCCAAGAGCAAGAAAAAGGCCAAAGCCAATTTATTTCAGAAAATTTAAGAAGATAGGTGAACACAAGCTCATTTGGACACAAAGCTCTTAAACTCTTGCATTAAGTATCACTTTAGCAAAACATGGTAACCAATGAAGGCAAACAAGCAATTGAATTGAAACATTAATGCTACCAAAGACTCAAATGTGAACACTAGCCAAGCATTCAAGCTTAATCAAACACTTTTAGGAACTTCAAAGGTCCAAAGGCAAAGAAAAAATGGAGGAATGGTTCAAATGCAAATATCTTAGGACCTAATTGCAAGAACATGGAATGTGATTGGGCCCTAATGCATTGCTGCAAAAATCACAGGGACCCAATTGATTAGTTTTCTCAATTTTGTAGGTCAAAATAGCATAAGGTGAAACTTGAGGAGGTTAAGAGGCAATTTTGAAGAATTTTTCCATGCATGCACGAAGAAGATTTCTGCAACAAATAAAGATGAAACTTGCTGCATTTCCGTTTCCTTTTGCATCATTGCAACATTCCATTTCCAACCGAAAACAGCAGGCATCAACAAACATCAAGCTATCATAAGATCTAAGCCTCCCAACTCAAATACTAGCTCTTAACCCATGTAGTTAACAAACAACCTAAACAAAAAAATGACTGGATAGAAATGCAGCAAAAGATAGGATGACACTAGCAGCAATTTTCCAGCCACGGCTTTCATTCCATTTTTATCATGCAAACCAGATTCATCTAATACTAAGATCTCACCTATTAGCTATTGACTACATGAGACATGAATCCATTTTTTGCAGAAATGTGGCAAAACATTTGAATTGACTGATATCAAAGAAAGAGGAGAAATGCAACCTGAAACACTAAAGAAGAAACATGCATCAAGATGATGTTACGGATGTTCGACACTTCATGATGAAACTAAATGCAAAATCACAACAGTAAAAACAAATATAACTCGCAGCCAACATTGTCCAGGATGCACTTTTCCAAAGATCAAAGACATCATGAACTTCAAGCTTAAACCAGCGAAAGACAAAGACCACAGAAATTGACCCATGCAGCTGCAACAAACCAAAGGCTTTTAGCTTGTTGCAGCCAGCTTCAAGTAAGTTATGGAAGAGGTAAACTTTCTGCAATCAAATCTATCGACAAACTACAGAAATTCCTACAATTTCCGACTTTCAACCATGCAGGAAGACGCCGTGAAACATGAATTCAAATGAAAAACGCAATCATACCCATTACTACTGCAGGAATCCAACCCAAACAAATCATGCAATAAACACATTCGGCAAGCTAAAAACACATTCTTTAGCCACTATTTCCCTTTTCTAATCTAACAATGGAATTCAGAGCCTAGCCAGCCCACAAACTCAGATTGTACATAAAGACCACCAAAAGAAACAGCCATGAACATTAAGAACAAACACAACTAAACACAAATCCCTTTTTCTCCAAACTCAAACCAGATTCACGGATAGAAACTCGCATGGAAGACGCAATCAAGTGTAAAGACCAAGACTTTCAGCATTCAAACATGATTGAGCAACTTATAAACCAGTCCAAAGTAAAAAATGTTACCTTTAATCCTTGACCAAAGCTTGATGTATTCCAAAAGATGAAATCTTTGTCTCTCTGACTCTCTTGCAGATGCCCCTGCTGATTCTTTTTCTTTGCTCCAACGAACCAGAAACCTTTTCTTTCTTCCTTGATATTCAGATTCTTCCTGGAGCCCTCAGCCGTCAGCTCCCTCCCCCTCGGTTGTTCCTTTCCTTTTCCTCACCACTCAGCTACCCCTTTGGTTCCCTTACTTTCGCTTTCTCTCTAGCCCTTCCACGCTACCCCAGTCCTCTCTCCAATATCTCAGCCCTTTTTCCTTTTTTTTTTTGAATTTTTTTCAATCTCTCTGTAGCTTTTCTGGTTTTCTCCTGCTCTCTCGCTTCTCAGTTTTTCCTTGGCCGTCCACTCCAAAGAACTCCCCTTGTGCGGCTGTTGTTTGTCTTCCTTTTATATGGAACTCAAGGCTCCTAAACCCTCACCCCAATGGTGAGGATGAAGGGCCTGTCCTTCCTTCACATCCAACCATCCAACGGGGCCTTTGTGATTGTGCTTTGCACGCTGCAAAAAATTGCAGCGTGCATGCCGCAATACTTTTTTTTTTTTTTTGAAAATGAACCAAACAAAAATAAAAGATAAAAATAAGTAGAAATGACTAAAATAGATAAATAAAGCCAAATAAAATAAAATTTCTATTTTTTCTTTTCCCTTCTTTTTTCATGATTTTTCTTTTTGAATCCATAAATGAAATAAATGTTCGTAAACTAATTAAAACAATAGACGTGAAACAGGAAACCCCTAAGATAAATCTAAAATTGAAACAACAAATCTAAAATTAAACTAATTAAACAAGTAAAATTCGAAACCAAAAATTTGGTGTCTACACTAGGTCAAAGTTACCAAAACAACCCCAGATTTTCCAGTTCGAAGCTCACTGTGAAATTCAACTAGCAGTCCTGATTCATTCAATCATATCTCAGCACACACAACTCCGATTCAGGTAATTCCAAAGCCATTTGAAATCTAAGATACAAGGTTATAATTCTTAAGAAGACATCAACAACCAAATCAGTAGTATTCCCGGTCAAACTAACCAATTACAGAAGCTGATTATCAGTTTCGGACAGAAACAGGGAAGCAGGGGTATTTCGGTCTTTTTACAGGCTACGTTGCTCCGATTGAGTTGAAAATTTGTAGGCAACTATAAAACATCATTCTATACAACTTATATGTTTTAACCCAAGGCTAATTCGGCCTCTAACTAGGAGAAATAGTACAGGGTAGAATGGAAATACATGAAACCCTAATTTGGCATTTTCCGCACAAAGTGAAAATTTTCCGCAATTAGCTACAATTTACGCACTGTGGCTTCATTCTAGACTATTTCCAACCATCATCCATGGCCAACCAATATAAAACATATAAAACAGAAAAATCATGAATAATTATGAAAATTCACCAATCTCAACCAAAAGTCACTAAATCTTTCACAAAACCACTTCTATGACTAACACAAGTCGCTAATTGAACATTATCAAGAACAAAAGAAGGATTCCTTAGCCACTCACCTTGCAACTCAAGAGAAGAGCCAACCAAGCACTACTTTCTTCCAAACCACTTCACCAACAACCTTAATTCGACCTAGCAATTGATTTTTATGGAGAAATTTGGAGTTTTATCGGTTAACTTGTAAGATTGAGCAAGATTGGAATGAAGAAAGTTGAAGGGTTTTCTTTCTTTTCTCTCCAAAGGGTTCGGCCAAGAGGATGCAAAATGTGATGAATTTTTAATCAATTTTTGGTTAATTGGTAAAGGTAAGTAAGATGGTCAAAGTCAAGAATAAATCACAAGGTGACACTTGTCACCCTTATTTAATGCAACTCTATCCTTTTGTCTCTCCAACTCTTATCCATTGAGTAACCTCTAATTATCTCTTAACACCTGCTAAAATAAACCCGGTATCCAAAACTTAACCTAACTGGCCGAATTTTACCGAACTTACCGCACTAGTGGGTCCCACATCCGGTATACGCTCTTAATTTCTCAGAAACTAACCGATACTAGAAAAATCATTTAAAAACTATATTTACTCATAAAAATTATTTAGAAAATTTTTCTAATAAAGAAAATGCAGAAAAGCACGCAATTAGAAAGAATAAAACCTAGAAAATAAGAAAATTACGGGTTCTCACAAACTAACTACTACTTGAGTACTTAGGCATAAAAATACCTATTTTAAGACTAATGTATAAGTCTCTAATTTTTCAAACTCATTGTCCCCTCGAATCGATTATTGTCTTCAAACGTGCATTCACTATTCTCACTGAATGAACTTTCAAAAATTAAATTTTTGTAACAAGTCATTTTAAAAATACACGTAAGCCATTGCTCCATGTAATTGGGTCTAAAAAGATTGAAATGAAATATTCGGGGCAAACTGTGAGACCCCGTAATTTTCTCATTTTCTGGGTTTTATTCTATTTAATGGCATATTTTCTGCATTTTCTTTATTAGGAAAATTTCTAGATAACTTTTATGAGTAAATATTCTTTTTTAGATGATTTTCTAGTATCGGTTAGTTTTTGAGAAATTAAGAACGTATACCGGAGGTGGGACCCGCTAGTGCGGAAAGCTCCGAAAAATTCGGCCAGTTAGGTTAAGTTTTGGATACCGGATTTATTTTACCAGGTGTTAAAAGACAATTGAAGGTTGTTATATGGATGAGAGTGGAGAGACAAAAGGATAGTCATGCATTAATTATAGTGACAAGTGTCACATAGTGGTTAACCTTTGGACTTTGACCAATTTCTTACTTTACCAATTTAACCAAAATTGACCAAAAACAACTTCATTTCTCTAGCTTGTTGGCCGGCTCTTGTAAGGAGAAAAACCAAGAGAGAACCTTCAAATTTTCCTTCCATTTCTTGCTAAAATTTGGAGTTTCAACCGATAGAATCGCAAACCCTTCCATAAGAGTGTTAGCTAAGGGAGAACAAAGGTCTTGGTGGAGTGATTCTTGTAAAAGAAACCCAAGGCTATCATCTTTCCTCAAGTTTCAAGGTAAATTCTCTAGACAATTTCCTTTTGCTCTTAATAATAGTCGATTAGTGGCTTGTGGGAGTTAAGGAGGTGATCTTGTGGGTGTTTTCATGACTTTTGGTGGTGTTAGATGAATTTTTGATTTTATGCATAATTTTTCTGTTTTTATATGTTTCATGTTGATTAGCCATGTATGATGGGCTAGTATGGGTTAGAATGAAGCTTTGGTATGATAATTGTAATGATTAGTGGAAAATTTCTGGTTTGAAGCAACAATTTCCAGATTAGGGTTTCATTTTCCCCAATTCTGCCTGGTACTGTTCATCATAGTTAGAGGCCGAATTAGCCTTGGGTTAAAACATGAAAGTTTTAGGGAATGATATTTTAGAGATGCCTACAAAATTTCAGGTCAATCGGAGTAACGTATCTTGTGAAAATACTGAAATACCCCTGCTGCCCTGTTTCTACCCGAACTTGAGAATTGCTTCTGTGATTGGCTAATTTGATTGGGAATGCTTCTGATTTGGTTGTTGATGTCTTTTGAAGAATTGTAGCCTTGTATCTTAGCTTTCGGATGGATTTGGAATCACTTGATTTGGACTTAGGTAGCCTGACTTATGATGTTTTAACCAGAATGCGGTTGGTGAACCTGTTTTTGCGGTTCTGGTTTAGTATATTGAAATTTTGACCTGATTGCACTAGAAACTGGACTTAGTAGCCTTCTTCAAAATTGTAGAACTATCTCTTAGCTTCGAAATGGTGTATCTTTCACTTCCATCCGATAATCGTAGTACCAATGGTACGAAAACCGCAAAATGATGTCAAAAACTGTTTTATGGTTTAGAGCTTAACTTTCATTTCCGGACTTTTCCCTAGCTTGAATTGTACTGGTACTACTTGGAGCTTACTGAACGGCTATTGAAATTAAATTGTTGTGTGTGTACCTTTGGGTTTGAATAAGAAAAATAATGAAGCCATAAATGGCTGGAAATAGGAAAATACAAAGGGCGTGCTGCCCAAATTTTCGCTCAAGGGCTAAGCTTCTATTTGAACTTGTATATTTTCATTTGGCAAATACTATGCCCGTTTTCCATCTTAAAACATGATACCTTTTCCATTTGAACCTTCAAATGTTTCTTTACTACTTCATACCAAAATATCGAGGTATGACCTAAGGTTTTCTCAGTCAAGACATGTAGGCCATAATACCTACTTGAATGTATATTGATTTTGAACCACATAAATGATTCCGAAAAATAATATTTTTGAGCCTATCTAGTTGGATTCCGACTTGACTTTGATTCAAGTGTTTTCCATTGGAACTGTTATAACCCTTTGAGTTTGGTTTATGACACCCTAGTTGTTTCCGTCCACAGATCCAAATGGCTTTATTTTCACTTTAAAGTCACCTTTATCCGTTTTACTCGTAACTAGTCGAGTTACTTGATTCCACTTACTTGTTTTGCTAGATGAATTGTAATATTCTTTCTCGTTGAATCATAGGTTTTCTCGGTGACCGAGGGTAAGATCCGATAGGACATTTTGGACGTTATTTAGCATAATTCGGTGAGTGTTCCTTGTTTGTTATGTTTCTTGATTATATGGCTTGTATATATGACTGATAACATGTTAAACGCTTTCAATGATTAGCCAAAACGAGTTTTCTAGGCGAGTGTGTACTTTATCGCACTCAACCTAAATGATTGTGAAACTTTCAATGATTGAACGATTGAAATGTTACTTGTGCACGAATGTAAGCCTTTTGGTTGAACTGGCCACTGCCCCTTGTTACCGATCGACTCGAGCCAGAAACGGACTCGGTCGGGCGATATGGTGACCTGGGTGAACGTTTGGTATACTCGAGTATTACCTTGTAGGTTGGTGGAGGTTGGTGGAGCCTGGCCAATGCCCAGGAAGGGTTGAATGAAATGAACGAACGAACGAGGGTTTTATTGATAAATGAACAATGGATTTTCAAACGAATGAAGGAATAAGGGGAATGACAGGAGAACGAACGAATGAACGAACGAATGAACGAACGTATCCTTTTCATGTGTGACTATTGTAAATGTTCTAAATGTTTCTTGACTTATTGTTTGATTTATGGCTTGATTCTATGTTCGGAACCTCACTGAGCTTTTAGCTCATCCCTTTAGTTTTGTTTTCCTTAACAGGGGAAGGCGAGCAAGGGCTAGAGCTCTGTACCGACTGGCTGGGTCTAGTTTTGGTTTTGTTTTGGTTCTCGCCTTAGTGCTTGGCACGGGCTGGTTGTATGGTGACTTGAGAACTTTTGTATTCTCGTCGGTTGTACTACTTTCGGAGATAGCAATGTATATAAGTTTTGTTTTAAGGTTTGGATCCTCGTTTTGTTCTTTCTTGTGGATCTATTTCTGATTTGTGTGAGTGAACGACTGAGTCCCGGCGAGAGCTGGGCAGGCGGTCCGCTGAACCCTCTGGTTCGCCTAAGGGGGAAGTGGGGCTGTCACACAAACGGGCAATTAAATATTTAAATAAGCAAATAATAGGAGTTTAAAATAGATAAATTTGTGAGTCCTCACATCCTCCCCTCCTTAAAAAGAATTTCGTCCTCGAAATTCATACTTAGGGTAATAGTCATACCCCTTAATAGTCACACTTATCAGGTCAATCAATAACTTACACTCTGCAATCCATATCTCACAATTTCTATCCATTCAATTAGAAATCACACTTTGATTTTTCCCAATAGGCGTTTTTAACTTCCAAGTCATAGGATAAACTATCACACTTGACTTAACCATTCATGAAACAAGGGTTTACACAAGAATAATGGGCTCTAGGGTCAATTAAAACTCCAGTTTAAAAGATTCAATCTTGTAGTTCAAAACTTGAATAGAATGATATATTTTCAATAGAAGACAAAGCTTACCAAAATTTTCGGACTCAATTTGTCCAAAACCATTTTCTAATATTCGATTTTCAAAATTAACAATTTTAGAAATGACTTGGTCTCTTTTGTCCCAAACGACCAATATATATATATATATATATATGTTTTTTTTTCTTTTTGTTTTTTGAAGTTCAAACGTTCATAAAAGGTTGAAACATGTCCACAGGACCAATCACAAGATACGTGTAGAATAATTATTAAAATGTCACAGCAGAGAACCTTACCAAATACTCAACTAGGTCAATCCATTATAATATTGGTAAGTGTGACAGCCCCACCTCTCCCTAGGGCGAACCCTAGGGTATCGGCGGACTGCCTGCCTAGCTCTCACCGGGGCTCAGTCGATCAAAGTACTAATAACTCAAATGAAGCGGATGAGATATCTTCCAAGCAAGGGAGCGTAACCCTAATTAAACATAATCACTACACCAACAATCCAAAAGCTTAGTATACATATAGCTAAAAGTCAACTTACCACTCCACACATAACTTACATAACATAAGTCGGACTTATACAACCAAGCTTACAGGAGTTAAAAGTAAGGTCTTCTTAAACAAAAGGTTACAATATCAAAATACAAGTTCATAGCAAAACAAAGCTAGGTAAGCTCTTGATCAAATCCATCCCCGATCTGTTAAGAAAAACAAAGGGAATGGGGTGAGCGAACGCCCAGTGAGGTTCCAAATAAAACAAGTAGACACATAGCCAAGTAAGGTCACAAAATGATCAAATAACATCATACAGGAAGATAACAGTTTAATCACAGTTCAATTCAAGGATACGGGTGGCTTTCAAAAGACAACTACCACTGGAGCTTGATCATAACTGGATCCGTTGACTCTCTGTCAACGTTTGTGTAGACACCAAATTTTGAATAATTTTATATAGCATCTATTTCATGATTTTCATTTTAGATTGCTTGCGTTCGTTGTTTACTTTTAGTTTTAATTTTTGGTTTTAGCTTTTAAGTTTAAAGTTAGCGAAGAGCTTTTAGAAAAAAAAGGAAAATTTGTTCACAAAAATATGTTTATTTCTTTAAATTCAATCTTTGGGCACTTTAGTTATTTTTATTAAGTTATTTTGAGGAAAAAGAAAATGATGAAAAATGGAAAATTTAAAATTTAAAAATGGCTATTTTTGTTTAGTTTTTTGTTTAAAATTATTTTTGTTTTGTTATTATTATTATTACCTGGTTTGTGTAATTTTGTTATTATTATTATTTATATTTTATTTTATCATTTCTGTAATTATCAAGTTGTTTTTCAAAAAAAAAAAAAAAAAAAAAAAAAAAAAAAAAAAAAAAAAATGCTCGCGGCATGCAAGCTGCATTTTGCCGCAGCTTGCAAAGGGGTCATCGAGCGGCTCCTTAGCTGCAAATACAGGGAAAGTTGCTGGAGTTTTAGGGTTGGGGTTTGCTCGTATAAAAGCCAAGAGAAAGGCTACAGCCGCAAGGAGGTTTTTTGGAGAGCATGGACAGGCTAAAAAAACTGAGCGAGGGTTTTGGGGGAGAGAGAGTGAGCGGATAAGAAAACCCGAGAGAAGGCGGAGAGAAAGGGGGCTGGGCATCGAGTGATGGCTAAAAAATCTGAAGGAAGAACAAAGCAAGCAAGAGATTGGCAGCGTGGGTTCTGAAAGAAAAGAAACGAAGAAAGCAAGAGGGAACTTTGGGTAGGCCGAGAGAAAGAGAGAGCTTCATCGTAGGGGGCTGGGCATCGAGTGACTGCGGCAAAGATTTGGAAAGGCTAGTGACGGCTGGGAAGGTTTTGGTGGAGAGCAAAAGAAAGAAACAGAAGGAGAGGTAAAGGCGACTGGGTTTTAGAGGCAGAGGTAGCTACGGGCTAAGTTTCTGGGGGGAGCTAGCCAAGTGGGGATCTGAAATGAAGAAAGTTGCAGTAGAGGTGAGCGGCTGAGTTGAGCAAAAGGGGTAGGAGAGTTCCCTGGCGGTGGAAGCAAGAGCCAAGGAGTGACGGCTAGAAAGACTGAGGGAGAAGGAAAGAAAAGCCACACAAAAGTGGCGGTGGTAAAGAAAGCCAGAACCAGAAATGATTTTCTGCAAAAATTTCGGCAGAACAGGCTGGTTTTCGGCACCCCTTGCGGCATGATTATCTCCTTTACAGTCATTTAATTCGTTTGGGTTTTGGTTTCTGCATCAAATACGAAGCCAGGGGAAGGATTTTTGTTCAGAAATGGTTCGCAGAAAGCACCTGGAAAGCCCTTGAATCTGGCTCCCAAATCATCAGCTTGGCTTCGCGGGTGTGGGTTCGAAATCTCCATGAAGCCAATCCAGCAGCCTTTTTACGGAAATTCCTGACCTGATTTTGATCCAAAAGGCTTCATCAGGTACTCTTCTGAACTAGTTTTATAGTCCCTCTCTTTGTCATTTGTTGGTTTAGTCAGCTATCTTTCTTTCCATTTTGCTGCATTTTATGTCCGTGAGCCTTGCTGCGTTTTTTTTTCTTTCATGTCGGTCAATTCGAATTTTCTGTTTTAATCCTGCAGCAAAACGTAGTACTTGGTTTAGATGATGATTGAGATTTGTTTTGTTCGTTTGTTTTGACTCGAAATTTTGATATTCGTTGGGACTTGTTTGCATGACAAAGTGAAAGAATGCCACGGTTGAAGGTTGCAGAAATTTCCAGATTTAGCATGTTTTTTCCCTTCTATGAAATTTTCAATTCTTGGGGTCTCAAAGTGGAGAGAATGCTTGGTGAATTTGTTACTTTAACCCAAGACAAAAATTCTCAGATTCGGTCAGATTGTCTGTGTTGATAAGAAATGGAGGAAGTTGCGGCAGTTTTTTGTTCTTCAAGTGTTTACATATTCTTCCAGAAATTTTGCACGAGATCTTTTCTAAACTTTCTACTTGTTTGGATGATGGTGGGTATGGTGTTTGCGCCTAATTTAAAGTGTGTGTTGGGTTTGAAATCAGAATTTTGAAAACCAGCTGCGCGTTTGGATTTTGTTTCGGTTGTTGAGAGCATCAGAGCAACACATTGCAGAAGTTCTCTTTGCATTTGATTTATATGATTCTGTGTTTTAACATGAAAGTTTTTATGGTGACAAATGAGATTAATGTGTGATTGTATTGCATTGTTGTCTGAGACATTGAAGTGTGGATTGTTTGAGATGATGACTTGGAAAGAAAACCGTAGCTGGAAGTTGCATAAAGCTTCATCACAGAAATTTGTTTGCAGAAGCATTCTTTACGTAGGTGCATGAAGCTTGCATGTAAATGGCTTTCACAAATTGCACTTTGACCTCCCAAGTTCCCTTTTGCTTCACTATGGCCCAATCAATTGCATAATTTCATCAATTTGATCCTTAGTAGTTTTAATTTTTGCAATTTCATCACTTGCTTTGTTTTAATTAATTACCATGCTTTGTTTCAATTGCACTTAATTTATGACTTTAGGAGCTTTATAACCAAGTGAGCTCGTGTCTGCCTATTTTCTTCAATTTTCCCAAATAAATTGGTACCTTGACCATTTCTTTTATTTTGGAGGATGAATAAGTGATTTCACTTCATTGGGGCCCGATTGCAAGGGAGGTAACCTCTATCTCCTTGATTTTCATTTCTCCTACGTGCTCCTATGTGCTAAGTGTGAATTGCATGTCTACTTCGCTTTCCTTACCTCCTTGCGTGCATTTACTTGCTTTTGCTTTTATTTAAGTTTTATGGGGTATGTGTACACCTCTTGGCTTGTAATAGATAGTGCTCGGAGAGCATCTTGTCCATTTCCCCTTTCCCTTTATGCTTTTATGGGGTATGTGTACACCTCTTGGTTTGTAATAGATAGGGCTCGGAGAGCATCTGGTCCATTTTCCCCTTCCCCTTGTTTGCTTGTTTTTGTTGCTACATGTTTAATTGCTTTGATAGGGCCTCGCATCTAGTCGAGCATGCTAAATGTTATGTGCTATGTGTTTATACGTGTTTGACATGTCTACTCGCTTTCTATAGCATGAATGAATGTGATGGATGAATGTACGTCACCACACTAGTCCAATGCTAGTTGTGGCTCATTAGGTATTTCCCCTCGTTAGCACATCATTTGCATGTTCACTACATGTCATGCATTTTTCTTAGTTTTATCATTTGGCATGCTCCTCGAGCCCCTTCTCCCCTCATTTTAGGATTTTGCATCTCATACTAGTTATAGGGTTCATTTGCCTGGAGAGTCCCCTTAAATATGGGATATAGACGAGTGTGGCTTTTTCTAAGCCTTAGCACGCTTGTATCCTCTCTATAAAAGGGTAAATTGAGTCACGACTTAGGTCTCCCCGTACCCATCTTGCTTGCATTCCCTAGGCTCATGCATTCTCAATCCACTCTATCATTACACTTTCACTTTTGTCTCATTTGCACACATGCACCTTTTTATCACCTTCACTTGCACACGAACACTTTTTTGTCTCCACTTGCACACGAACCCTTTTTATCTTCACTTGCACACGAGCATTTTATCTTCACTCGCACACGAGTACTTTCATCTACATTTGCACACCTTCACTCTTATCTTATTACTTTTATCATTTTTCTCACTTCACACAAGCTCACACTTTCACATAGCATGCATTCCACTCATTTTTCACGTCATTTAGGTTTAGGTGTGACCTCTCCAAAAGGATCATTATTGGGCTTCACAATTAATGTGATTGGTACCACTCAACCTTTGGAGAGAAATTTCCCCCAATCCCCCTAGGTCTAGGTTTTTGCATTCATATAGACATATCCAATACGCGATACATACCTTGGGTAGAAAAATTAGGAAAAATGGTTTAAGTCACGCAACTAGCCTTGGCTAGGTCGAAGGGGTGCCTTGGATTTCTGTCCTTGCCTTCCCCTTCGTCAAATGTGACCCCCGATCCCTCTTTTGGTTACGCAGACCCAAAAGTTCTCAAAAAGGGTTTATTTATTTATTATTCAAAAACAAAAAACACTTTTTGGGTGACTTGGTACACCCTAACTCTATACCAAGTGGCGACTCCATTTTTGATACAAAAAACCCTTTTGAACTTCACTTGGCCAAACCGTCGCATTCTGAGTCCCCTGGCCTTTTACTTTTCATTTTGCACACGTTCACACCACACACCACACAATTCAACACACCCATCACAAACACACTCCATTCGAAAAGTGGGGCGCGACAGTTGGCGACTCCACTGGGGACCTCCTAAGTGGGTCCGAGCATTTGATTTGGCCATTCTTTTCCCTTTTCTACCCTTTTTATGCGTAGCATTTGGATATTAGGGTTGCATTTTTCCTTTTTAGGACTTTTTGCCTCGCGCGCGTATCAAACTATTCCCTCACTCACGTGTGTATGTTTGGTTGATTGGATGTATGTATCTCGCGCTTTGCATTGCATTTGGGTGGGGGATGTACCCTAGAGCCTCGCGTTGGTTCTTGATCCCTCCCCTCCAAACGAGCACTAGCATACGCGCATACGCTTTAGTTATTTTTACCCCTCATTATTTTTCTTTTAGTGGCTTGTCACGCCACTCCACCCTATTAGGATTTTAGGCGACCCACTTGGACATGTGATCGTATCACGACGTGTGCGTAGCATGATCCGAGGGGTCACTCGATCTTCCGCTTTAAACTTTAGGTTGATAACCTATTAGTTTTTAGTCGAAGGTTGAGGATTTTTTTTAGATTCGCCCAGACGGGTAGCCGTAACACGACGTGTGCGTAGCAACGTCTGGGGAATCGCTCGAGCCACCGACAAAGAACTTTGGGATTGATGACCCTTGGTTTCTAAGTCTGAAGGCTCGGGGACCTGAGCTTATCGAGTCTAGATGCATTAGCGAACCTCAATCTCATGCATCCATGATAGCTTGCCTAGGGTAGAGTCAGCTTTATCCTAAGCTAGGGACACTATTCACGAGGGGAGGGGTCCAACCCCTTTTTCATTGCTTTATTTCTTTGATTGCTTTACAATGTGTTATGTGTACTATCAATTGCACTAACCATTCTTTTGTTTCTTGGCTTGCATTCATATGCCTTAGCGATAAGAGGCCCTTTTGGCACTCTTTTAGTGACTCACCTACTAGATAGCTCACATGTTTAAATTTCAGTTATTGCACTTAATTTTCAATGAGTACATTTCATTCTAGACCTTTTTCCCCTCGATGCATTATTCATGTCCTTTAGGTCGTATTTGTCACATATTTACATCGCTTTAATAAACTGGCATCATGCATAAACCCTAGAAAGGGAATGCCATTTAGGGGATCCCGTGTTAGGAATAAACCACCCCATGTCTCGGATATATAATCCAAATGAGACTTGCACGTTTACCTTTCTCGTACCATCCAAAGGGGTTGTGCACAAGGTAAGGTAGGATCCGATCATTTTCATAGAGTGATTTTTGGAATATGAGCATCTAATAATCACTTTTTGGCCATTTTATCAAAATTGGTAAAATTTCCTTGCGTAAAAGGACATTAATTTGAAGAAAATTCACAAATGATTCCTCCTATTGAGATGATAAATAAATTGAGGCCAAAATTTGATTTTAGAAGCTCATAGACTAATGCATCTCAATAATTTTGAAATCACCAATGGCCGGATGATTCAACCAATCCATTTTGCCGATTCATTCGATAAATCGTCATTTCATGTGACCAATTTACCCTTTTTAGGGTCATTTGACCAATTTACCTTTTTTAGGGTGATCCGGTCGATTTTGAATAAATTGACAATTCATTTGACCAATTTACCCTTTTTTAGGGTCATTTGGCCAATTTTTGAATAAATCACTAATTCAATTTCATTCATTTGGCCAATTTACCCATTTTTAGGGCAACCGAGCCGATTTTGAATAAATCAAGTTTCGTTCAATCTATTTGATCAATTTACCCTTTTTTAGGGTGATCTGATTAATTTTGGATAAATTAAATTTCATTCAATCCATTTGACATGTTTCCCTTTTTAGGGTAATTCGGTCGATTTTAAATAACTTGTCAATTTCATTCCATCCATTTGACCAATTAGGGTTTCAATGAAAAAAAATTCAAAATGGAAAACCTAGTCGATTTTGGAAAAACCATCCATTGCATTTGATTAGTTGGGATTTTTGGACCCGTGCTTCACTGAGAAAAGTTGTCAAAACGAATTCCAATCTCTTCGATAAGAAGTTCGTCAAGGTCAAACCCGTGCATTTTTGCAAGTTCTTGTATCGATCAAAAGTGATCAATCCCTTCGGACGAGGTCCTCATTTTGACAAACGTTTCTTCTCACTCCAAATTGGCCAATTTTTTTCAAATCATTTTTCACTCAATCAATTGATCAGATCCATCAGGTATGGTATCGTGCCTACCCCAGAGGATTACATCATTCTAGGCCTACCCTTGGCACAAAAAGGGCTCCCCCATAGGACATGCATCCGATTTTTTTGGATAGTTACTAACTCTTGCCTTTTTCTTTTCCTTTTCTTTATTTTTATTTGGAATATCTAAGCAAGGGTTAAATCTAAAGACAATTCCTTTCAAAATTCTCAGGTAATATTTAAATATAGCTTCTCGTCGAAGCCCCATCATAACGCGATCCCGTAATCAAGCCCAGAGGAGTTGTGTAAACATGAGTTCACAACCGGAACAGTCAGATAGGTCTGCTACTACCGCTCAACCCGGGACTGCAAGTTCGGGGATTCAACTGACCGAAATGCTTACGAAGTTTGATGAAATGGCAACTGGAATGGCCACCCGAAAGAAATTAATCGATGAGCTTATCAGTAGTGGAGTTCAACCTGAGCCTGAACCCGTCAGTCAGCCGGAGCCAGAATCGTTTGGCATAGCCACGACCCAAACCACTTTTACTCCACCTTTCATTATTCCACCCGAAGCAACTTTCACCTATCCCACCATACATTTGCCATACACTTACCCTCCTCATCCTTCATTTTTTCTTACTCACACGCGAGGTCCACCACCCCAAATCACTTCAAATATACCACCTGAGCCACATACCTTTTATCACCCTGTTGCTGAGCCATTCCTACCAGACCATATTGTTCAAACCAAGGCAGAAATGGGGGAATCTTCTGCTCCCGTTGATATAAAGCTGCTCAAACGCCTTGACCGTTTTGATGAATTCATGAGAAAGAGTCAGGGTTTGAGCAAGCAAGGAGTGCTGGACTATGACGAGCTGTGTCTCTTTCCAAATGTTCAATTGCCTGAGGGATTCAAAACTCCAAAGTTCAACAAATACGATGGCACGGGCAACCCCAAGACACATCTCCGATTGTTCGCCAATAAATTGGGTAGGCCGGTGGATGATGAAAATTTACCTTTAAGGCTATTCCCAGAAAGTCTGGAAGGCGACGCACTTGATTGGTATTCGAATTTGAAGTCGGAGGAGGTGAAGACCTGGCTTGATCTGTCCAATGCTTTCATCAGACAATACGAGTACAACTGCGAGCTGGCTCCGACGCGAACCACGTTGGAGGGAACAAAAAGAAAACCCTCTGAGGACCACAAGACTTATGCCAAGAGGTGGAGGAAAATAGCTGCAAAAGTCGAGCCACCGATGACTGAAGACGAAATCATTCGCACTTTCATTAAGGCACATGATCCGCCACACTTTGAAGAAATTTTCCGCATGACTGGATGCTCATTTGCTGCTATTGTCAATAAACTGGAAGAATATGATGACTTCGTGAAGGCCGGAAAGATTGTTAATGTGTCTGCCCTGAAAACTCAAGTGGAAGTTTTGCAAAGTCAAAGTGGCAATGGGAAGAAGCAACAATTCAAGAAGCAAGAGGGGGAAACTGCTTTTGTTTGGGATCAAAACCCTGTCCCAAGACCCAGACCTCGACAATACCCTACCAACTCAAACCCTTACCCCTACTACTCAAATTCTCATCCTGTTTACCACACCAATATCACTCATCCTCGACCTCGCTCAAATTATGCCAACCCGCCTACAACCCCTTTCCAAATATCTCAACCAAGCTTTCAACAAGCTCGTCCTCGGCCTCCTTACCACCAAAGATTTCCCCCACCAAATAGACCCACCTACAACTATCCCCGACCCACTGAAACTTACAATCAAAGCCGTACCCGAACCTTCACCAACCTAGGCAGGCCTTTGGACCAAATGTATGAGCAATTGAAGGTTGCCAACAAAATAGGCGTGATTCCCCCTCCAACTTACCTTCATGGCATGCCTGCTGGGTACAATCCACATGCTATTTGTGCCTATCATTCGGGGGTACCTGGCCACTCAACCGTCGATTGCAGGGCACTTAAGCACAAAGTCCAAGACATGATCGAGGCTGGGGAAATAGTGCTAAGAGGAAAGGGTGGACAAGGACCAAGTGTAAGCACAAACCCCTTTCCCAAACATGAGGACACTTTAGAGGCATCCACCTCCAGTGACGAAATCTGAGAATCTTGAAGGCACGTTGCACAATTTGGATGGCCGAGTATTTTCCCTCTCGAAGGGAATTTTGGTAAATTTAGGGGTTGTTATTTACTAAATTTCACAAAAACTGTTTCTTGCATATGTGAATAGTTTAATGGAGGCATCTTTTGCAATTGAGTTTATCTTGTTTCCACTTTGATTTGGAGTTGCATGAAATGCATAATGTGTTTGATTTAATTATTGTTTTGATTCTTTTAAATTCTTTTAAGATGGCCAAAGGTGAAATTATTGACCCTCTGAATATCACTGTTCCGGAATCCGATGAAGCCGCACATTGAAAATCCCTTCATTGAGGAATCCCTTCACTGGAAAAATCCTTTCATTTGAAAATTCCTTCATTGATAAATCCCTTCATTGAAAAATCCCTTCATTGATAAAAATTCCTCCCCTACCAAGCTCGAAGCTGATTGGTTAGAGTAGGGTTACCAATGATTGATTCTAATTGATGAAAAACAGCTGAATGTCATAAAGCATGACCTATGTCCGCCACCGATCTGCTGAAAAGGAAGCAAAGTGCTAAAGCGATGAAAGACGAAGTCGAAGGCAAATTTGTTTCAAATTGACAAAGCTTATTGGGTGTTCAAAGGTAGAGATGGAAGGACAGACATTCCCTCGACCTATCAACTCAGACATGTGTAAGAAGTTCTTTATTTGATTATGCAAATTTCTTTTTGGAAATCGCGCAAGGGACGAGGCACAAGTCAGGCCATCTTCCTTTCCAATCAAAACATTTCATCCCTAGTCATCCCCTTTGAGCTATCGGAACAATAATTTTCGTTTGGCAACCCCTGAGAGCTGCAAACCCCACACTGGGGCAAGTTCATTTTGAAAATGATCAGAAAGGAAAGAAAAACCCCACACTGGGGCAAATTTATTTTTGAAAAAGAAGAAAAAAGAGAAAAGGGGAAAAACCCCACACTGGGGCAAATTTAGTTTTTGAAAAAAATGCAAAAGTGAAAAGTGCAATGAAAAGCACGAAGAGAAAAATCCAATCAAGCTGGGGCAGAAATTTTCCTCAGTTTTGTTCAAAATTGGAAATAATTTCAAAATGATGCAATCTCAGGCTATTTTACACCCCTCTCATCAAATTTGCTTTCAAGCCTCAACTTTTCTTGAAACACCCCACCTGACTTCATTGCAAAAGCCCAAAGTCCTGGCTTTCGTCTTTTGTCGTATTTTCTATTGGGAAATTTGCTAATCAACTGGCAAGTGATGTCCATAATGCCTTCGCCTAATCTTACAAGGGAAGCGCATTTCACTGATGTCAGCAATCTTCAGTTCATACCCCTGAGTCGATTATGGTTGAGTTTTTCTATTGTTCCTTAGGTGAAAACCCGAAAGGACACCTCAAAAGAAAAGGGAAAAAAAGGGAAAAGAGGGAAATAAAAACAAAAACAAAAGAAAAGAAAAGGAGTGGGGGCAACCTTGGTGAAAACCCGAAAGGGCGCCAAGGTAGGATTTTGCAACGATCAAGCACAAGGAGGAACAACTGGTGGTTTGGTCCATTTGGACTTCTCCTCATTTTTGTCATACCTCTGTCAATATTGAATTCCAGAACAAGGATATTCAGAGATTCGAATACGCGTCCTGGGGCCAAAACTGGGTCATTTTGAAAGGCATTTTTTGGCAAATTACATTCTTAGGAAATTCATTTTTACCAAATTACTTGCATTCATGGCATTTTTGTAGAATTTAAGCACAAATGGTTATGTGAGCATTCTTGTATGACATGTGAATTTTCTTGCATACTTCATTCTTTATCTTTGAATTTTGGTGAATAACAATCCCCGTGGTTTATTCGAAGCATACTTGGGTTCAGTCATCTCCTGAAAAAGGTTAAGGTTCAACAAATTCAGTTACACAGACATCACAATATGGCAAAGCACATACCGGATCAGTTTGTAAATCGGAAAAGCCTTAGGGTGAAAAATCCAACTCAGTCGGCTGCCGCAACAAAAGTTGATAAAGGCATCGAAAGACTCATGTTTACACGATTTCTCAAAAGGCAAACGGATCAAATGATGGTGGCAATTTCTTTGTTTTCTTTTCTCTTTTGCAGAAAAACCGCATGCACAGATGAAAACAATCACACCTCGCACTGGAATCGATGTTGGAAGGAGTCCTCTGGTGAACAAAGGCAGATTGAAAATGTCGCAAGCAAATTTCATCAAAATGCAACGGCATGGCGATACAGAATCGACTCTGGACTCACATTGCAAAAATTCATCATACTGGGGCAAATTAATTTTTTGGAAAGATTTTCAAAAGTCAAAAAGAAAAGCAAAAAGAAAATCATCAATCAAAAATCAACACAAATTTTATCACGGCAGGCTCGGGTTTAATCCCACTGACCGATTGTCAAGGCATTTTGTTATTTTACTCTGCCACTAGTTGTGAGTCAGTCCCACTAGTGCGCATCTCATTTTGCATCGCCACTAGTCGCGGGTCAGTCCCGCGATTCACAGTCTTTTCGGGTCAGTCCCGTGATTAAAATCATTTTCGGGTCAGTCCCATGATCAAAAGCATTTTCGGGTCAGTCCCACGACCAAAAGCATTTTCGGGTCAGTCCCACGATCAAAAGCATTTTCGGGTCAGTTCACGATCGAAGCATTTTCGGTCAGTTCTCCGGTGATCCTGAGTTATCGGGTCAGTCCCGATCAAAAGCATTTCGGTCAAGTCCCACGATCAAGAGCTTATTCGGGTCAGTCCCAGATCCAAAAGCATTTTCGGGTCACGTCCCGCGATCAAAATCTATCGGGTCTAGTTCCACGCTCAAAAGCATTCTGGGTCAGTCATTGATCAAGGCTTATTCGGTGTTCATCCCACGATCAAAAGCATTTTCGAGTCAGTCCCGCGATTAAAATCATTTTCGGGTCAGTCCCGCGATTAAAATCATGTTCGGGTCAGTCCCGCGGTTAAAAGCATTTTCGGGTCAGTCCCACAATCAAAAGCATTTTCGGGTCAGTCCCATGATCAAAAGCATTTTCGGGTCAGTCCCGCGATTCAAAGCCTTTTCGGGTCAGTCCCGCGATTAAAAGCATTTTCGGGTCAATCCCATGATCAAAATCATTTTCGGGTCAGTCCCATGATCAAAGGCATTTTCGGGTCAGTCCCATGATCAAAAGCCTTTTCGGGTCAGTCCCACGATTAAAATCATTTTCGGGTCAGTCCCGTTCAAAAGCATTTTTCGGGTCAGTCCCGCGATTAAAAGCATTTTCGGGTCAGTCCCGCGATCAAAAGCATTTTCGGGTCAGTCCCACGATCAAAATCATTTTCGGGTCAGTCCCACGATCAAAAGCATTTTCGGGTCAGCCCCACGATCGAAAGCATTTCCGGGTCAGTCCCACAATTCAAAGCTTATGCGGGTCAGTCCTACAATTCAAAGCTTGTTCGGGCCAGTCCCGTGATTTGAATTTTCTATCTCTAGTCAATCCCAATTTTATATTTCTGTCCGGGTCCATCCCGTGGGTCTATCCCAATTTTACATTTCTGTCCGGGTCTATCCCGTGGGTCTATCCCAATTTTACATTTCTGTCCGGATCTATCCCGTAGGTCTATCCCCATTTTAAATTCCTGTTCGGGTCAGTCCCGATTTTAAATTCCTGTTCGGGTCAGTCCCGATTTCAAAATTCCTGTTCGGGTCAGTCCCGATTTCAAAATTCCTGTTCGGATCAGTCCCGTTTCAATTCTGGTTCGGGTCAGTCCCGTTTTATTTTTCATGTTCGGGTCAGTCCCATATTAGAATTCCTGTTCGTTGGAATCTTTCGCAGCCGAATAACACAGGTAAGTATTTGGTGTCTACTTCTTTGTCTCAAGTTTTTTCAAAACTCAGACAAAGAGGGGCAAACTGTAGACACCAAATTTTGAATAATTTTATATAGCATCTATTTCATGATTTTCATTTTAGATTGCTTGCGTTCGTTGTTTACTTTTAGTTTTAATTTTTGGTTTTAGCTTTTAAGTTTAAAGTTAGCGAAGAGCTTTTAGAAAAAAAAGGAAAATTTGTTCACAAAAATATGTTTATTTCTTTAAATTCAATCTTTGGGCACTTTAGTTATTTTTATTAAGTTATTTTGAGGAAAAAGAAAATGATGAAAAATGGAAAATTTAAAATTTAAAAATGGCTATTTTTGTTTAGTTTTTTGTTTAAAATTATTTTTGTTTTGTTATTATTATTATTACCTGGTTTGTGTAATTTTGTTATTATTATTATTTATATTTTATTTTATCATTTCTGTAATTATCAAGTTGTTTTTCAAAAAAAAAAAAAAAAAAAAAAAAAAAAAAAAAAAAAAAAAAATGCTCGCGGCATGCAAGCTGCATTTTGCCGCAGCTTGCAAAGGGGTCATCGAGCGGCTCCTTAGCTGCAAATACAGGGAAAGTTGCTGGAGTTTTAGGGTTGGGGTTTGCTCGTATAAAAGCCAAGAGAAAGGCTACAGCCGCAAGGAGGTTTTTTGGAGAGCATCGACAGGCTAAAAAAACTGAGCGAGGGTTTTGGGGGAGAGAGAGTGAGCGGATAAGAAAACCCGAGAGAAGGCGGAGAGAAAGGGGGCTGGGCATCGAGTGATGGCTAAAAAATCTGAAGGAAGAACAAAGCAAGCAAGAGATTGGCAGCGTGGGTTCTGAAAGAAAAGAAACGAAGAAAGCAAGAGGGAACTTTGGGTAGGCCGAGAGAAAGAGAGAGCTTCATCGTAGGGGGCTGGGCATCGAGTGACTGCGGCAAAGATTTGGAAAGGCTAGTGACGGCTGGGAAGGTTTTGGTGGAGAGCAAAAGAAAGAAACAGAAGGAGAGGTAAAGGCGACTGGGTTTTAGAGGCAGAGGTAGCTACGGGCTAAGTTTCTGGGGGGAGCTAGCCAAGTGGGGATCTGAAATGAAGAAAGTTGCAGTAGAGGTGAGCGGCTGAGTTGAGCAAAAGGGGTAGGAGAGTTCCCTGGCGGTGGAAGCAAGAGCCAAGGAGTGACGGCTAGAAAGACTGAGGGAGAAGGAAAGAAAAGCCACACAAAAGTGGCGGTGGTAAAGAAAGCCAGAACCAGAAATGATTTTCTGCAAAAATTTCGGCAGAACAGGCTGGTTTTCGGCACCCCTTGCGGCATGATTATCTCCTTTACAGTCATTTAATTCGTTTGGGTTTTGGTTTCTGCATCAAATACGAAGCCAGGGGAAGGATTTTTGTTCAGAAATGGTTCGCAGAAAGCACCTGGAAAGCCCTTGAATCTGGCTCCCAAATCATCAGCTTGGCTTCGCGGGTGTGGGTTCGAAATCTCCATGAAGCCAATCCAGCAGCCTTTTTACGGAAATTCCTGACCTGATTTTGATCCAAAAGGCTTCATCAGGTACTCTTCTGAACTAGTTTTATAGTCCCTCTCTTTGTCATTTGTTGGTTTAGTCAGCTATCTTTCTTTCCATTTTGCTGCATTTTATGTCCGTGAGCCTTGCTGCGTTTTTTTTTCTTTCATGTCGGTCAATTCGAATTTTCTGTTTTAATCCTGCAGCAAAACGTAGTACTTGGTTTAGATGATGATTGAGATTTGTTTTGTTCGTTTGTTTTGACTCGAAATTTTGATATTCGTTGGGACTTGTTTGCATGACAAAGTGAAAGAATGCCACGGTTGAAGGTTGCAGAAATTTCCAGATTTAGCATGTTTTTTCCCTTCTATGAAATTTTCAATTCTTGGGGTCTCAAAGTGGAGAGAATGCTTGGTGAATTTGTTACTTTAACCCAAGACAAAAATTCTCAGATTCGGTCAGATTGTCTGTGTTGATAAGAAATGGAGGAAGTTGCGGCAGTTTTTTGTTCTTCAAGTGTTTACATATTCTTCCAGAAATTTTGCACGAGATCTTTTCTAAACTTTCTACTTGTTTGGATGATGG